>NW_026571032.1:0-25000 GCF_026225935.1 Boleophthalmus pectinirostris
GAATATGCCTGATAAAACGGCAGAGGCTCTGGACGAGGAGGGCTGGCTACACTCGGGAGACCTGGGGAGACACGACCAGCACGAGTTTCTCTACATAACAGGAAGGATAAAGGGTAAGAGTCAAAGTTTGCCTTAGAATGAATGTGTCTGCAAGTGTGATTGGTGGTGTCAGAAAAGTGTCAGGGTGGCTGTGTCTAGTCCCTTACCAACTTTTAAAGTTCATTTTAGAATGTAAAGAGCAGTGAAGAAGGCATTCAAAGCACTATAGACTAAAATACTTCATATTTTGCACAAAATACAGAATGCTTAAGATTTTTTTTTTTCACTGTTTCGGCAATATGTGATTATCTTGCCTTGAAAGTTCCCTAGTATGATATTAAACTTAGCTATTGCAATCACAGGTGTTTTATTGTAAAAATAAAGTCTTACCAGATCTGTAACTTGGCCTTGTTTGCTGTGTCATCTGCTCGACTACATGGAGATAGATTGGTTAATGCCATACTGTGAAATATTTCAGTCAGATAATCTCTTTGGAGAAAAGCAGGTGGCAGACCCTCCACCAGAAAATGTACTTTGTTAATAGCCATTATCTAAATACTTTGGGGCTCATCCTTGGAAGAGCATCTGTATCCACTTTGGACACTTTGAAACACTCATCTTTTGTGTTTAATTAAAGTTTTATTCATGTATTTATTCATGTATTCATTTATTTATTTATTTAACAGAGCTGATCATAACTGCCGGTGGAGAGAACATCCCTCCTGTGCCCATTGAGGACGCACTAAAGGCTGAAGTCCCCATCATCAGCAACGCCATGCTAATCGGAGACAAGCTAAAATTCTTGTCCATGCTTCTCACGCTCAAAGTAACCACGCCTTTCTTTGACTGTATAACCGTGTATACCAATTCACAAAAAACAGCTAACCAGTATTTTCTTTTAGTGTGTTGTTGATGATAACGGTGAGCCTACAGATGACCTGAGTCCAGAGGCTTTGGAGTTCTGCAGGCGAAATAATGTCACGGCAACCAAGGTCTCAGAGATTCTAGCCAATAAGGAGCCTGCGATCTACCAAGCCATCCAAGAGGGTTTTGAGCGTGTGAATGCCAAAGCAACATCCAGGGCCCAGAATGTACAAAAGTGGGTGATTCTAGAGCGAGACTTCTCCATCTCTGGGGGAGAGTTGGGTAAGTTAGACATACAAGAATGAAGGAAGTGTTTTTCCAGTTTTCCTGTTAATGTCTAACCAATGTTTAATAGACCATGAAATTAAGCTATTGTCTCATCAGAAAACTATGCACAGTCTTAACAGCAAATGCATTCAGCTCAAAGCCCAGTTTAGATAGCAGCTTTTGTTGAGATGTCTTTTAAAGGTGTACTTTTTTTTTGTTGCAACTTTTCAGGTGGAGAGTGTGTCCCCTGCTTGTCTCTATAGAGATGTTATTGCTGAAATGTTCCACGCTATGCCATTAAACCTATTTATCTTGCATTTATCCAACTGTGATGTTTCAGTGCAAAAATAATATATAAACCATTGATCCTCACAACAGATCTGACCTGTAACTTCAACTTCAACCTGAAAAGTTACATATTGTACAGAGAGGACTAGACAAAATTTTACTTTTACTAAAACTACTGGTTAAGCTTAAAATATGGTGTAATGAAATTCAAAGTACAAAAAGTTGCTCAAATCAATGTAATTGCCTAAGGTTGCCTTCACCCATGTCCTGGTTTGGGCCCAGTCTGTGCCAAGTTCTATTGTAGACTTGGCTTGATCCTGTTCTATTCCTAGTTTAGTCCAGGTCTTGTCCAGATTTAGGTTCAGGTTTAGTCCCGGTATAATCCCAATACTGATGTGTTGTGTGTGTAAATCTCACCCCCTGCTCTCCTCCATGGATATGTTATGAATGTTCCATAATATGGCAAATAACTACCGTCTTTTATTTGCTTAATTACTGGTGATTTTCTTGCTCAAAATACCTTCAAAAACATGCATTCTAGCTGTGAGCGGGGTCACCTGTCCTTATTTTGGTGGTGTCAGCTGCTTGTCTCCATGTGGATAGGTACATTTACTGCCATACTGTAGAATATAACAGTTAAAACAATAACATCTCCATAGAGACAAGCAGGTTGCGAACTTACCACCTTAAGAGTTCATAGTATACCTTTAAAGTTAGCTTGATAAAACTAAAATTACAACTCTTTTACCATGCTGGAAGGTCAATGTAAAGATAGAGGTTTTCAAAACAATGTTATTTAAAGATCTGAACTAAAACGACCCCTCACATTTCTACAGTATGAATGACACAACACTTTTTTGTCTGTACAGGTCCCACTATGAAACTCAGAAGGCCGATTGTCGTCAAGATGTACCAGGAAAAAATTAATGAAATGTACGCAGCAGGAGACAAACCATAACCCAAACATTCACACAAGAGGAGGAATTTAAGAGACGTTTCCTTGTGCCCAAACTTGGACAATCTTATATTTATAGGTGATGTTTTGACCCACTTCTTAAAGGAAATGTTTTATGCGCATGAGTGGAAGTGGTGAGTTTTTGCTGCTATGTAATTCTTTAAAAGTTGCATCTCTGACTTGACGCTCAGTTTAACAGCTGTATACTTTTTTTTGTAAATAAACACCTAAACAAAGCCAAATGTTTTTTAGAGCAATATTGTTATGTTGGTGAAATCAATATTACTTCCATAATCGATAATATCAAAGTAAAGCCATTTGCTCTGCCCACAGTGGTATTTTTTATTTATTTTGGATTTTTATGAACAGTGATTTCATGATGATGACTATGTGTTTTGAATTATAGAATTCATACAATCATAATTAGTCATATTTAAATTACTCTTGTGCATATAAAAGCTCCACTAATATGCGCTCCCCATGTATAGTTTGAGAAATGTATATATTACTATAATTGTTTTATCAAAATTGTAAATAAAATTCACAGATTTGAATTTGAGTTTTTATTTTCATGCATTATCTTGTTAGCTTTTTGAAAAGCATATCATACTTTAAACACGGAACACTCTATGCAACATTTTCATTATGCATGTCCAATAATGTTATGGAAAAGCTACTGTTTTACTTTTGAATTATTAACAACCTCATTACCAAACATAAGCAATTAGTTGAAACTCAATTTAGAAAATGACACAGACTCTGTGTCATGGCGTGTAATAGAACCGTCTACTCCTCTGGCTATGTGGAGAACACATGAGATATTAACTTTCTACCTGATCAACTCAAGATAAATCAGCTTTTTTTGGAAAATATGTAGAAGAGTCACATTGTTTTAAGAAAGGAAATCACACACATATCATGTTACTGACTTGGTCAACAGGTTTTGGATGCTGCAAAGGCATTCCAGATATGGAGTTTGATATAGAGTCTGATCTTACCTCTTAACCCGTGGTGGAAGTATTATTCAATTTTGTTACTTGAGTAAGTAAGTAAATACGGATACTAGTGCAAAATAATGCTCAAGCAAAAGTATCACATGAAAAAAATCTAGCAATAGTACTAAAGTACCCATTTAAAAAGAACTTAAAGAGTAAGATTCTGAGATCTAATAAAATTTCATAAAAGAATTCAGAATTTTGTTCAATAGACACAATTGAATCAATTGTTGTTTTTCTAGCTGATTTATTTGTATATTTTTGTTTGCTTAAACTATGAGTGTGTTAAAAATAAACCCTCACTTTTTCAGCAGGTCTCAGATAATAAAAAATGCTCTCATATAAAGCGAAATAAAAGTAAAATGTAAAGTACAGATACCTAAACTTTTTATTTAAGTACAGTACTTTACTACTTTTCAGTAATAACTCATGTCTTTGTATGTTGGGTTGAAAATAGGACAAGTATTTAGTTCATGTTATCACTGACCTTACAGGTTAGTCTGCACTTTCTTTTTGTTGTTCCCTGAGGCCATGACATGTGCATGGCCAGGCACAGGAAACAACTCAACCTTCAGTCGTAATTTATAACACCCTTTTACCTCAGTCAAACAACCAATCAATCAATCAATCAGTCAGTCATTACTTTCAACTTGTTATAAAAGCAATGACCTGATAAATTACTGGAGAAGTTGAACTAGTTGAAAATGGTAATTGTGATTGTAAATTTATCTGACAGACAATAAGGGGGAAAAAAAATGTTTTTTTAATTGTTTTAAAGATCAACAAAAATTGAAAAAGGCAAGTTCCAGAGACACAAATTTTCCTATGAATTAATATTACAATTATGGTTCAGAAAACTACTCAGAGAGGTAGACTGCATTTGTAACTGATTATTACCCTTATTTATTTAATATTGGAGACATAAAACAGAAAGCAACAGAAATGTGATTTTATAATTATATTTTAGAAACTCTGCTGTGATAGTGTGGTAGTCATAATCGTGTTCATAATTTTGTTAAGCAAAATACTGTGTGCTCAGAGTAGAACACTAGCTCACCCATCTGGCTAAATAGAAGTATTACAAGTGCAAACAGGGTGTTCCCCTCTCTCTCAAATTATTTTAAGGCACAAGCAGTGGTTAGAAGGCAACATTAGATGCAAACTCAAAATAAAAAAAATGATTAAACATGACTTTTACAGACATAATATTTAGCACATATTTAGTGTATTTTTAACCTTCAAGGGAGATAAACGCCTCCCTTTTTCTGATCTTACAAAACTGATGTAAATGCAATATGAAAGTGTACAAATGTATATGTGATTTGGACTCTTAATTGGTGGACATAGCCACTCCCTTTTTGGTCCAGGCATCAGTGTTGAGCAGTGAGAGCATAAATCGAGCCACATCTCCTCGGGCCACTGCAATGGACATCGGGGCCCCACTGCTGCTGGGGACAAAGTACCCCTCATGTGTCAAGAACTCCAGAGCTGAAGACACAGAAATAAAATCACAAAAACCGTCTATGAGAAAAATGAAAACAGTTCTGGAACTGGAGGGTGGAAGGTCACTGTTGCGCTCCAGAGTTGAAAAGCTTAGTCTATGACAAAATGCAGCCTGTAGCAATGATCAGTCTAGTGGTTTTAATGAAGAGATCTACAGTATAGTCAGACTCACTCAAACACATACTCAGAACGGAGCACATTTTATATTGGATATATTGAAATGTGTTGAGTTAAATGGCACTGTATAAAAGTGTATTGTTTATGTTAATGAAAGAAGGATTAAAATACATTTTTATTTGTTTTTTATAACAAATAAAATTCAATTAAATAAAAAATTTAATCATGCATCACTAACCTGAGGCAGGCTGGTTTCTCAGCCCAGGTGGGCGGACCACTGTCCAGTCAATGTCATTGGCCTTTTGCAGAAATTGCTCCATCTGAAACATGTTGGTGAGCACACTCCGAATCATCGGCAACAACAGGAATCGGATAAAATATGGTGACTCAACCCCAGAGTTGGCTGTTAAAAAGGTACAAGGATGCACAGGATTAGTGACTTTTTAGATTCCATTTTCATTTCCTTTGTACAATAAATATCTGAACAAGGCTTACGCTCAGTGTACCAGGACGTCATGGTGATGAGCCTGTTGACTTTAGCCTCTCTCATGGCTTCAACCGTGGCTTCCATGGACTGAGTGTAGCCTGTCACAGCAGAGAAGAACGAAGTGGAGAAGCCAAGGCAGGACATGACGGCATCATGCCCTTCAAAATGATTCTTCAAACTGTCCTTGGAGAAAATATTTGCCTCCACGACCTTAGAGAGAAAAGGGGGAGAATCATCATCGTTATGGTGGTGTAGTAAGTTTTTAGCTTTATCAGGTTATTAACTTTTTTAAGTTTATTAAACTTCTCTTCTAATGCAGTGTTGTTACTCCTACTTGAGTAATATATTGTATATTGTATATTGTAGAGACTGACAATCGTTCATGACCGATGCCATGAGTTCAGAAACCAGAGCAAATGATATCGGGCTGGGGCGCTTTTGTAGACACTCAAAAACGCTTTACAGTACATTATTCATTCACTCCACACTCAATGGTGGTAAGATACTATTGCAGATTGCCCCTGTCAGACCACCACCAATCATGCACACATACATAGACAATTTGCACGAGGGGCTTGCTTAAGGACACAACATCAGTTTTTTGCCACTGGAGCCCCACTGTGGAAACCAGGATTCCCTGGGGTCTCCCATCCAAGTACTAACCAGGCCCTGCCCTGCTTAGCTTCTAAGATCTGCGGAGATCAGATTTTGACAAGATGGTATGGCCACATAATAGCTTGATTATTTTCCCCAAATTATATGATCTGAAATGACTACAAATTCATTCACAAACCTGTTTACTACAAAGTGGATGCAAGAACTGTATAGTCATGTTTTGTGCAGTATCTCTTTGTAATATATTGTTCCAATATGCATATTCTTTAGGGGGCTGGTAGGCCACAAAAAAATATCATCCTCTGCAAGAGATTTAAGGCTTATAGCCAATGTGCTAAAAAGTGCAATTATCGGCCAACAGATATATAGGCCAACCGATATATCGCTTTATCTCTGATATTTTGTAACAAAACTCTTCCTTGAGTAAAAGTTTGGGTTAGTCTTTTCACTGTAAATGAATCTACAAGTTATTAAAAAAGTGTTGTGTGTGTGTGTTTTGTTCTTCCATTTACTTGATAAATTAATGGCCTATGTCCAGACACAATACAAAATAAATTACATTTACAGTTACTCTTACAATTTCTTAACTGATTTCTTTGAACCTACTGTAGCAATACTATTTGAGTAATATTATTTTGAAGCATTGATTTTAAGTACAATTTTGGCTTACTCTTCTCGCCTCTCCCAGGTAGATAATGCATTTTCATATTGTTATAACACAATAATGAACTTTGAACCCTGCACACAAGAACAGACTAACAGAAGTTGGTCAATTTCACCTTGAGATTGTCATGCTGCACGATGAGTTTAGCCGGATTCCTGACCACAGCAGTGACACAGTGGCCCTGCTGCAGGGCCTGTTGCACCAAGTGTTGCCCAGTCTGCCCCGTGGCTCCCAGCACAGCGATCTTCATCATGAAACCCCTCTTCCTCTCCGCGCACTCTCTCCTCTGACAGCCGCAGTGGGTTTATTTCCTGTTTTGGAAGCGTAAAAAAGTTATGGTACAATAAAGAGACACTCTAGTAAAAAAATCAAATGATCAGATGATATATTAAGCAATCTTTTTCAGGGACATGATTTGTTAAGGACATGGTTTAACAAGAACATAATATTCTAATTTATTCGTGTAGCTGTTCAGCAAACAAGCACATACATACCTGCACTATAACTCAACTGAAAAACCTACAAAAAAGTCTAAAAGCCAGATCTGGAACTACATTCTTATGCATACAATAAAAGTAAGGGTGAAGTAAGTCAAATAAAGGCAATGTTATGGTTACGCAGCGATCGCTTTCAAAACACCGCCGCCCACTGCTATGTAACCCGAGCAGTGTTCAAGAGCGCCAGTGTTACGTTATGTTGACGAAACATCACCAAGCATGCTTATTTTAAAAGTCTTAAGACTTTTGCAGACAAGAAATTAGTATTTGAATGTATTAAGGGTAAATATTTAAGACATTTGACATTTTAACATTGACGTACTAGTAGGTATTGAAATGTGATGAAATGTCTAGAAAAGTGTTGTCATGATCATTATTCAAAGATTTTTTTTTGTGAAGTTAAAATGAATACTGGCATTTGTTTGTATTTATCTTTCAGCTTTTTCAAAACCGAATTGGCAGCTCAGTAAATGTAAAATAAACATGGCTGTAGGTTTAATGATGTTCTCTAAGTTTAAAAAAAAAAAAAGTTAAAAATTATCAATGCTCTATTACATCCTGTGAAGTCATGTGGTAATACAGGAAGTGCTGAAAAGTGAAAAGGTAGCTGTTAATTTCAAAACTACCACTTTATGACATCACAAGGTGGAAAAGAGCATCTGGAGGTTTGGAGATGTAGGCAGATTAATAATAAAGGTTTACTCAAACATTTGTGAATGTATGTAACAAAAATTACTCCAGGTATGTTTTGATGAGGTAACAAGAGTCAATTTTGCGTAATATAAGACCTTTAATGATGTTCTTTAAACCACCATAAGGTAAGTAATAAATAAATACTTAAAGCCAAGATAAGGGAATTATTTTAAAACGTAATCTATCACAACGCCATTGCTTGTGCCTTTCTACTTTGTGTTTTGCTGTGGGCCTATTCTTGAAGAGACCTAAGAGCAGTCTGGTCGCATAAAGTCATTAGTGTAATCCACTTGGAGCTAATGCATCATACCAAGACTCTAAACCTGGTACAATCCACACTGGAACATAGAGCGGACTGGACCAGAAAGTATCAGAAAAACGGACTGGACTCACTGGGCACAGGGCACAGCTGCACCCATGAAGAGGCCTGTCAGTTGGGTGCAGGACCCATTCTTCCACGGCGTGATGAGCAGGACAGGTTCCTCAAACATGATCCTGGGGGACTTGTAGAGGATGCAGGAGGCCACAGGACTAAATGTTACAGCTGAACAAGTTGGGAGCTCGTGACTGGCTATTGAAGTTAATCATGTGAGTACAATTTATTTATGCAATAACTTCAAATACTGCAGTGTTGCCTGTGAATAACAGGTTGTGTTGACTGAAAACAGAAGCCATTAATGTCAGTGACAACATGGCAAGTATATTCCTGCATAAACATCATTTGTTTTTAGATATTTTAAGGCTAGAACTAGATGTTTTAATCTGTGAGGTTGATATATAGGCCTACTATTTATTATATTTCAATACAACAGAGCACAAACTAATGAAAAACTGAAATCCCTGGTACAACTTGTACCCTAATTCCCATTCGTAACACTTTGAAACTTGCCTACTAGCCTACTTCTGTGGAAAGCTTGTGCCAATATAATACACATATAATATATTTTCTATATTGTGGAAATAATATCTAATGTAAGCCTTCATGGATCAGACTGAGCGGTCTTCTCTTTCGTATTGAGGCCAATAATGAAGGTCAGGAGTGAATCAACAGATAAAGAGATTAAAAGGGTGCTCTTCTGTGCCTGAGCCACGCTAAGGCCCGCAACGTCACAGGAACTGGATTAAAGCCATACTATGGTGTATAAAGGAAATGCAGCATGGTTTTGAATGTATTCACAAATTAGATATTTCTGTGATTGTTTGATTTGTTAGAAGTGTTTTATCATGCAAATACACAGTAGATGTTGTAGAAAAATTACTGAACTGTAATTGTACATATAAAGCCTAAATCAAATGTTTCTGTGACCTTTGCGTAGAGACAGACATGGGATGTGGTGTCTCCAAGTCAAGCCAGTTTAATAAACACCCAGGAAAAGGTAACTTTCATTCATTTAAAACACAATTTATCTGTGTTTTCCTTGTACTTAATTTCTTTTTCTTCTTTTTATGTAACACAAAGCTGTCACAAGTAAGTCATCAGCTTCAGTAGTTACTGGCTTTGTTGTTAAAAGACCTTGTATACTCATACACCATATTTGCCATACTTATTTTGTTGATTCTCATGTGACTCTTTCAGCCATAAGAGCGGCTGTCTTGATACAGCGATGGTATCGTCAGTACGTCGCTCGAACAGAAATGAGGCGGAGGTGCACCTGGCACATCTTCCAGTCCATCGAATATTCGGGAGAACAGGCACAAATCAAAGTACGATCCACAATCATGAGGGCGAGAATTTTCACAATTTCAGACTGAGGGCAGAGACCTATGTAACTCTATGAGAGATTTACTGTTTTTAAAGAAATTTATCACTTTTGTTAGATATTAGCTCCACAAACTTCCCTTATTCATTTTATGGCTTAAAGTCCTTTCAACTGTCAACAATGAGAGGTTGAATAACACCACTTTTTGAAGCTATTTCAAAATATTAATTTCACTTTTATTTATACTCACTGAAAAGACATTGATCTCTTTGCCATTTCACTATAAACCAGGTCAACAAATCTGCAATCTGATAGTGAAACAGCAAATTCTACTTGACCTGCCCTCCAGCTCAATTATAAACTATAGATTACACAATATTTTGATGTTACATTAACACAACTGATTTCAATTTTCAAAAATCACCAACCACAATGTTTTATTTCTCTCTTTTCAGCTTTACAATTTCCTTGGGTATCTCATGGACAATTTCACTCCATCAAGCAACGAACGTAAGATATCTACTAACTCTATGTGTGCTTAATCAAATGACATAATAAAGAAATAAAATGACTTAATAATAAAATAAAATGACTTAATAATAAAATAATAACAATAATAAAAACAATACAGTGTTGTTTTTATTTTTTTTCATAGGTAAATTAATCTCCCACATCTTCAGAGAAAATGATGTGTGTCACGACGCAGAATGGGAGCGGTATTTCTGCTACAAGAACATTGAGGTGCCGGAGCTCTACTCAGGTCCCCATTTAACCTTTCCTCTGACAGTGGAGCAGGCCATGGGGTTGGTGGAGGCTTTTAGGAACAAAAAGGTATGCTCTTCACACATCAAGTATCATCAAGTATTATCGCCTGTAATGATGTAAATGTTTTTAGATGAGTGCATTTTTTGATTGACACTATGTGCCCTGTGTCATTTTCTGGTAGAGGATCAGCCATCAGTTTATTTCTTTGCCTGGTACATACAGAGATATATTCATCACAAAGAAAATAACATTACATTGCAAAAAAAAAGTACTTTTTTGCAGAGTTGCCTCTCCACAGTTGTGTTCTGTGTTCTCATATGCAATACCTGCTTGTATCTACTTGTCTCTGCTTGTGGACAGACAAATTTGATGCGTTTTACTGTGGAATATTCTGGGCAATGCAATAATGTCTTCATGAAGACAAACAGATGGCAGACCCTCCAAGAGAAAAGTTACATAGTGCACTTTTAAACACAATGCTTCTGTGTTTTTTCCCCTCATAGCAACTGCACTCTCGCTACGTTCTCCAGC
Source organism: Boleophthalmus pectinirostris (assembly GCF_026225935.1). Lineage (NCBI taxonomy): Eukaryota > Metazoa > Chordata > Actinopteri > Gobiiformes > Gobiidae > Boleophthalmus > Boleophthalmus pectinirostris. The sequence goes on from NW_026571032.1 coordinate 10,981, forward strand.
TGCTTCTCCAGACGTGGAGACTGCTCCGAAAGTTACCCAACATAAACCGCATTTCAACTTGTCACAGCAAAGAAATAACTATTTGTGGTAAGCATCTGCCTAATTATACATCCATTGTTTTCTAGAAGTATGTCTTGATAATGTTACATTTTTATATTCTTTTGTGAAAGGTGATTTGCATGGCCAGCTGGAAGATCTCCTGCTTATTTTCTACAAGGTTAGTCAGCATCAAGTCAGTAAAGTCATACTCTACAGCACAACAATAGCTTAATTTAAAGAGGAGCATAATGGATTTCTCATTAAAATATGTGATATGTTTATTGAATGTAAGAAGTTATGATCTTTTCCTGTTTTAATTGTGAGAGAACACACTACAGCAGGACATGGAGAGGTTCCCACGCTCACAATAATAATACATATTCTTTTAGCAAGAGAAGTGCCCGTGGATGAAATAATGCAAGATAGAGAAGTTTAAGTTAGGAAGTAACCAAATACATGTACCAAGAATATTTATTCAGATTCTAATTTTGGGTAAATGTATTCCGGTACAGTTACTTCATTTGGTGGAATACATTACATTTTTCTAAAATAAATGGAAGAAATGGTGGTTCTTGATCACACAAACTGCACAGAATTGGTGAGAAAAATAGAAAACATCTTTCTCATAGTTTTGTACAGTTTTTTTTCTATAATTAGTGATAGGAAATGCAACAAACAGTGAAACAATCTAAAGCTGTTTTATTTTTATTCAGTAATTTAAACTCTGCATGAGTTTTTAACTATTTTAAATATTCAGAAGAAAGAGAATCAAAACTATTCAGAAATGTTTATTGGTCTATTTTGGTTAGTCGTTTTTTTTTTTTGTTTTTTTTTCAGTACCAATGCTTGCTCAAGATGTATCTGATTTAATTTCCAGTTATGGTATTGATTAGTGTATTGATACTGATTGTTTTCTCTTTCTTTCCACTTTGTGTTGTACCAGAATGGCATGCCGTCCATGGAGAAGCCCTATGTGTTTAATGGAGATTTTGTGGACCGGGGACAAGACTCGATTGAGATCCTCATTATTTTGTTTGCATTCCTGCTGCTGTATCCAAGCGATGTCTATCTGAACAGAGGAAATCATGAGGACCACATAGTTAACCTCAGGTACAAACTGACTGCAGTCTAAACATGTACAGTACATTTAAAATATTATAATTATGTTTTATACCCTCATTAAAGGTATGGCTTCACTAAAGAAGTCTTAACCAAATATAAGGTATATTTGTTGTGTTTGGTCTGATAGATATACACTCAAAAAAATCATTGTTGACCCCCTTTATTCATATTATGTCACCTTCCTTTTTTTTCCTTTGGATCAATATGGTAAATTGGGAATATGGGAAAGAACATGACATAATAATTTTGTATAGGGACATATTTATGTTTTGTGTGTGTGTGTGTGTGTGTGTGCACGTGTGCATGGGGGTGTGCGTGCGTGTGTGTGTCTGTGTGTATACAGTCAAAAAAAATAAAGTCAAACTATGTCACCTTTTTTCATTTAATTATTTTATGTTGATCCAAAGCAAATTCAGAATAAAACATAAAACAGTTACATAATATATTTAAACAGGGTCAACATCTTTTTTTAATCCTAGGATTTATTAGTATCATTTGGGTGTATCCATTCCCTCCTTCCTGTTTTTTCTGTATCACCCAACACAAGATTATTGTTCTTGAAAACCTGCTGGTCAAGGTTGGACTTCCTGATAAAAAACATTTTAGTCTAAATATACAAATGTGTCATAAAATAGGTACAACCTGAAAAGAAGTTACACATCAGTTATACCTTTGTGAGCCTGGCTACTTCTGTTTCCTCCCACTTCCAAACAGTGTATTTGTCTAGATAGTTAGTTTGTAAAACTACTGTGTTATGTTACTGACATTTTCAGTTATGAATTTAAAAATGAACTTAAATAGTATAGTGTATAAACTAATGCTCTTTCTGTCTTCAGATGCATGGCAAGCGGATTCTAAAGCTGCTACAAAAGATTTTCAGCTGGTTACCATTAGCAACAGTAATTGATCAGAGAGTTTTGGTTATCCATGGTGGAATTTCAGACAGCACAGACCTTGGTATCATTGCAAGGGTGGACAGACACAAAGTAAGTAGGACGTGATGTAAATAATTATTTAAAGGTGTGCTATGCAACTTTTTGGTTTGGCTTCAGTAGGGTGGTCCAAAAAATTTTTTTTTGATTCTCTAGACTTGAACTCTGCCTTTGGTTGCATAAAAATTGCTTAGAAAGTTCATAAAAGTTGCTCAGGAAGTCCATAAAAAGTTACTTGAAAATGCTAAATTTGTCAGTTTCCAGGAAATTTCATGCATCTTGAGCAACCTCTAAAACGCCTTCTTTCTCTTCCAAATTTCTTCCTAAGTCATCTTTTGGATGCTAAAACCTAATGTAGGGTTCTGATCGAGGTTATCTGAAACTTTATTTTTCACCATGCTTTCATGGACCATCCTAGGCTTCAGCCACCTGCTTGTCTCTAGGGAGATGTTACTGCTCTGAATGGAATGTTCGGCAGTATGGTATTAAACTCACCAATCTTGCATTTATTCAATTACAGGTGTTATTAATGCTCTAAAATAATTTAATAAACATACATTCTGGGTATTGTGGGTCGCCACTCCACAATAATATTAATAATAATATAACGTAACATATTATTTATTAGGCACCTGGGGTATCACCTGTTTGTCTCCATGGAAAAATATTTAATTTTAATACCATACTGTGGAGCATTACAGTGTAACATCTGGTGGAAGACCCTCCTCCAGAAAAATTACATAGTGCACCTTAAAAAAAAGTTCAGCAAAATCAAATGTTTTTTTTCTTCTCCTTAGTATATTTCAGCATTGAGGCCTCCAAAGAGAAGACATACAAGTTCAGCTGGAATATCCCTCGACTCTGAAGCTGATGAGGAGTGGTCCAACACTAAGTTCCTGCAGCGGAGAGCCTCTATGACGTACCCTAAACCATTTGGGTCTAGGAGCAGCTTCCAGAATCGCTCACTCCAAGACTTCTCAGATCGGATCAGAGAGAAAGTGGAGGACGAGCTGGAGATGTGCAGGAGGAGAACGCTGCACCCGGGAGATCAAAATCAGGACGATGAAAATCTACACTCTGTCTCTATAGAGTCAGTGGACAGCGACAATGCCAAAGAGGAGTGGAAACAGGTGAGGCAGATTATTTACTGTTTTCGTCTATGGGAACATACTTTGAATTATTTTTTTTAAGAACTGAATTTCTAAAAATGTCATTACTTCAATAATTGGTCACAGTACAATTTTATTTGAGATGTTAGCAGTACCACACCCTGGGTCAGAATAGAGGAGCATCCAAATTTGCTCTTTGCCCATAGATTCTTGACCTGCTGTGGAGTGACCCCATGGTTCAAGATGGCTGCATGCCCAATGAGGTGAGAGGAGGAGGTTGCTACTGGGGTCCTGATGTGACCGAGGACTTCTTGAACAGACACAACCTGCAGCTGCTGATCCGCTCCCACGAGTGCAAACAAGAGGGGTACGAGTTCTGTCACAACCGCAAGGTGAGAGGAGGGGGGGAGTCAGTACTTATAACATTCCACTAAAGGAAACTATTGCACCTGATCATTTACGTTATGATTAAAGGGCCCATATCACACTATTTTCTGAGCTATGCTATAATATTATATAATGCATATTTAAGCTGAGTTCTTCTTTCAAAGAGGAAACACTCTGTTCTACCTTGGTGTCATGTAATACAAGAAGTGCTCCACTGTGTTTTTAAACTCCATACACCTTCACTAGAATCATTTGGATCATTTCAGTCCTGGAGTTGTGGATCTCTACTGAACTAATAGTGAAAGGTAGTGGCTAACTTGAACACTACCGCTTCGTGACACACAAGGTCAAACAGAGCCTACACCAGACATGTCCAAACTATGGCCCGTGGGCCAAATGCGGCCCTCAGACAAATTTTAATTGGCCCTCAGGCTTGGTGAATTGGCCCAAATTACCTTGCATCAATTAAAAATGAACTTTTTATTGGAAGTTTTCTGAAAATCTACCTTTATAAAGTGAATATTTAAGTGTGTTTTTAAGGATCTTAGCATGAATAAAGACTGCTGGATCATTCCAGCTTGTTAAAAATGCACATATTTCAATTATTCACTGCTATGAGCACCAGTCCACGGCCCTCGATCGGCCCTCTGCTACATCTGTGTTTAGATCTGTGGCCCTTTATGAAAAAACTTTGGACACCCCTGGCCTACACAGTCTACAGAAAATGTAGACAGACTATTAATAAAGGGTCACTCAAAGGTGTGTGAATGAAACAAAACACAACTCCTTGCATATATTTGAGGAAGTAATCACATTATGCTTAATGTAGGAGATTTTAAGACCCATTACTCTGTACTACACCACAAAATCAGCACATTGACAGTCCCTATATTGTCCTCTTATCTTTTTATCTTAATTACTTCAGAGAATTCTGGAGAAATGCTTGTGGAAGTCACCTGATACCTTTATATACAAAAAAAAGGCATTAGAATTGTGCCTAATGTTGGTTTCAGGGACTATACTAAAACACAGTTCCTAAAATCACAAATTTTAAACTTGAAGTCAATAAAGACAACACAAGGAGGTATAAGATAATAAAACTAAGTCTTTGTTAATAATATAGATAATGATATTTAGTATAAATATATATATATATATATATATATATATATATATATATATATATATATATATATACATACACACACACACACATATATATCTTTTAAGAATTATGCTTCAGAAACATGCACACATTTATGTGTGTGTGCTTGCCTGGTAGTGCAAGTGATTGTGGACATAACAATTGTTAATGGTATAAATTATTATTAGTTTGACTTTATAAGTCTTTCTGTTGGATAATAATATATATAATAACATACAGTAAAAGGTTTAGGTAGGGAGTACGTACTAATAAGCAATATAAACCAATCCTGCCCCCTAATTAAAAATACTACAGACAAATGTTGTGTAATGAATTATATTTTTAATGGTTTAATTTCTCATTCTTTTAGGTTTTGACTTTATTTTCTGCCTCTAATTACTATGATGTTGGAAGCAATAGAGGTGCCTACGTGAAGCTGGGGCCAGATCTTGTGCCGTATATGGTTCAATACCAGGCCACCAGCATGACTCGAGAGCTCACAGTGAGACAGAGGTGTGTAGTTTGATAATATTATCAGACTGAAAGAGCTGTTATAATGCGCTGTGTTATCATGTTGTTTGCAGTGTGGGGCGTACTGAGCGCTCGGCTCTCAAAGTCCTACGAGAACAACTGTTTGCGCACAAGTCTGACCTCCTGAGTGCCTTCAGAGCGTATGACACAGAGAACTCAGGTGTGGAGCTTTTCAGGTGTAACCCAATATTACCACACCCCCATGTACCTTTAATCCTTTGTTATCCTCAAGTCTCACCATGTGAAATGTGAACTAGTCTTTGTGCTTTGCGTGAATGACTTAAATGCCCGATAAAAACAAAATAAAGCTACAACAGTAAGGTGAAACAAAAGCTAAAGTGGTTTCACAGAAACTAGAGCTTAGCTTTTCTAAAGACAGTTTTTTATAACTTGTGCTAATATATAGTTACTGTTCATGCAAAACATATGAACATACACTGGTATTGTTATTGTTTGGTAAAACAGTTTAAAAAAAAAAATGAGGTAGATTAAAAAAAACTCCTAGTAGGACAACATTCATAAAGTTTTTGTTAGAGCAATAAAAATATGAGGTCATTCCTTTTTCATCAGATCCACTTTAGTGTGAATTATATTACCTGTGAATGTATATGAAATTTATATGTATAATGAAATCCAAAAAAATATTATTATTTCATACCCCCTCCCGTTAGGCTTGATAAATCTGAGTGACTGGGCGGATGCAGTGGAGAGTGTGATGCACCTGGGCCTGCCCTGGAGGATGCTGCGCTCTCAGCTGGTTACATGTAAATCCAGTGAAGGAATGATCAGCTACTATGAGTGGTTCAACGAGCTCACCATCAAAAAACCTCAGACTGATGTAAGAACATTATATTCATATAAAAAAAAATCTGTGGCCATCTGTGTATAGATGGATATTGGATTATTATTCATATTTTTCCTGCAGCACATTGATGAGGGCTTGATAGAAACGCTGTACCGCCACCGCTCCACTATAGAGACCATCTTCAGAATTGTAGACACAGACAATTCAGGTAAAGTGTTGAAATGGAGCAAAATGTTTTAAGATGTACAGTGTGGTTGTTACCATGGAGGTGTTACTTTGCTTGTCTTCCACAGTATGGCATTAAACTTGCTCATCTCCATGGCTCTTCATGGAAATGAAAAAAAAAATTAAAATCCTAAAGTTTGAATTTTCAAAAGTCCCCCAAATTGTGCTGAATGTAACTTGTAACACATGAAGACTGAGCAGGTCAACTTAAAAAGTTCTGAGTCAGATCTGTATACCGGAGATTTGCTAACAAATCTCTGGATGTTTTTCAATTTTATTTATTTATTTATTTATTTATTTTTTTGCAATAAAACACCTAATGCAGGATAGAAAAGTTGAATGCTATAAAGGTAAATTTAATGCCATACTATGAAAGATTCCAGGTGAGGCAATAATATAATATAATATAAAAGTTCAATAGAGCACCATTAATGCAGTAGCTTGAATTAGATTATTTTATTTTTTTTACAATATGAATGCCTGTAATTGAAGAATAGATATGTTAATTCTATGTTGAACAATTCAGGCAAAGAAAACTTACACCTTTAAGCCACCTTAAAGAACATTTTACAGTGTCCTGATTCCTCGCAGTTAAGAACAGGATTAACCCACTGATCTACTGCTCTCTCCATCCCCCACCATGACCGACCAAAAGCCTCTATCCCTCTTCACCTTGTTCACCTCTTTCTTCAAATCTCTCTCTCTCTCTCTCTCCAACTGAATTCCCTGCATTTTTTTATTATCATAAATATGCAGTGAAAGTTTATGTGTGAATAAACCATGAATTATAAGTGATCTCTTTGTTTAAGGTGCGCTATGCAACTTTTTAGAGGGCCACCACCTGTTTGACTCTGTTTACATGTTAGTGTTTTTCCTGTTTTAACCTGTAAATGAATAAATACAAGATATATTTGTTTAATGCCATACTGTGGAACATTCCAGGCAAAGCAATGACATCAACATGAGACAAGCAAATGGTGGACCCTCCACCAGAAAAGTTATACGGTGTACCTTTAACTATCTCTCTCTCCTCAGGTTTTATTACAATAGAAGACTTCGGGCAAACATGGAAGCTTTTGAGCATCTACCTTAAAATGGAGATCACTGATGACGCTATCTCTGACCTGGCCGTGACTATTGACAGTAACCATGACGGCTGTATAGACATAGATGAGTTCATGGAGGCTTTTCGTCTCACGGACAAAAAAAGTCGCCTGGAACGCGGCCGCAGCATGTTTATGGGAACGGCAACAGATTTAACCAAACTTGAAGGAGATCCCAACATTTGAAAAGACAAGTGCAAATTCGGTTTGACTGGTGAGGCCAACAAGCTGCTGTATGACGCAATAAGACGTGGGTGGCTCCAGCCCCAATGATGCCTTCAAGGATCATGCGGGATTTAGAGCAACATTCAGGCTTGGAAAAAGGGCTGAAGAACAAATTATATCTTTTAGTCTATGCAATGACATCAAGATATCATATTTAAAGTCATTATGAGACATTTTGTTTATAAGCTATACAAAGGTTCTCCAAACTGACAAATATACTGCTGTAACTATATTTCTTGTGCCTTAGAGGTAGTACAGTACTACAGCATATGATGAATTCATGATAAAATTTCACATGAAAGGTAAAGCCAAAATAATTTGTGAAAATCATAGAACTGTCATTTTAATCAAGCTCATGCAATATGCAATAAGGCTATGAAAAACAAGGTTGTATATTTTTATTCAATGCAACAATTGTCTTAATAGGCTACATGATAATTTGTTATCCATGTTATGCATTTGTTTTACCTCATTGATGGCAATATAACAAATATTTTGGCTTCTATTTAGGTAATATTGTTTTATTGTATTATTTATTTTGCTATTAAATATTGCCTAAACCTTTGCTTTTTGTAGGTAGGTCATGTTACCTTTTATTCTTCTTTTAAGATCTATTATAGAAAGTGCCAACAGGGGGCAGAATGGGCCACTTTACTGTGACATTTTCCGCTCTGATCTCATTGTAGTATTACTTGAAGAAAGGTTTTTAGTTCAGGAGGCCACTGAATAACAATAACAATGAACAATAGTCTTTATCATCTTTATCTTAATACTTTGTTTAATTTGATTCAATTCAATTTGTGTAAATTTTTAGGAACACTGTATAACTTTTCTGGGATTTGTTGGATTTGCCACCTGCTTTCTCCATAAAAAAGGACAAATGTAAGCCTAAAGGTATTTTTTGCTATAAAAAAATACTATAATTATATATAATATCAGAATAAATATAAAAATAAAGACAGCAGTAGATAAGTTCAATGTCATATTACAGAGCATTCCAGGAAAAGCAGTAGCAACTCCATTGACAAAAGAAGGTGGCAGATCTTCCCTTGGAAAGTTACATAGTGCACCTTTAAATATGCAGATTTCAAAACATCCCCTTAATCTGGTATTATTGTTTGAACAAATAGTTTATGTTTATGTGTTTACTGAAGCATTACAATGTTAATGTTAGGGGAAGCATGTGTCCTGTATTTTTTTAATCTTATCTTTACAAGCTGTTATTGCCTGAATAATAGGGCCTACTTGAGCTTGCTCAAGGCCATTGGGGTGACAGTTACAGTATGTGAGATGCCTGTTATTTGCTTTGTGTTAACAATAGGAACAGCCTCAGTGAAAGAGGTCAGTATGCTTGCCCAAATCTCAAACTGCTCATAAATGGGATAATGGAGAAGGCAGTTAGACCTACTTTTGAAGACATAAGGAAAGGGGGGGCTATTGTTCACAGTCAGTAGGTGGTCTTACTGCTCAAGGACAATACTGGATGTCTTTCTTAATGGAGACGTTAAGGGATTTCAGGCACTTTTTCCTCAAAGATGTGGTAGTCCAGGCCTCAACATTCATGGTTTTTGACATTGGATGAATGAAAATACAGATGGGCCCATCCCATGACGGGACAAGAGAGATAAGATTCAAGTAAAAATAAACTGTGGATAATGGATACAAATGTAGCCCTATCTCTTGATCTCTAAGAGACCCTGAAATGATAATCTCAAGGCCAGGACCATAAACTAGTTCACAGAGTGTTCCGGCATTGCTAACATTAAGTACTGTTTAATTATGTTAATACTTTGAAAATGTTACAGTTAAATAAATACTAAATTCAGCATGTAGCATTTTCATATCTTTAATAACAGCTTAGAGGCGATACTGTCCTTTTGTTGCAACAGGCTCATTTAGTCTACTTTGTCGGTTTCATTTCACATTGTGTTTACTGCAAAAGAACAAATATATTTGATCTTACCTACATGAGATATGCTTATATCCTCTTCCAAACAAAAAAATATATATACAGTAGAACTACTACTATTACTACTTTTATTTCAAAACTATTAATGAGGATAACAGAATGATGAAATAATATAAACTGTATAGGCTGATTTTAAGGATGCCAAGATTAATACATTAATGTTATGTTGAAAAAATAAATAAATAATTGCGATCCTTGGATTATTATTTTTTTGTCATTTTCAGTTACCATTTTAGACAAATTTGCATATTTAAAGAAAGAGGACATTAAGACAATATATTTTGCATTTTTTATTTTTTGCAAATACACTAGAAATGTTTACAAAAGCACTGTAGAAACATCTGTTCAGTGTAAATTATCAAAACTAAAAATGAATATTACTTCAAGATCATTTTGCACCTAACATGACAAGGGGATTGTCATTTTCAGCAGCAAAACAAATTAGTACAATATATCTCAAGAGGAACTGTGTTAGGTGTGGCCCTCAGAGATCAAAGGACTCACAACAGAAAGTTGGCACTGCTGCTCGTCCCTAAAGGAGGGCGTCATTCATCTCAATTTTTTTTTTTTTTTCTTTTTAACAGTGTCTATGCTTTCATTTGATCAAGATACTCAGCCTTCCCAAAGTCCAGTTCTACACAAATGGTGCACTGGCTTCACAGACAAAACATTTTCATAACACGCCCAACTCAACAAACACACATCTACACAATTGTTTCCAGTGCGACACCAGGTCAAAATCTGACATTGAAATGAATAACCAAAATGTGCTTTACATCGGAGTATGGCAAAAAATACTAAACCACACAAAAGGAAATATTCAAAGGAAAAAGTGGCCCTATACATATTGCTTTGTTTTTCATAACACTGAGATTTCTAGTGCTGACATAAGAGCACCATTTTCTGTTTTGAACATATTTACCTTGATGTCAATGGCAAACGCACTTAGGAACTGCTAATACTACACTCATGGTGGCACGGATAGAATAAAGATATATGGTGGATTGTGGCACTGTATTTATGCTGAAGCGTAAACATGGTACATGGGAAATCTATGAAGGGTATCTTTGGTCAAACCAGGGAAAATTCTGAGTTTTAGCCCCTGAACTCAATGGTGTTGGAGAGATAAGACATGACTCAGGTATAAGGTTATAAGGTCTAAGTGGTTTAAGTCACAGATCGAAGTGAACAATGGAATTAGAATAGCAATTTAACCATATATACGACTCACTATATTACTGCTAAATAAAAATTGTTCTCAATTTAGGATATACAAGTGACTAGTCCCATTTAAAAGCTTCTGCACTGAAAGCAAAATCTACCAGTTGTATAATTAATTAAATGTATGAAGAAAAAAAAATCATGTTATGGGCGCTCTAGTTATAGCTGTATAAATGAGTAAATGGCAGCAAGCTATAGGCTTTTTGTCATGTACTCATGTCGTCAGTAGAACAAAGAGTTCTTAAAAAAAATTTTGGCCCAACCGCAAAACTGTAAAGAAGACGACATTTATGACAATTAAAATGCAAAAAGAGGTCCACCAGATATGGCAAATGTAGCAGCAACAACACATAAGGATAGAAAATAACACTATGTGCACTCAAAAGTAACAGTAAAGCAGTAAGATCTTGAAATGTATTCCACAAAAATGGACCACCTGCATTGAAATGGACATTGAACAAAACAAAAATACAATGAAAACAAAGGGCACAATTCCCAGGCAAAGTGCACAGAGGTATGGCCTTACTTCACCTCTCACTGACAATTTGCAGTGAGTTACACAAGGGATATCTGATGAAAATAACATAAACATAAGACAGACAGTGATTCAAGTGCTGCGTACTGCCTTTGCCTGGACTTTCATAGGTCCACTGCAAAGCAAATTACAGCTGGGAATGCAATGCGGAAAGGCTGCACATGGCCAAAAATTGGGAGTTTCGGCTCACAACAGCATCTTTGAAATTCACAGGAAGGACCAAACGCTGGTCACCTTAACAAGGACTGAGTTTAGCAATCCAAATTGTGCTTTTGAATAACAGAGTAGGCGTGCAGGAGTGGAGGACACTGCGGTAGAGTTAGTGTCTTTTAGCACACCCACCAGGACTGCTTGCTGGATCAGGTCAGAGGTATCTCAACAATTCCCCTTTACACACGGTATGTACAATACCAAGTTATTTCCAGCTTATTCTGACAATGTATGAACTGAACATACGAAACCATTATAAGGCAGAAAGTTGGTTCAAGTCTTCCTTGTTAGTCATGTGGATCTAGCTAGAGTGTCATCATATCAACTAACTTAGACTTGAAATGTTGCTAATCTAATCCCCAATATGTAGTGTTTTGGTAAAAGGCGCTGCTGAAAAAAGCATAAAGGTATAAATCACAAGTTTTCAGGTGTGAACTCTAAGTGTGCCTGCATCAAAATTATATAAACCGTTGTCCATAATAAACAGGACACCATACAGTGCATACCCTTTTCATGAAATGATCAGAAACATCAAGTGCAGTGAGTGTGCACAAATTCATCTTAGCACAAAAGGCAAAAATCTTAAGAGTTTGGCTCAGTCTACTTTGAAATTTTCCTATAAAAAGGATATGGTTTTTCAGGTTTCTTAGCAAAACCATTGTATCCCCTTAATCTTGGGCCAAAAAGTGTCTTCTTTAAAAGGGGAGTTGTACTGTTGATTTACAAGATCCCTTACACAGAATACTGGTGGTGAAGCCAATACTAAACTCTGGGCCACTGTTGCTCTGCTTAAAGACCGTGCATCTGAGTGCAAAGGCATCTATGCTACTGTGTTCCCCCAGAGAAAGTGGAAAAGGCTGGTCCTGGTGGAGCTCAGAGTCTTTTGTGTCGAGGCCAACCAGGACTGAAACCAGGAAAGGAATAGGAGTTTGTGTTGCAGTGCAGCAGGCAGCGTGGCCATGCTCAGCAGGTAGAGAAGAGGACAGTCATAAGAGGGCTCAGTAAGGAGAGCAAAGTCTTTGTTGGATAAACATTAACTGGGCTTGTGGGTCGCCCCTTCCCCCTCCCAGAACAAAACAAAGACTGATCCCAGAGAGTGCATCCCACAGTGGTGGTTTGGCCCCCTGCGCTGCTCCTCAGCCCTCTTCCTGAGCTCTAGAAGCAGGTCCTCCATCAGCACTTCTGGGCCTCCACGGGGGACATGGCGATGTAGGAACCATTCCTGGCGGGCTGCGTGACAGGCGTTGTAGACTGCTCATCGGGTTTGTCGCTGACCTGAGTGTAAGCAGTGTCCTCTTTCGCAGTCTGTGTGGAAATGTAAAGAAACAATGTTACTAAAGTAATACGTTGGGGAAACTGTTGCACGATTCAATGTTCAAGGACACAAGACATCAGACACTTGAATAAATGTGTGCACTATGGAGCATTTTAAGTGAAATGTTTACTTGTGACCAAATGAAAACTACCAGTAACAACAGAAGCACCACAAAACACCAAATTATACAAAAATGCAGGTGGATAATTAAATCCCATTTAGAAATAAAATAAATCAAGATATATGAAAAGAACAGCAAACAAGGCAAAATAAAGACTTACAGTAAAAGAATGAAAAGCTTCAGTAAAATCAATACGTTTTACGTCGTTCTAGAACAGAAAAGAAAACGGGGGGGTTAAAGAAAATTAAGGACATGGTTAATAAAACATTTCACATTGCAATTAAGCATAATTTTATCATTCCCGTCCACAAATCCACCACCAGTACATGTTCTTCTGCATGGTCAGAGAGTACTGTAATATTATGTACTATTTAAACAAGCTGAATTAGTTCAGACTGTCCTGAGTCAATACATCTATTTGCATTTGTAAAATCAAACTCCAGCCAAAGAGGTGAATGATGTAATGTTTAACAGGTTCTAGACAGTGACTGACCCACTCTAAGGACACTGAGGATTTCACTAAAGTTTAGATAAACAGTGAAAGATAAGAATACGATAAGGGGGAACATGAGCTGTACATCCTACCGAGCACTACTTTAGTTCAATGCCTTTTGATACCCTTTACAAGAACAAATGATTTTTCCCATAAGAGCATTCATACAACAAAAGATGCAAAACATACAGGTTAACATGCATGCTTTTAGTGTTAGTGTATTAGAAGTAAGCACAAAGCTTTGAGGTTAAAAGTTGACCCATGCAAAATAAAAAATTTAAACTACTATTCCTTTAACTAATACATCTATAATCTACTGGTAAATCTTGTAATCGATATTTCTGTTACATTTTGAGTTGGTGTAAGTGGTGTTTTAATAACTGGATTAATTCTACAACTAGTATGACAGACCAGTCTGGGACAAGCCCATTTCCTACCTTCTTTTGGCGGTTTCGACAGAACAAGACAACCAAGACGAGCAGCAGTATGATGCCCATGCCCACGATAAGCAAGGGGAAGTTCGAGACTAGCGTT
>NW_026571033.1:0-25000 GCF_026225935.1 Boleophthalmus pectinirostris
GAAACTATAAAATAAAATGATGAATGTGTCACAGCAATAGTTAATTAATTCCAGTGGAAGTAAATAAATACATGACTACACAGTACATACATTACTTCACAGGGAAAGGCTATATTAATCATATCTATTCATTTTCTTTAATTTACAATTAAATGATCACATTAGTCAACATTAACATTAGCTACTACTACTGAACTACTGAATGCAGTAGTTACCTTTGGAGTACTCGGAGAGAAGGTGTTTCAATTCCCGCAGAGCATGAGTGAGGTTTTCCAACCGGTGCTGCAGGTGCAGATTTTCATCTTTCAAACTATGGATGGTATCCTGGAGCTCATAGGCTGAACCCATGGATGAAACCAAACATAACATCCAAAGCACCAAAGACATCTTCACAACAAAATACATTGTGCCGTGCATGAAAAATACAGCAAAAACTGAGAGATCTGTGGTTCGGTGTTGACTGGCTGGGTAGATGTGGTTATTGGGTTGCAATTATCCTGTGATGCCTTTCCAACATGTTTAATCAGGTGGAAATGCTACTGCCATTTAGGACCTCTTTGTGTGACCAAATCAATAAATGATGTTTTTCAAACTAGCCTACTTTAAAATGGTCAATTCCTCTATTTTAAAGAGTGCCCTCTGCCCTGTGATGGCACTGGAGCGCAAGTCTCTTGTGATAGTCTAATTGGAGCAGTTGGATTTTTACCATACTGTGCATACTAATAGGTAATGTAAATTAAGTACATGTAAAATATTACAGTTCCATACGTTTGGGATCACAAAACAAAACAATGTTAAAATGTGATCTGGATTTGAGACTGGATTTTTACATTTGGTTTCACTTCCAGACACCGACATCAATAGTTTTGTTTTTAGATAGCATTTTTATGCAACTGAAACATTTACATTTCAGCAAATGTAACAACACAGTGTTGAGTGTTTTACCAGGTAGTAAAGTTTTACTTCACAAAGATTATGCTGTACTTTTGTTTTGGCGTCATCACGCTCACGGCGGAAGTTCTTGGCGGGCTGTCTCGATCACTTCCGGGTTCTTTCACGGAGGATGATGAAAAATGGCAACTCACATGTCGAGGTGTAGAACCTGGAGTCGTGTTCAAAGGTAAAGATTTTTAACACTGAAGTACATGTGCACCTATGGTGAAAATGTGGAGAGAAGATTTGCACTATAGCGTTGGTTTGTTGTGTTGAATTCGCCCTGTAGTGCGTCCATAGCATGGAAAAGAAGCAAGCTTTTTTAGCCAAAATAATGCTCAGAAACTTCCTCTTGACCTTTTAATTTCATCCGTATGTCAGTATGCAGCGTTTATCCTTAACATTACAGTAATGGAAGCTTATTTCGCTACTTGTTTACCTTTTACAAAGGTATGTGCTAGTAGTTAACATAATGTAACCTTGATGCTCTCTTCTGTTTTGTAAAGTTAATATTTAAAGCATTAATTTTGATATGAGCTTTTTACGCCCGTAGACGTCTCTTTAGAGTTATGCAGTCGCACTAAGTACTCTAAATGTATTAGGCAACCTACAGCAAGAACATGTTAAGTAAGGCTTACTAAACAAATAATAACTACGAATGCTACGAATTTCAACCAACAATCTTGTCTCTTGTGAAAGGTTTGGGATTGCAGCCTACAGAAAGTACAGCAGTGGTGGTGGATACCCAAATATATCCCTTTCTTCACCTTTGCCTGGGATCCCTAAACCTGTTTTCGCATCTGTAGATGGACAGGAAAAATATGAAACTAAGATTACTACTTTAGAAAATGGCCTTAAAGTGGCTTCCCAAAACAAGTTTGGTCAATTTTGCACAGTTGGAAGTAAGTAACCTTACTTTTACTCAATTTCTAACATTTACTTTTATTCAAATGTGGCAAGTGTTTTTTTCTTTAGTTTTAGTAAACTCTGGATCACGGCATGAAGCAAAGTATCCTAGTGGAATTGCTCATTTTTTAGAAAAACTAGCCTTTTCTGTAAGTCCATTTTAAATTATGTAAGTATATTTGGTAACTGTCAGAAATTAAGGCTTAATATTTTACATTCAGTCTACAGCACAGTATGGAAGCAAAGATGAAATTCTCCTCACACTTGAGAAACATGGAGGAATATGTGATTGCCAGACATCAAGGTTTGTTTTTATTTTTATTTTTTACTATTGAGGGTAAATGTCATAAAATGTGATCCAGAATGCTTTAATGATGTGGACATTTTTTGTACAGAGATACCACTATGTATGCAGTGTCAGCTGAAGTGAAGGGTCTCGACACTGTGGTCAGTCTTCTGTCTGATGCAGTTTTACAACCACGCCTTTTGGGTAACTTTTTTTTTTTTAATATGTGGATCTGAGTTGTTACCTGCACATTACTCACCAGGTTCTCATGTGTTGTACAGATGATGAGATTGAAATGACACGAATGGCTGTACGCTTTGAGCTAGAAGATCTCAATATGAGGCCAGATCCTGAACCTTTACTTACTGAGATGATCCATGCTGTAAGTCAACACTGCTAAGGGATTGTATTGGGTTGATTAAACTATACTGTGAGTCTTAGGGACATTTAGTTAAACTGAGGTGTCGGTTACAACATTTATCTTTTCCTGTTTCCAGGCAGCATACCGAGGGAATACAGTGGGATTGCCACGATTTTGTCCAGTTGATAATATTGAAAAAATTGACAAGAAGGTTCTTCATAACTATCTTCGTAATTATTATGTTCCTGAGCGCATGGTTCTTGCTGGAGTAGGCATTGAGCATGAGCAGCTTGTGGACTGTGCCAGAAAGTACCTGCTAAATGTGAGACCAGCCTGGGGTGTCACTACACCAGCTAATGTGGACATGTCTGTGGCCCAGTACACTGGAGGAATTGTTAAGGTAATTTAATATTACATACATCACATCTAAATATATACATTAAAAAACTCTATAATAGCATTGTGGAGAAAATGCCACTATCCCTTTTAATCTTACAGATGGAGAAGGACATGTCAGATGTAAGCCTGGGCCCAACCCCTATTCCAGAGCTCACACACATTATGATTGGCCTAGAGAGTTGCTCCTTCTTGGTAAGTCTTTTCTTATAGTGATTTTTGCATCCAAAATGTATTATTTATTTGTTTTAATAAACATTTTACAGGAGGAGGACTTCATCCCATTTGCTGTGCTCAACATGATGATGGGCGGGGGTGGCTCATTTTCAGCTGGAGGACCTGGAAAAGGAATGTTTACTCGCCTTTATCTAAATGTACTTAACAGGTGAACATGTGCAGAAATTTGAATTTTTTTGAGTAGTTATTCTAGTTATTGTAACTGTTTTTTGTTGTTCTTTGTAGACATCATTGGATGTACAATGCTACATCATACCATCATAGTTATGAGGACAGTGGATTACTTTGTATCCATGCAAGTGCAGACCCAAGACAGGTCTGTGAGCAAATTAAATATCACAGGGTTTTATTTTGATGTATTTGATATAATATATATATTTACATGTGCTCTTTGTCAGGTAAGAGAAATGGTGGAAATCATAACTAAGGAGTTCATTCAAATGACTGGCACTGCAGGAGAGGTAAATAAAAAATGAAACTATACATTAATTGTGTGTTTTTATATGTTGATGTCTTACTCAGTATTTGCACCTCCAAATATTTAGATGGAACTTGAGAGAGCTAAGACACAACTCAAGTCAATGTTAATGATGAACCTTGAGTCTCGTCCAGTTATTTTTGAAGATGTTGGTCGACAAGTTTTGTCCACCGGAAAAAGGAAGTTGCCACATGAACTTTGTGAATTAATAAGTAAGTGTGTGTTATCAGTTAACATGACTTCTGTATTACTCAAATAACATACTTCTAATTTCATGTTTGTTACAGGTAACGTAACTGCTAGTGATATTAAGAGAGTGACCACAAAGATGCTGCGCAGTAAGCCTGCTGTAGCTGCTCTGGGGGACCTAACAGAGCTGCCATCCTACGAACACATCCAAACAGCTTTGTCCAGTAAAGACGGACGTCTGCCACGCATGTATCGTCTCTTCCGATAGACCCCAGTGAGGTCAACATCTTATAAACTGGATAAAGAGTTAAAGCTGAACTGGACTCAAAACACTTCAGGAGACGACCATGTGCAAACCTGACTCATGCAGGAGTGCCTGTTTTAAAAGTTACATTTTACTCTTAATAGTTTCTGTAAAAGCAGAAATTCACATTTATTTATTTGAACCTAGTCCTACTTCATTTTAAACTTTTAGTTTTCTTTAAAGGGACATTTTGAGTTGATAATAAGGGGAGATATTCTATGCAGAAGAGCTGATACAATGAGTAACTTGTCAAAGCAAGCCAGTAATACACAACATTCTTAAGATTTCATATCATCCCAGTGAGCCAATTTGTGGGTCTATTTAAGCTAAAACAGGCTTTTACAATAGGCAAGGAAGATGGAATTTAATATTTAAGGGGCACTTACTTGTCTTAAATCACATAAAAGATTAATCTGAAAAAAGAAAAATAAAACATTTAAGAACCCGTGGTCTTGGGTGAAATATGGTTTGTTACTGCGCTGAACAGTTTGTTTTGTAGATTTGTGTGTATTCTATAGTTACATATGTCTAAGATGAGCTCTAATGATTGATAACACAAGCAAGAGTAAAATATGTTAAAATGTTTATTACTCCTACATAAGTGGCATATGAAAACAAAGTTATACTGGTTTTAAGAGGCACTTTTTAAGCTGCAGAGTGAGTGGCGCCTAGAGCCACAGCTGCTCGTTCAGAAAACTAAAGTAATACAGTACATGGACAGTGGAATACAGAACATAAGGTTACAGTTAAGATGCAAAATGAGAGAATAAGGCAACATGTTTACATTCGTTTGACTATGTGACGGAATGAAATGAGGTTTTTGAAATAAAAAGCTGCCTTTAATTTCCCTGATCAGTAAAAATAAGTAAAAAATAATATATAAATATATATTTATAATATATATATATATATATATAAATATATATATATATATACATACATATGTACATATACACACACACATATATATATATACACACACATATATATACATACATATATATATATACATACACATATATATATACACATATACATATATATATATAAATAAGGCATTACAATGAACAAAGCTGTCTAAGCCTTAAACACTGAGTATACACATTTTAAGTCAAAGGTGCTGATATCCATACTGTTTGCTACAATTTAATTATTAGTCCGTAAACAATGCAAAAGAAATGTAAATAAAATAAATATATGGCCTTTAAATACAGTTTGTTTACGTAGTGTGAGTAATTATTATTTGAACATGGCAACCACAAAACTCCCATTTGCCTTTGCAAAGTGGAGAGTAATAAAGCTGCTGTAGTGTCTGTTCTCAAGGTCCCTGCCCTCAAGTTCCCAATGCATTTTAGTTCAACAAAGATCCAACAGAGGGAGCTGTCTGCTCATGTACCATTTCCTGCTGTTGTGTAGTTAAGAGTTAAATAAACGTGAAACCATTGTATACCCATCTATATTAAGTCCGTTCCTGATATTCTAGGTCCTCCCTAGGCCAAAATGTGATCCTTCTCTGGTTCAAACAGAATTGATTCAAGAGATGGTGCAGATGGAGCTGCTGCTTTGGTTTTTCATAACTTCCCTCCTCTTCAGCTCTCTCGTTATTCTTCTCCGGATGCCCTCCAAGTAAAGGCCACGGTCAAACAGTCCTGCTCCTAGAGGGATACTGACAAAAAAACAGGCAAAGTTAATAATACCACATTTTCTGCATGTGTAAAAGTCTCCTGGAACTGGTAGAGGAAAGACAAAAATTAGCATATGTATTACTATTTTAAATTATTCCTATTAGTACTGTAAGATTAATCGAATATGCTATGATGGCATTGTCCATCTCCAGCCCTGACTGCACTCACTTGTCCCTGCCTGGCCTCAGTTTGGCCTGGAAGACTCCGATGACGGGCCGGTGGTCTGAGGTCTTGATGTTGGTGCAACTGGTGTATTTAATGACCCGAATGTCATGAGACTGTCTGCTCCTGAAGAGGATTCTGTCCTGTGAACGGAAAATGTTACAGTAATTCAGTTGCAAAACACATAATAGGTGAATCTGTTAATTTAACTCACTGTGTATGATGGTGTTCTTTGTTTGGAAGATGTGTCGTAAATATCGCAGCCTATGTCAAACTTGTATGTTGGTAGAAAGTGTATTGGGGCCTCTTGAAAACCTTTGAATATTGAACCTTAATGGAAACAAATACAGGAAACATAAACACTAATTAGTTATTACAGTTAATTACTATTTTGTATTAAAAATATACACAACAGATTCCTACCATCCTTTATTTCCTTGCAGAGTTGGTCATGCTCCAGCAGAGAGCCCATGTCTTTGCCTGTAGTTCGATTTATAATGTTTTCAATTTCCACTCTATTTTTACTGAGTCGAAAGTTAAAGTCTCCAAACCAAAATACCTGATCAAATCTTGTGGTGACATCAGCTACATACAAAAAGATAAACAGAAGAAGTAATTTAAAACATTTTGAACATTTTCTTATTACTGTATAACAGAATACTACTTACACGGTGTGGAGCGGTATGGGTTGGTATCTGGAAGACCTTTTGGGAGAGCTAAAGCTTCAATGATTTTGTTGTAGTCTAGAATTCTCTCATAGACTTTGGAATCCCCAGCTGAAAACAACACGGTTAAGCAAATTTGTAATGGTCACACAGTATCCTCAGTATCCATGCCCACAAAAGGAAGATCAAATTCTGCTGACCATTGGTAATGTAAACAATTCTGACTTACTTACATGTAAAATGTGATGTTATAAACAGGAAGGAAGTCCCAAAAAAGGTAAAACCGACTCCAACAGCTCCTTTTGTCTTAATTTGAGAGATGATTCTGGTTGTGACTGTGGCATGTTCCACCTCTGTAGTGAACAGTTGGGAAACTATTTTCAACATCTATACTTCACGTCATACAGTTATACAGGTTTCAAATACGGATGTAACAATATCCAAATCTATCTATCTACGATATTATCATTATATGCATCTCACGTTACGATATTTATTGCAATATTTTCGAGAAGCTAGCAAGACTTTGGTGCAAATCAATACTGTCATAATCCAAAGAATTAACGTAAAAAACATATTTCTTCATGGTGTCTGCACTGAAATGAATTGTGGTATATGTAGTTCCCTGTGTTTATTAGCTGATACTACTATAAAACAATGCATTTAAGCAAAGGAACTTGTGATTCGATATATTGTGACAGCCCACGATATTATTGAGAGACCTTTGACAATATATCACGATATTTTGTTTTTTGTTACATCCCTAGTTTCAAATACATAAAGAGTAAAAATTCTGACCTGAGCAAAACCAAATGAGATCTCTTCGAACAAAGATACTAAGATATAAAACACCATGGGAAGCTGTGTACAACATGACGTAGTAGGGCCCCAGAGTCTCTTGAAGGCGGGTCTCCCATTCCCTCCTAAGAGAAGTGATACCAACATAAGAATGATTTCCTGTAATTAAATCTATAAAGATAATCATGTTCAGGTGTCATACTTATCTGGGCAGCCCTCCTGAACTCCAATAACATAAAGGTCCTGTGCAAATTCTGAATCAGTTGGAAGAAGGAGATCATCCAAGTTGACTGGCAGCCCCTGAAGCAACAGCCATAACACTCATACACTGGTGATCCTGTACTTATCAGCAGCTACATTTTAGTAGTCACTTGGAGATACATTACCTTTTCTCCCTGCATGTTCCATGTGGCAATATAGATTCCCAGTTGTCTTTCAGGAAAGTAGCGGTCCAACTCCTCTGCTCCAAGAAGGGCGCCACTTCCAAGCACACTACCCTCCAAAAAGCTTCTGCAAAGACAAACCAAAAGAGAATAGTAAAAAACAAGCAATTTGGATACATTCGTATTAGACCAATTCATTGTTTAGTAACAGCACTGACTACAAATTATAAATCATATTAATATACCATTTGTTTTACTAATGTCATGTTTTGTAAAGAGACAAACATAAGCAATAAAGATTCATATTTCCAAAGTGAATTGAAAATTCTGTGCATTGCTAATTCAGACAAAACTAGCCTTCATTCAGACACCTTCCTTTTCCCTTTTTTTCCTCATTTCAACAACCTGAATAAAAAAGTCAGTAGAGGACCTCATAGCAAAATAATTGTGTATGTTAAAGATGCCACCTGCTTTTCTCTATACT
Organism: Boleophthalmus pectinirostris; assembly: GCF_026225935.1. Classification (NCBI taxonomy): domain Eukaryota; kingdom Metazoa; phylum Chordata; class Actinopteri; order Gobiiformes; family Gobiidae; genus Boleophthalmus; species Boleophthalmus pectinirostris. The sequence continues at coordinate 8,268 of NW_026571033.1, forward strand.
CTACGCTTGGCTTGGAATGCTACAAAAAAGTTACATAGTACATCTTTATCTTGAGTAATGTACCTGTTCCTCACGTCCTTTGGCTTGATGGGGCTCAGCACACTGTAGTTGGATCTCATTGAGCTGACTGAGGCACTGTCCGATCCCATATTCTCCAGAAGCCGGCTATCACTCAGGTTCCGGTGCAGTCTTTCATTGCATTTGGCCTGCCCCATGTAATCCAAGCAATCCCTGTCAATCCTATTAGCTGCCCGTAAAGCGACTGACGCAAAGTTTTTCTCCAGACTGGGAAGTGGCCCAGTGGGCTGTACGGGGGACAGGCGCACTTTAGACACTTGAGTTCGGAGTTCTGTGGGGTCACTCTGCTGGCTTTGGGGTCTTTTTTGATACTCAGATAGACTGCTTCCTCTGTGTCTAAATACTGGGGATCGTGTTTCTTCTAACTCCTGCTCATGTGAGGCAGCTTCGGAGAGAAATCCAGTTGACGCGTGCAGTCTTTGGTCCTCTTTCAATGAATCTGTGGAGGAACATGTCTCGGCTCTGTCACTCAAACTCTCCTGGCTGTTCCTGATTCTTCTGGTCCTCACAGACTGGTCTACAGAACTACTCTTGCCAATCTTAAACCGTCTGGGTAAAGAGGGAGGCCTAGGTTGGTACGGGCTTATCCCTTCTGTATTTTTTGCTGGTAGTTTGACATCAGTGCAGTGCTTTTGGGGGGAGGTGACATCTAAGGGGGTCTTAAGAGGCTCACTGCATTTGACAGCTTCTGCGTCTTGTCTTTGCCCAGAGTCGCCACACCATTGGAGATCTTTGTCATCTCCATTCTCACTCATCCTCTTGTCATGTTTGATGCCTTTTGATTTCAGAGAGATTTCTCATTGCCTACTGGAATACAGACACAAGTATGCAAAAAGAAATCAAAATCACAGAGTTGTCATTTAAGGTTATTAAATGAAAATTGCATATTGGATATCAGTTTACAGGCTGAAGCAAGGTCAATATTTTGTGGATGTCTATAGCCATGACGATTATTTTTTATATTTACGAGTTTCATTTCTTACGTAGAAGTGCCCTGGCCTGTAGAAACTGAGTTTAGAATTACTTCAGATTATAGTATTTTGTGGTAAATTACATGTAATCATAATATTGGCAGAGGTTAACGTTAATTGAACAGCATTTTGTTTTGTTTTGTTTTGTTGGAAAATCTGTAACAGCATCGGCCCTGGAAATATCCATAACGGTATTGTGCCTTCATTGCATTGCAATAACAGTAATAACTATTTAGATAATGTTATGTTCCTAGCAACATGTTAGCGATCTTCAGTGGATTGCTGCTGATGAGTGTAGCTACGAATTAGTTAACACATTTTTTTTGATAAAAAAAACAAAGATATCTGAATGGGCTGCTAAATCGCACATGCACCGCTAATATGCTAACAACAAGAGAACAGATCAGCTCAGAAAATTAATATAACAAGTAGCTACAATATGCTTCGAGAACCTGACGCTGGTGTCATGTCAGATGTTTGATAAAACAATTTACCTTTGATTAAAAGTTGCGAACAAGAAGCGGATTTATGAAACAATGCTCAGCCACTTCCTTAGCAACGCTTGACAACAATTATTTCTGTTTCCAGGAGGGTCATGGCGGGGAGGAGAGTGCCCTCCTGTGGCCAGGCAAAGGACTAGTTTTATAATCAGAGGTCCTGGACAGTAAAACAAGGAACATATTTTTGTTGTTGTTGTTTTTTTTTTTTTTACTATAAGCATTGTAAAGTGTTTTTTTTTTTACTGAACACAAAATCGGTTCTCACAGTAGGGGAGACAGAGCATGTTTTCACATGGGGTAGGCAAAATTTTACATTGCATTTTTTAATGCTAACAGATTGATCACAAAGGAGAAAATACAGTTAGCTTATGTCTTGAATAGACCTAAGAAATTTGACCCAGAAAAACATTCAGCCTCACATGTTTTTTGTGCCCCCCATAAAAAAAACAAAAAAACAAAACAAAACAAAACAAAAAGTAGGCTACAGCTACAGCTGTAGGCTTACTGTTTGTTACTGTTGTTGTAAGTGCACTTAAGTGCACTCCCACCAGTTCCCACAATTATAAAATATGACAATAAAATATTGTACTTAAAACTGCCTTGGCTCACAGCTGCTTGGTGCCAATGACCTTCCTAATTGCCAACACTCATAAATCAAATTCATAATCTTTGTCCATCTGCTTCTATAACCTTAAATATGAAGGCCTGGTAAATTGAAGATCGTTATTAAAACATGTTTTTAAAAAGAAAAAAAGAACATGTTTAGTCCTGTGACATGTGAACATCATGCTAAAGTCAACATGAGACTGACACAAAGGCACAAAAAGGCATTGCTGACAGAACAGAGTGCTCATGGGCCAATATCAAGGGCATCTAAACAGGCAAAGCATGACCAACAATTGTTAACCCTTTCTCTCTTTTTGTAACGAGAAGCAGCCATTGAAAAGAGCCCACTGGCCTCTGGAAATGTGCACAATCCCCCCATATTCTGTGCATTTCTATAGCCATGTTGCTGGCGTAGGCAGTTTACACAAAGGGCCAGAGGTTGGGTCAGGTATAAAAGGAAAGGGTTAAACCAGGTTGGACACAGTTTGGTGCAAGAGCAAGACCAGCAGCAGCTCCAGCGGCAGAACAGCCACAGCAGCCCACAAACCAGCAACATGACCTCTTCTGGAATGAACATGATGAGCAGGGTGCGTATCCTGTCTGTTTTTTTTTATACATTATACTACCAGTGCGATTTAAAGTGCATATGACAGGATAGACCACTTATTTCGCTAAAACATAGTTAACATTATTATACAATTTTACTGAAAATCTTGTTTAGTTTTTTTCTAGTTCCTTAATTTTGGTAAAGTTTATACAGTTACTCCCTGGTTGGACAATGCCACCAGATGTAACAAGAGTAGTGGTAATTCCATAATTGTATACCTATAGCAGGCATAATGTTAACAAGAAAAAAACTAACTGCACAATTCTTATGATCAGAAACAAAAAAGAAATAAATGGCAACAATTTTTTTTTTATAGATGAAGGTTCTCGATTTTCAATCAGATTTTCAGTGTTGATGACATAGCCTACTGTAGGTAGAGGTATTCCATGTTACAACTTCATATATTTTGAAACTTTGCTTCTTTCCCACAAACTGCTGCATAACTAAATCTATGATAAGTATTTTCCACAGGTGTTATCCCTACAAACCAAGCAATAATTAGACATACTTACATCATAACTTTAATAATAACTTTATATTACTATGCCCTATTCTTCAGATCATCTTCTACGAGGACAGGAACTTCCAGGGCCGTTCCTATGAGTGCATGAGCGACTGCCCTGACATGTCCTCCTACCTGAGCAGGTGCCACTCCTGCAGGGTGGAGAGGGGCTGCTTCATGGTGTACGACCGCACCAACTACATGGGCAACCAGTACTTCATGAGGAGAGGCGAGTACGCTGACTACATGAGCATGATGGGCATGAGCGACTGCATCAGGTCCTGTCGTATGATCCCCATGGTAAGACTACAGTCATGCAGTCATACAGTCAGTTCATCCAGTTTGGTTCATATGGTTCCCATTTAACAGGTGATTAACCATTGAAAAAGCAATGGGGAAAATGCAATACATCTGTGTATTTAAACATCTATATAGATGTATAGAAGGGAAAGGATCCCTATGGAGGGGCATAGGGCACAAAACCTATCCCAAATGCAAAACGCATGTGCATTTCCCTAAAGAAGAGTTTACAATAGAGTTAAAATGTTAAAGGTGCAACATATAACTTTTTGTCTCCGTGGAGATGTTATTGGTTTATTGGTGACAAACAGGTGATGCCAAATTACAGGTCATATCTTATTTTCAACACAAAATGCAAGATTTTATTAATTAATTCCATACTGAGGAACACAGAAAAAGCAATCAAATCTTAATGACAGTGTACATTCCATCTGAAATGTTACAGAGCACCTTTAAAGAGATATCCCTGTAATAATAACAAAAACAATTCTAACCAATTCTCTAGATAGCTAATACTTAAAATGTAAAGAAGAAAAAAATAATATAAGATAAACAAAAATGACCCCCTCCTCCATGCAACAACCACACAATTCCCTTTCTGCTCCACAGTACCGCGGCAACTACAGGATGAGGATCTACGAGAGGGAGAACTTCGGAGGTCAGATGTACGAGCTCATGGACGACTGTGACAACATCATGGACCGTTACCGCATGAACAACTGCATGTCCTGCCATGTGATGGACGGCCACTGGCTGATGTATGAGCAGCCCCACTACAGAGGCAGGATGATGTACTTCAGGCCCGGAGAGTACAGGAACTTCATGAACATGGGCTGGAGCGGGATGAGGTTCATGAGCATGAGGCGCATCACTGACTCCTGCTACTAGACTACTGCTACTGCACTAAATAAAGCTGTCAACATTTAACTCTTGTGCTGTAGTTATTTGAGCGTTATAGAGATTTAAAATACTGAAGTAAAACATAGACTATTACACCAATATCTGTAGGGGAAAAAAAACAACAACAAAAAAAACAACATCAGTGTTTTACAGATTTTTAAGGATAGAGCTAAAGATTTACAAGCAAAACAGCAGAAAAGAGAAAGCATGGAGTAACTTGGTTGGAGTTTTGGACTGGTTGTTTATTAATACGTCTCTCTCTTTTTTTTTTTTTTTTTTTTTTGTGAGCAAGATTCTACGCCACACCCCCTTTTTAATTGATCCAGCACTAGAGATTTCATTTCTGTTTGCTAAGAATTTTGAGATTGTTATATCACAAATTTTATAAGTTAACTCCAAAGGACACATAAATACAAGTAGTTAAAAGTCTGGAAGGAACACAATCTCACCACCACAGAAAAAAAAAAAAAAGGTTTATTGCCAGATTGTCAGTGAGCAAACATTGACTGTTATTTGACAGTTACTACAGTACTACAGTATAAGGATAACACTCCAATTTACTCTAAAGGCAACAAATAAGATCCTATATTACACAAAATGGATTCCTGTGAGATTTAAGCCATGTTATAATGTTGTTACCTCATCAAAAGCATACCTGGAGTTGTGTTTTGTTTCATGCACACCTGTTTGAGTAACTCTTTATTATTAGTCTGGCTACATCTCCAAAGATCCGAAAGTTCTGTTCCACCTTCCAATGTCATGAGGTGGTAGTTATCAAGTTGACAGCTCTTTTTACCTTTAATTCTGAAGAGGTTGGCAATTCTAGGTCTGAAATTATACAACTAATTCTAGTGAAGGTAGAGTTTAAAAACACAGTGGAGCACTTCCTGTATTGCCACATGACATCACAAGGTAAAACAAAGTGCTCACACTTTGAGAGAAGAGCTTTAAATATGCCTATATGCAGGGTTTGTGTGGTAAGCATGTGTGAATGAAACACAACTCCTGGTATGTTTATGATGAGAAAACAACATCATAACATAGATCAGAAAATAGCGTAATTTTGTAGGTAGATAAATAAAAAGTAACTCCAGTCCATGCTACAGGACACATGGCTATGTCTGTCCTCTTGTGAAGGCATGTGTCCGTCAACAGCAGGGGTTTGAAGGAAGTTTAGACTAATTCTGCATCAACTTTAAACAGTTGTGTCTGCCATTGTCCTCATTTCCCTCACTTACATTCAGACAAAATTGGCTTCAGGAATATTATGCATATTTTAAATTCATATAGAGTGGTTTGTCCTTAGAAGGCCCATCTTAAGTTATTTTCTGACCAATGTTATAATGTTGTTTCCTCATAAAAAACATACCAGGAGTTGTGTTTTTGTTTCATTCACACATGTTTAACACACAAACCTTGCATATTTAGTCTGAGATCTTCTCTGAAAACACTGAACTCAAAACACTCCACCTTGTGATGTGGCAATACAGGATGTGCTCCACTGTGTTTTTAAACTCCCAAACCATCACTACATGATGTCAGAAGGTGGAACAGAGCATGCTGACCTTTGAAGATGTAGACAGACTAATAATGCAGGGTTACACAAACGTGTGAATAAAACAAAATATAACTGCAGGTATGTTTTTGGGGAGATAACAGCATTATATTATGTCTTTAGCTCACAAGAGTGCATTTTGAGTAATATTGAACCTTTAAAAACATATTTTTAAAAACATTTATTTATGACTTGTTATGTCACAAAAAACATGCTTATACCCCTTTTGTCTGTATTGTAAACTGCAAACCACTATTTTTGAAACCTGTGCTGAAATATTTCAAGATTAATCTTTATGCATACTTCTATCAGAAAAGACAGTGCAACCACTCTTCCCTTTCTCTCTCTTTCTCCTCTTTCACTCTCTACCCCTTCAGAGAGCAGCCTATTTTGTGTGCAAGTGGGGATCGATGGTCTGATATAAGATTGAGCCTAATGAGGATCAGAAACATCTTAATAAAGCACTATAATCCAGTACTTAATCCCTCATTACAGAACCATCTGCATTCTTCACTGCTTAGCTCTGACGACACTGCCTGCCCCTCTCTGCACCTCAGGGCCACGGCTGCTTTTGTCTCCCCCCTCTCATCACACTTTAAGACCAGATGAGCGGTGCACAGTGAAAATAGTGCTTTTGTGTGCACTTCTATGCTATCTCCTGTCTGAAATGGAAAATGAGACATATGCTTAATGAGGCAGAAGTGGCCAGGGAGACAGATACAGGGAGGACAATGTGTTGAGAAAGAACTATTGACCGATACTATTATAGGACACGCTTTCTCTGTGTGCAATTATGACATTAAATAGTGAGTAGATTATTCTGAAGTGGGACAGATGGATTAGAAGTTAATTCTGAACTCCACTGTGGCACTGAGGGTAGGTTAATGCTGAAAAGGCAAAAAAGTTATCAAAGTTTCAACTCCGTTTTACTGTAAAGTACGTGCACTGTACTGCCAAAAAGAAAAAGTTTGACAGTCAAATACGCAAGAGTCATAACAATCAAGCACCAGCTTAAAGGATATTTAGGAGACAATGTTGTTACTCTCAAAACCCACAAAGTATATCCTAAAGTACTGCAAAACAACAAACTAATCTTAAAAATGTTATTGTATTGACTTATTTTTCAACGCATGATAGATGGAACCATTATTTTTGGGGGTCAGTATTTATTGTGGTTACTTTTTATTTGCAGTAGTGAGGAACATTTTGTAAATTTTCTGTTCTATGGTAAGATTTAGCCTGTAGAGGGTTAAATAAATAACTTTTATGACTTATTACATGTTTCATTTATTATTCCAGCTCATGTTACTGTGCATATACAATAGTTTTTTTTAGGGAAGAAATCTGTCAGTCTTTTAAGGCTATTCAGTATTATCATTTATTGTCTATATTTTCTGCAGCAATATTTTTTTTTACTATTTTTACAATATTTATACTTCAAAATTTGTTATCGTGACAGGCCTAGTTGATTGAAGATAGAAACATGTTTTTTTTTCTAAATATATCTAATATGATATTCAGTAACATATCCAAATGAAAGATTTAGGTTACTGGTAAGAAGTTATAATAAAACCAAAAGTTCTCTCTGTATGCTTTATGTCTTCAGTCTTTATGTGTAAGGCCCATAACATGTAACAACATCCAGTATTTTATGTTATTGGTGCTGCAACAAATGATCTCATTCACAGCATGAACAAAATGTGTTTATTAAGATTAATATGCAGAGATTACTTTTCCGAGAAAGAAGAAATCTCCTGTAAATTAGTCTTGAGATGATCCTCTGGTGCATTTGATAATTAGTCCATGAAGGTGTAAAGGCACCTAATTCCTAACTGGTGCTTCCCCTCCCTCTTCATTACCTTGTGCAGAGGATAAAACAAAACAAATAAAACTCATTACAGGGCCCTGCATGTCGACAAATCCCCTTTTTCCACACGCACGCACACACGCGCACACACGCACGCACGCGCACACACGCACACACGCACACACACACACACGCACACACGCACACACACACACACACACACACACACACACACACACATACATCATTAGTGCACTCATGGTTATACCACCAGGATATGAGCGAACATCAAACAGCTCACAGTTCATTGTCTTTTAACCCCAGGCAGGATTCCTCTGATCACAGCGTCTTTTCTGGCAACTTTGCATTTTTCCCCTTTAAACCTGGCCTTCTGAGACACAAAAATCATTACACATCACAAGAGCAGATCGCGAAGAAGAATAAAAATATAAATGATTTTTCTAATTCAATTCAGCACCTTTGGCTTTTTTTGTTGTGAGAAAGTGAGATAATTTGTCCTAGAAGATAGATTTATTCCAGGTTTAAAGTTTAGGTTTAATACCATTTTGTGGAGGATTCCATGCAAAGTAATAACATCTAAATATAAACTCAAGCAGGTGACAGCTGAAAGGTTATAACCTTTAATGACAGTTATCAGTTGAAGACGTGTTTTGCTTTTAACCTCACAAATCTCGTGGTTCATTTGACATATTTACTGGTACATTATCTCCCATTCGTCTAGTGCACTTAATTGACAAACTCATCTTTGCCTGTCTGTGAATCCTATTTATTTGCATATCAGACTCTGCACAGTGATCTCTGGGTGATTTATATGCTTTGTTTACAGCACACAGAAGCAGGAGCAGGTGTGCAGTGACAGTCCAACCGCTATCGGTCTGAGCCCTCGACACTAATCACACATGAATCACATATGATAAGATCTGCAGTTAACACAAAGACACACGCTACTGCCCCGAGGCTCTAGTACATTCAAAATCCATAGTAAAAAGGTATGTTTATCTAAACAGTATTCTAGGCATATTATATTTTGCAAACTAAATAAACTGAACCAAAAATTTTAAATTATATAGGAAACAGAAGCCAGGATTAAGATGTTGTGTAGGGAGCATTCCTATGTGACACTACACATACAGAAGAGCCCTGGTCAATGCCGAACTCTGACCTATGACCTCTGGCCTCCTAATGAAGTGGTAGGTCAAGTTGGATCGTGAGCACTAGTCATATGACTAAATGCAATTATAATCAGTGAAACCAAATAAAAAAAAAATGTTGGAGTAAAATATTCTGTTTTAATTTAAATATTGAATTACAATAAAATTTATATGAAAGTATAAAATAAGTAGCATACTACTACTTATTTTAAACTTACAAAATAGATGGATATGCTATTTTTTGTAGTAGCATAAAAGTAAAGGCATCTATTATTCCTCATTATTTCATAATGGTGGTGTCAATTTTGAGCACTGCATTTTCATGTTTTAATTTATGACCTTTCTTCAACTTTATCCTCAGTGTCCTGCTTTGGCCAAATAACCCCAGAATGACTGGTGTTATAAACAGTAGCCTATATCTGTTTTTTTGCATAATGTTTTGCACTCAGTATTCAACAGGTTCAACAGTAAAGTGTGAGGAGTGTGTCCGGCTGTGAAAGCAGTGGCACATGGGGGCAACATATTGTTGACACAGCTGCAGTCTGGGCGTAAAGTCTCAATATGACACATGGTTCATAAAATACAATAATTTCCTTTCACACAATAGGAGAAAGTGAACATTTGACCTGCAGGAAAGGGCTTCTTCCAGTGCCACTGCCACTTCTGCATTGTTGGATGTCTCTCTGGATCTAAACAGTCTTTTTTATTTTCATTCACAATATAACTCTTTGTAATATGGAAAGCTAAGAAATCCGCTTTCCTCTCAAATTCTGATTTATTAAGTGTTCTATTTAGTCAATGGACAAAAGAAAACAGGCTGTCATCACATAGAAAATTTCCTTTCATATTGTCTACTGAACGATCACATTTGGATTTTAGTGCAGTCAGACTGCAAACCAGAGGGGGGCAGTGTTGCTCCTGCTCTTCCAGTCTGCAGAAATTCCCGCTCAACTCCCCGCATCCAGCGTTCTCAATCCTATGAAACCTAAACAAAGTAGTGCCTTTGTCCGCAGGGGATCTGATTCCAACTCAGTAGTTACCGGACAGTTTCAGAGAGAAAAAATATTTTGGAGCAGAAACTAGTTGCGCACGCTTTGTGTGCAGGGGGTGTAACGTAACCAAGTACAATGGTATCGGTTCGGTGATCCACAGGAAGTGTCACAGATCTATATTTAATGCAACCTGTGCTTCACAGGAGTGGCCAAATAATTCACTACGTAAGATAACCTATTTAGATATTAAGGCAACAGGTGCTAGAGGTTAGGCCGTGTATCTGAAACTTTACACACATTTGGCTTTCCAAGTGCCACCAGAACTAAACTGGGACTCTCAGGCCTAAATTTGAACTAAACCTTGTCTAGAATGAGACTAAACCACTGTAGTTCTAAATGATGATTAACTCAAAGGACAACCATAACATTAACAAATTTGTCTCAAAATTAAACAAATACTCAAACTACAGGGCCCTGTATACTATTAGGCAGCCCATGTACCATTGTTTGAGAAACACTGTTGTAGGCCATACATTCAGTCTCTTTCAGCCCTGTTTTTCTTAAGTCACTATAGCGTAGTCTGTTTACTAAATGGCCAATTATGGCATTATTAGCCTATTGTAGTCTACAATATACAGTAATAATCAGTTGGGCCCTATTCCACTCGTACCCCTGGTTCGGAAACACTGTCATGATTTTTCAATAGCTTTCATTTGTAGATCTATATGTTATTCACAGGCATTTCAGTCTAGTGTCATGAGTTTGTGCATCATGTAGATTTTTGAAGAATTAACATGTAGGCCTATTCGTTGTTGTGTTTATTTTACTTTAACATAAACCAAATAAATAACATGCTCTGAAATATTAAAACACCCATGCAGACACATAACTAAAGGATTGACTGAATATTTTGGACTAATTTCCCTGTGGATCAGAGCTCATGTCCTGTTTGTTATTTGTGATGCTATCTTCCTGGATAGTCCGGTTTCCCATTCATCCAGGAAGCCTTTGCTTAATTTGTTATGCCCCCATCACCTCCTGTTCTTTTTTCTTTTGAGGCATCGGAGACATGTTTATTTACAGATGATGAGGGGCTTGAGACGCTCAGCTTTACTCCCTGTTTGCGGCGAAGGGGCCATGCTCTGTGGTCATCTCTCAGGCCATCAAAGCAAGAAGAGTGGCTGCAGATGTGGGACCGCTCCTGCTCCTATAATCTGTTCAGGGGAGGGATCTGATTCGGATTCTTTTCATCCAGCCGCACAGAGACACAGGGCCTGGTGTAATACAGTGCATTAGGGAGATAAAGGCCGCTCCTTGCAGCTGTCTCACACTGACAGCCTCTGGAAAATCGGGCTTGGGTTAGATCAGGGAGGATCCGTGGCATCTCTCCCCTTCTATCTCCCCTCACAAACTCACCCTGGCTTCAGCTGTTGCACCACAGCCCTCCTCTTTCATCATATTGTTAAATTCGCTCCTAAAGCTGTTTGCTCCAGTGCCATGGCCTAACACTTTCCTAACAAATGGTAGTCCTTAAAAACCCTTAAAACCCCAATTCAAGACTTTTATGATCAGTTTTCTCCTCCTAAACAGTTAATATATTACTGATATTTAATGTAAAAGCTGTCATTTATTTCTATAAAACATCATTATTTCTAACATTTTTGAAGAATTTTCCCAGAAAACACACTATTCTTATTTTAAATTGTTAATTGCTAAAATCCTAATTTTGACTCACTCTGAAACCCATGGTTTAGAGTTGGGAGATGTTCTTTCTGATTTTAGTTACAGGATCTGACAAGTTCATTTAATTTCACTTGTCCAGTAAAAGAATTATCTGATTGAAGCATGTTTGTGTATATCCAGGGACACAGATTTGTAATTTTTATGAAGTGTAGCCTATAGAAGATCCTATTATACTACACTACAAACCAAGAATTTAAATGGTGCATGGTATCTAAGCAGCCCTGGTTGATTTTTATATTTAATATTGTCTGTTTTTCCAGCTGTGGCTCTGCATTTTTGGAAAATCTAGAGGAAGTGTGTTTATTTGAAATACTTCATCAAAGGCTGTTTTCCTCTTTCTGATTGCAGCATTGTGTTCTGTGGCAAACACCTTCAAGGACTTATGACGTCATCGCTACCAGAACATACTGTAAAACTTCATTGCACTTAATTGTTTGGAGATATTGTGAAAGTCAATGCTGTCAGAGTTGTAGGATAATATATTTTGTTTCTTTTTTCCAATAATTTTAATGCTGAAAATAAAAAATGCCTATATGTTATTTTATAGATTTAGTTTTTTTTAATCTGGTCTTCTGTAGCTCTGATTGGCCAGGGTTCTGATTTGCTCTTAACCAATGGGCTGAATGCTGCTGTTTTTGAGTGCATTGCTATTTAAAGGAGGGCAGTGATGTATTGCAGTCTCTTCAGTTAGATGTGACGTAAAGAGACCAGAGCTCACACAAACAGTGCACGGGGAGGAAGACGAGTGGAGAGGAAGGCCAGGGGCGGGGCCAGACGCAGCATCTGCCACCAGGACTCCCAAGGGGCCGAGAGGGCATGGGAACCACACGTATCCCCCCCCAACCCACAACAACAACTCCACATTCTAAAAACATGGCCTGAACATGCCCTTTAAACTAGCACTGTGTTTATGTATATTTTTGGACAATGTAACTGTAAAAGCTTAGTTTAAAAGCTTAGTTTAAATACTAATAGTGAAATATAAAAACAAGGGTCAAGACAACAGACAATGACAAATTGACAGTTGGGGTTTGAACCCAGGTCACTCAGTTGTGAGTGATACATGCATTGCCCATGAGTGCAAAGGTCATGTTTACACATTATGGAAAATAGGCTTTTAATAGAATCTGCAAATCTGCAACCCTGTGATATATATATATATATATATATATATATATATATATATATATATATATATATATATATATATATATATATATATATATATATATATATTTTTTTTTTTTTAACAATACAGACAACTGTGAATGTAACTGGGGAATTAAAGGTGCATTGTGCAACTTTTCTGGTGGAACGTCCGACATCTGCTCGTCTCCCTAGAGTTGTTATTGCTTTGTCGTGAATGTTTCATGATATGACATTAAACACATCTAACTAGCATTAATCTTTTACAGGTGTTTCTATTGCTAAAAAGACCTTGCCTGGAATTAGCCTATAGTTGTCTCCCTTGAGATAGACAGGTTTAATCTCTACCATGGAACATTCTCGACACAGCAATAACACACACAAAGACAAACAGATGACAAACCCTCTACCAGAAATGTTACACAGTGCACCTTTAATGGTAATTTTAAATTTAGATTATTATGCATTATATCATTTAGTTATAAGGCAATTCACAAAACACAGGAAAGTGGTCACAGATTTATTTTTGCTGTCTTCTCTCTTGCTTTGGGCATCTATACAAGCAGAAAGTAACCATTCATATTATTTGCGTCACATTTTATTTAATATGAACTTTTATTTTTAACCTATATAATTTTAACCAATGTAATGTACATTTTAAGGAACCAACTTATAGGTCCCCACCCTGTCTTTAGTGAATAACTTATCTCATTGCCCCACCAGTGGTCTTTTTAGTACCACACAGCTTTCAACAGAGATTCAATAACTGCTCACTAATCGGTACATGGCATTATTAATAACAAGGCTTCATGTGCAGCTGGACCTGAGCAGGATCAGAGCCACAACACCACTGTGCCGTGTTTCACTGTGTCATTGAGGTTTGGTTGTGACCACAGCTAAATACAGATTTCTAGCACAACCCTTAATGTGGTCTCATTCTCTCAATGGGCAGAAAGTAAGTTAAAGGGCCTACTCCACAGTGGAAAATCTTGCTCTACATGGCTCTTTGGTCATAGTTTATACTGTGCACACTCTCTACTCTAGTATTATAAGAGTTATGGTTGGATGTAATTTTGATTTCTATAAGTAACCATTTTTTTCTGTCTTTTGAGTTTATTGCACTCGAGCCTGCTTTAGCTATGTCACTCCTGGACCATTATGTTATAATTAGAAATTTTAAATCACATTTTAAATCACAATATTCATCTAAAACGACTTCATAAAAGAAACAAGACCACTTACTGTTAGAAAACTGTGGTTCCCAAAGGGAGCTGGCATCACCATAAACGTCATCTGAACAAAGAACAAAGTTGTCAGCCCTCCTTTGGATAACTGCAGATCACGCTAGCGGAATTTTTACATTTTTACCAAAATCACTGATCACTGATAAGAAAATAAATGAAGAAAATAAAACTGGAGAATGAGGGTACAGAGTAGTGGGGGCACATTGGTGGCAGTGAAAATGTGAATTGATCTTCAATATTGCCTCTTGACAATAAGTGATTAAAATTTGCTCAAACATGCACGAAGGACTCCAAATACAACTTTGAGAGTATAAATGTGAAGGGAAAGCAACTACAACATGGTTAAACAATTTCTTCTACTTACTATTACACAATAACAAATAAGTAAATTGTATTATTTACATTGAATTGGTACAGAATTTTTGTTTTTTTTATGATAACATGTCTTTAATAAACGCTCATAGCATGTCAATGACATTTAGCCCACCTCCTGTTACAGAAGATTTGTGTGAGCGTTGCTAACATAGAATGGGGTATTTCTGTCACATTGTTGCAGTTACAGCCGTCCCTGGGTGTCAAGGTTAACATGGGGCGTTATCTGTCCTCCAGTTGCGTGTCGGGAGTAAGACAGCAGTTAAACCCCTGCCAGCTGTTAACAATGGCACACTGTGCAGACCCTGGGCGGCCATGTTTGTGTGGTAGTTACATGTGCAGCAGCTGCTTGTTAAGTGTAAAGAAGGATTTGGACTGATGGTCAAACTGCATGTCCGGCTGCTCACGGTGCTCAGGGCAACACAACAGTTTTAACACATTGTACATCATAGAGCTTAAAGCTATTTTCTGATCTATGTTATGTTGTTTCCTCATCAAAAATATTCCTGAAGTTGTGTTTTGTGTCATTCACACATGTATGTTTAACACACAAACCCTGCATACTCATCCCGTGTTTTTTACTGAGACGGAAAACACTCTGTTTCACCTTGTAATGTCATTGGGTAACTCAGGTAGTGCTCCACTGTGTTTTTAAACCCCATACACCTTCACTAGAATCATTTGGATAATTTCAGCCCTGGAATTTCTGATCTCTACTGAACAAAAGGTAAAATGTGCAATTAAAAACTTTAAAAACTATAGCTTTGTGACATCACGAGGTGGAACAGAGCATTTTGAGCTTTGGAGATGTAGACAGACTAATAATAAAGGATTACTCAAACGCATGTTTTGGAGGACGTAACAACATCTTAACATTGCTTAAAGCTCACAAGAGCCAATTTTGTGTAATATAGGACATTTACTTGGTTGGGATGCAACTGATAACTAATAGTCTGTTTGTTTAAAGCAGACAGGAATAGGAATAAATAAGAACAATTCAAGAGTACATAACCAAAATAAAGTTTATTCTAAGTAAATTCTATCCGACAAATTACCTCTTCTGGTTTGAGTCCTGATGTCGAAATGGTTTGACCCTGATCTAGTCTGTGTTTAGTCTGATTCAAGTCCAGGTTTAATTCTGGGTTCAGTCCCAAATTTGATGTGATATGTGTGCAAGAGACAAAATACTTGAACTGAATGAATAAATTTGTAGAATATGAGTTTATCAATGCATCCAGTGGTTTAAGACTGTGGCCATGACCCTTACACAGCGCTACATACATTACATATCAGAGTCACAGGAAAACCAAACCACAAAAACAGCTGATACTTCATAGAAAACCTATAGAGTTTCATGTCAGACCAACAAATTGACATCAAACACCGCAGCACACATAGCTGTTAGCACTCGGATTTCTCAAAGTGAAAATGTCTCAGTGGACCCGTCAACATGCTCAAGTGTCACTGTGGTATTCAGCACATGGCTCAGAGTTTTGTAAAACGTAGAACTGGGCAATATAACAATATACTGTCTTTTTCCTCATATTGATCAACCTTATTTTCAGTTTTATTTTATTTTGTGTAATTAAAAACAAAATGTTTTTTTCTGATATCAGTTTCCTAAATATAAACTGTATAAATTGAAGTAGCCAAAAAGTAAGTAAGCAAAAACAGGCATGATAGTAGAGTTGCAACACAGAAGAAGTTTATTTACCCTGAACACAGGACCCGAAGAAAAGAGCTTACAAAACATTGTGATAGTATTGTCCATTAAAATTCCACAATTTATTTGACAAGATACATAATACAGACTTTGATCATTACTTAACACAAAAAAGTTAAATTTCATCCTCCAAAGTCTGCCCCAAATTTATGCTTTTAATGACAAGGGATTGACTCTAGCCCTCTCGATTAAAAAGACACAAAGTTATCAATGACGATTAGTAATTAATTAATTGAACAGACCTATGCAGAATTCTAATAAAGACACATTTTCAGAAGAAGTGTATGTTTAAAGACAGTACATGTCGTGGACCATCTTGGACTAAGCTGTACTAGCGCTGAGATTGAGAGTGTTAACTTGTAAAGCAAGTGGCAGACAGGATAAAATAACGCAGTTGGTGTTTGACAGAGCAGGTGTCACTGTGTCTTGAAAGGCCTTGAACTCTACTACTGTTGAATATAGCATGGGGACAGTTATTCTAAAAGTATTTAAGGTCCTATAGTCTGCAAAGTTGA
>NW_026571034.1:0-12322 GCF_026225935.1 Boleophthalmus pectinirostris
TGGACACTGTGATACCAAAAGGCGAGAAAGCATCTTCAGTCTTGAGCCGAGTCTTACTGTCCATCTCACTGACAGAGGACAACAACAGAACAGAGAACACAGAGGACACAGAGAACACAGAAAAAAACACAGAGGTCTGGAGACAGGAGCTGAATCTGACTGGTCAGTCACATGTTATTGTCCTGCTGGGTTTGTTTCTCTGTTGTGTGTTTGTTTCTCTGTTGTGTGTTTGTTGTTTCTCTGCTCTGATCAGGTCTGTTTCTGTGCTTCAGAGGTCACTGTGGGTGAAGACCAAAGGCCCCGGGTCAGTCCCGGAGTCAGTGCTGTGCAGCAGCTCCAGTCGATGCGTTCTGAGTTTGTGCAGAGAGTGTCTGAAGAGGTGCTGAACCAGCTCCTGGATAAACTTCAGCAGGAGAAGGTCCTGACCCCAGAGGAAGTAAACTGCACGGAAAAAAAGAAGAGCAAACAAGACAAAGCCCGATACGTGCTGGACACTGTGATACCAAAAGGCGAGAAAGCATCTTCAGTCTTGAGCCGAGTCTTTTGTGAACTTGACCCGTGGTCAGACCTTTGCAGGAAACTCAGGACTGAGGATTCATGAAAATAAATGTTCTTTAAATGTAAAACTCAAGCCTTTGTGATTCATTTTGTTTATTACATTCATGACAATAATCACTGTAATACATAAAAGATAAACATGTCTTGTAATAACAATATAACAATGTACTACTACTACTACTACTACTACTACTACTACTACTACTAGCAAAGCAAAAACTTTTCAGACTGGTGCTGCTTCATTTCGCTTCATTCACGGCAACACTGCCAGTGTAAACCTATGGCCAGGCGCAAAANTATCTTAAAATTTTCCTTTCTCAAGGTCAAGTCTACGTCCTAGAGACACTGCATTTCTCATTCGTGGGGAGCAGTCCTCTGTGGTCACAATGTTTTTGACCTCTTTGCGATCTTGATCCATTTCAAAGATCACTCATATGTCACAGTGTTCATGCGGGTTAACAGGTGGTCGTCGTCGGTCCTAACGTCTGTCGTCGTCTTCTTCTTCTTTTTCTTCTTCATTTGCTGCTCTCATAACTGCACGAAAATAGCGCGAGCAGGCCCTGCTGGCCTTTCTTAACAGAAGCCAATAGGTGGGGTACTCTACTGGGTACAGTCGAACATTTTGCAGTAGCGTGTTCAGAAACTGATTGCCTCCAGAATTGACCGAGTGTACGCCTTTGATAGCCTGACAGTTTGAACTCATGCAGTAGAGTGAAGGGGGTGCACGTCACACACGAGGAATCTCTAACATGCATCGCGCATCGTCCGCAGCGTCACTTGCCTGTCCGTTTCCACTGCGGCTCTAGGATAATTCCATAACCTGCGTGGATTGTGTTCCTCTCCTCCTCTTGTCCTGCTTCTTTGTGTTGCTCTAGAAAGCCCCCGTGATCCTCCATGAGCCCGCTGCCGTGGTCCATGTTTAAAATTGTACTTGAACTTTTTTCTTTATAGGACTGAGAAGGCAGCAGCAGACAGACAGACAGACAGACAGACAGACAACAGACACACAGACAGAGACAGACAGACAGACAGACAGACAGACAGACAAGACAACACACGACAGACAGACAGACACAGACAGACACACAGACAGACAGACAAAGGATAAGGTGGTGGAGTTTTACCCAGGCTGGTGCCACTTAGTGCCTCCACTCAATTTTCATTTCTCTCCAGCGACTAGGTCAGGAATCAAGAACACGGTTTATCGAGTATATAATATACAGCGTATAAACCGTGGCGTGAAACTGCATGCTGATGAATCAGGCTAGTGGAGTTTAATAAATAGGCCAAAAACTCGACTACTCTGCTGACTCTGGAATACAGTAGCTAGTGTGTATGTGCGTGCGTGTGTGCGTCGCCTGCATTATGTTGTATTTCTTTAAATATGGTTTATTTTTCAGAATGGTGATAGTGGTGTTTTCTGCTTTTTATAGTGAGTGCAAATCTCTGCTGTGGGGCAAACGCAGACACTAAAACATGTACACCGAGTATTTCTAATGATAAACACTCCCAGAGTCATGTGTATGTTTTATTTATTTTTATTTTTGTTTGGTTTTCATTGTAATTGTAATTGTTGTGTAGGCAACTTTCCACTTCATTGGTGCTTTTGTGTTGTTGTTTTTTTTTTGTTGGATTTGTTTTTCTTCACGGTGCTCGCTACTACTAACAGCTTAGGCTAAACCTGTGCTGAGGGGCAAATGCAACACAGAACGTGTACAACGAGTGTGTCCTTAAAAGATGCCAAATTTCTTCAAGCTCAAACTGCCCATCCCTGAGACACTGCAGTTTTCCTGGTGAGCAGTCTTTGGGATCACACTTTTCCTCACCACATTTCGATCTTGATCAATTTCAAAGGTAATCTTTATTTCACAGTGTTTCTGTAGGTTAATTGGTGGTGGTGGTGCTGCTGCTGGTGCTGTTCCTTCTCCTTGTCCTTCCTCTCCTTCTTGTCCTTCTCCTGCTCCTGCCTCTGGCAAGTCTTCATTCGCCGCTCTCAGAACTGCACAGAAATAACTCGCGCAGGCCCTGCCAATCTTTCTCAAAAGATGCCAGTAGGTCTGGTAGTGTCGTCGATATCGCCGAACTTTGAGCAGTGCTGTATCTAGACGCCGATTGTCTCAGACCATGTATGTCGTGTGGATACCGTCATGGTACCGTGACAGCTTGAACCGCTGCCGTAGAGTGAAAGGGGGTTGAAAGTCACACACTCATGCCATCTCTATTAAGGCATCGCGCATCCTTAGTAGCGCTCATTCATTCTGGCCAGCTGCCACAGCCACTTCGATTAATGCGTTCAATCCAGCTCTGGCTCGTGCTTCTTCTTCGTCTTCGTCTTCTTCTTGTTGCCTTCTTTGTGCTTCTTCTTGTGGCTCTTGCTGTGCTCCTGCTTGTCCACCTTCTTGTGCGTCTTCTTGGGCTCCAGGCTCTTGTGGATACATGTTTTTGCTCTTCTACATACTACTGTATGTATGTATGTATGTATGTATGTATGTATGTATGACTATTTATTTATCCCTCACGCTACCCTTCCTGTAGGCCTGCCATACTGTATGTCACCTCCTCCTCCTCCTACTCCTCCCTCCTCCTTCCTCCTCCTCCTACTACTACTACTCCTACTCCTCCCACTCCTAGTCCTACTACTGGGAGTAGGGTAAGGCAGCTGCAGCTGCTCCTGTTTTATGCTGTTGGACTTAGTCTAAATCTATGGTGAGGAGCAAAACAAAGACAGAATAAGTAGCGTATGTGTGTCTTTATTGGTCTCCATATTTGTTCATGGTCAAAGTGTACATTGCCCTGAAGTACAGCATTTCGCATAGCGGGAGAGCACGAGTCAGTGGTGAAAATGTTTCTCGATTCCTTCCCGTCTTGGTCCATTTGAAAGATGACAACTATATCGCAGTGATTGCTCAAGTCCCCGGTGACGGCGAGAGAGGCGGCAGTGGTGGTGATGGGGCCAGGCGCTAGGCCTGCTGTATGTTTTGTCTCTTTGTTTGTTTCTTGTCCTTGTTGTGCATTTGCCGCTGTCACAACTGCACTGAGATAATCTGTGCAGGCCCTGCTGGCATTCCTTAAAAGAAGAAAATAGTTGGGGTATTGGTCAGAGCCCTGAAGCTTAATGTCACGCAGGACTGCGTTCAGATACGCGTTGCCTCCAGACGTGGTAGTGTGGATGGGCGTGTAACGTGAAAGTTTGAATTCTGTCACTATGGTGAAAAGGCTCGAAGCGGAGGACTGCGCATTGCACATCACTACTACCGTCTCTCTTAGGGCATCGCGCAAAGGGAGCGTCCTGGCTTCGACCACCTCCGTAGCATCCTCTGCTGCTTTTGCTTCCGCCTCAGCTTCTGCAACTGTTTCACTAACAGCAGTTTCAGTGACAGTAGCAAAAGCCGGAGCGAAAGCAGCAGCGATGGCTTCTCCTTGTGCTCCAGGAGGCAGCTGCTGAAGAAACATGTCTTGGAGGGGTGTGTGTGTGTGTGTGTGTGTGTGTGTGTGTGTGAGAGAGAGAGAGAGAGAGAGAAGGCTATATCTCGAGCGGATCTACTTTGGTCGCACTGTTCGCAAAATAAGCCCTGGCTGCCACAGGCGTTCCTCCTGGCCCGTTTGCGGCAGCTAGGAGGAGGAAAGAAGAGAAGAAACGGTAGTAACGGTAATAATAGCAGCAGCAGCTATCCGCTGTCCGCTTATCTCTTTGCTCCTCTGCCTGCCGTCCTGGTCTCGTATATGCTGAAAAAAAAGGAACGTACTATTGCTGAGTACGAAGCGGCGACATCTCTGCGAGCCTGTAGAACGTGGAGTGGGAGCAGGAGCGGCGGCAGCAGAAGAAGAAGACGAACCGATAGCGGGAGCACGGGGGACGAAGCCTGATTTGGTGATCGAGTACAATCGCAACAATGGCGGAGTTGACAATCTGGACAAGGTTATTAGCGCCTACAGCTGCAGGCGGATGACGGCGCGCTGGCCCCTGGCTGTCTTTCACAACATCCTGGACGTCTTGTCCTACAAACCTTCGTACTGTGGCGGGAGCTCAACCCCACGTGGATGTCGGCGAGACGCAACAAGAGAAGGATATTTCTGGAGCAACTCGGCAAAGAACTCGTGACGCCGCTCATCCAGAGGTGACGGCGTATGCCTCGCACGGAAACGTCCCTGGGTGCGGTTCGAGACATTCAACGGCAGCAACGGCAGCGACGGCAGGCGGAGGAGGAGGAGGAGCGGGAGGAGGAGGAGCGAGAGGAAGAGGAGGAGCAAGAGGACAACAGACCAAAAATAAGCAATAAAAGAAAGAGGTGTCAAATATGCCCCAGCAAAAAGGACCGGAAAACACAGACTGTTTGCTCGGAATGTAACAAATACATGTGCGAACAATGTAGCGTACAGTTTTGTCAGCCTTGCTCAAACGCATTCAGAGGAGAACAAGACTGACGACGAGGACCACAACTCGATGATACAGATAGTGAGAGGTGCACGGACTACACTGTAAGTCATTACTTACTTACTTACTTACTTACTTACTTACTTACTTACAAAACCAGTAACCTTGTACACATAACAAACTAATAAAATATATTAAAAACAAAACCAATACACTCGCCTCTTGTATTTTCTATCTTTCTACATCTTTGTTGCAGATTCTGCCCTCTGCAAATATGTTTAATCAATTTTACTATCTTACTTCTGCTGCTGTGTTCAGGTGAGTAAAGTTTTTTTGTGTTGTTGTTTTAAATATTGATATATATATATATATATATATATATATTATATATATATTATATATATATATATATATATATATATATAATATATATATATACAACTAAGTGATTGTTTGGAGGTCTGATATTACACACACCACCAAACACACACACAGCCACACAGACAAACACACACACACAACAACAAACACACACACACACAAAACACACACAAACACACACACACACACACAAACACACACAACACACACAATACCACACACACACACAACACACACACACACACACTCACACACACACACACAAACTTCACAGCACACACACACACACACACACACTCACACACACACACTCACACACACACAACACACACAACAACACTCACTCACTCACACACACACACACAAACACACGACAAACACACACACACACACAAAACACGCACACACACAAACACAGCAAACGCGCACACACACAGATACCGCACACACAAATACACAACGCACACACACTCACTCACACACAACACACACCACTCAACACATTTCTTGTTAAAATAATGTGGGTGATTCAGCACATGCTTGTTGTGTCGCTTTTCTGATGCCATAAGAAATACAGAGGGTTTTTTTGCCTCATAAATCTTCAAAACACACAGACAATGATCCACAAACAGTCGTTGGTTTGTTCGTTGATTTGTTCGTGTGTTTTTTAAATTAAAATTTAACATTTGTAACTTGTATTTTGGTCTTTACAAAAACTTGTGGATTTGTAAATATATTGTTTTTCATGTCAAAATTGACATTACATACTGGACTCATTCGAGAGTTTATGAATATTTATTTTATGCTCAACTACAAATGAAAATGACAAATGTGCACAGATTTATGTCTCCTGTGCTCAGGAATATTTCTGAAAACTTGTAACACAAATATGAAACACAAAAAAAGGAAATAGGTGGATTAATGTCGTTTCTGATCCACAAATGCAAATCACATTTTACAAACAGAATTTTCACTTTTACAAATGTATTTTTCTTTTCTTTTCCAAATAAAAAAAATATATTTACAAATCCACATGTTTTTGTAAAGACCAAAATACAAGTTAGAAATATTAAATTTACATTTGTAGATATAAAAACACACGAACAAACCAGTGACTGTTTGTGTCAAAATCTGTGTTTGTGTTTGTGAAGATTAACGAGTCAAAAGTCTGAACTTGTCGTGCCTCATGAACGACTCAACTGAACGACTCGACTAAACGACTCGACTGAACGACTCGACAGAACGACTCGACTGAATGACTCGACTGAACGATTCGAGTGTTTTTTGTCTTTTATTCGATATTGAAACTCATATTTGTCTTTCCTTTGTTTTCCAGGAGGATTTCCTTAACAAGGTTCAAGATTACATCAGGAACTATGCCAGATGATGTCACCCGCAGATGACATCACCCCCCCACCCCCCAGCGATGACATCACCACGCAAACCCCGCCCCTCAACGATGACGTCACCACACAAACCCCACCCCACAATAATGACATCACCTCTGTCCCTCGGCGATGACGTCGTCTCTGCCCCTCGGCGATGACATCGTCTCTGTCCCTCGGCAATGACATCGTCTCTCTCGGCGCCGTAGAAACAGAGCTGTAGATTTCACATTGACGATCTCCATTTATTGGAACAAACGTGTCAACAAAACCACCGTCTGGGTCCAGGACAATGCTTCTGTAAAGTCCAAGATTAGACCTGGTTTAGACCTGGTTCAGTCCTGGTTCAGGCCAAAATAAACAAAATAAACTCTTCCCTCTGAAATGTTCTGCTTTGTTCTTTAGTTTTTTTTCCGCTTGTTCGTTTTTATTCAGTGTAAAACTCCCAACGCATGAGACCGAACTACTACTACTGTTCTGTGTCTACGGCCGCACAAACCTCTGCCCCTCCACACTCCACACTCCAGTCACTCCGGTCACTCGAGTCACTCCGGTCACTCGAGTCACTCGGGTCACTCCGGTCACTCGGGTCACTCGAGTCACTCGGGTCCAATTAGAACATTTGTGCAGTTTGATTTCAGAGCGACGGACCTGAGTGTGATGTCCAGCTCCAAATGAAGCTCAGGTTCATCCTGGAAAAGTCCTGGAGTTTGAGTCTGTTTCCCGCAGCTCCAGTTTCGTTATGTTCTCAAGAGACGACAGGAAATGTTCTGACAGGATTTAAACTATAATCCCAAACCAGAAGGTGAGAGGAAAGAGTTAATGTTTCAGATTTAACCTAAAGGTCTGATCAGTTCTACACATGGAGGTGCTGGAAAGTCATGGAAAATTCACATAGTCTTAAAAAAGTCATGGAAAAGTTTGGAAATGTTGTGAAAAAGTGTGAGAAACCTGGAAGCTCCTCGAGGCCAAATCAGGAACATGAAATGATTTAAGAACAAAAATGTTAAACTCCAAACCCCAGAACTAAACAGGACTAAAACAGGTCTAAACCAGGTCTAACAGGTCTAAACCAGGCTAACAGACTAAACCAGGATTACTGTGTGAAAGGGGCGGGGCAGAGGGGCAGGTAGGGGCGGGGCAGGGGGGGGCTGCGTGCAGAGGGGTGAGGCTGCGTACTGAAGCTGGTGTGGTTGTTTTTGGCAACAGCATGTGACTGATTTGCATGAGTGCGTCACGACTCGTCTTTTCTGTTTGATTAAAGTTGAATGTGAAAAAGTCGTGTTCTGTCACAAAAAGGACAAAGTTTACACCGTTTACACCAGACACTTTTTTTTCTGACACTTTGAACCTGATTTCAACCAAATAAAAGTCTTTTCTTGTGTTTAACCCTCGGACACGTTTCTGGTCTCACTCGTTTCACGTCAAACGGTTCCTGCTCCATAAAAGTAAAAAGAAAATAAGACTGAGTTCACTTTTTTATACGTTCACCAGCTCAGATCTTTGTCTTCTGTCCAAACACCAAGAAACCATCAAACTTGTTCAAATGATTTTACACAGGGGCCGTTTTGGGGGAAAAGTCCAATTTTTTTAGATGCAAAAGCCAAAAATTTGCTAAATTTCCTCAAATAAAAGTATCTTATCTCACTGACATCACCAGGGCCCTGGTGCGAGCACCGCGCACACTCACCACACACTCACCGCGCACACGCCCCCGGGCACACACCCCGCGCACAAGCACCGCGCACATGCCCCCATGCACACGCCCCTGCACACTGACTTTCGATTTTATTTGAATCATAAACATGTTGATTTAAACACTTTATCAAACAATTTAAACAAATAAATGTAGAGTTTGAACAAGTCCTGGAGTCCAGATCTGAAGAACCGGCCCTCAGCGCATCCTCACAAGTCACACGTACTCACACACGTTCTCACAAGTCACACGCCCTCACGTGTCACACGTCCTCACGGGTCACACATCCTCACGGGTCACACGGGTCACACGTCCTCACAGGACGCACGTCCTCACGCATCACACGTCCTCACGGGTCACACGTCCTCATGGGTCATGTCCTCACGGGTCACACGTCCGCACAAGACATGTCCTCACGAGTCACACGTCCTCACGTGTCACACGTCCTCACAGGACACACGTCCTCACGGGTCACGTCCTCACAGGACACACGTCCTCACGGGTCACACGTCCTCACAGGACACACATCCTCACGGGTCACATGTCCTCACGGGTCACGTCCTCACAGGACACACGTCCTCACAGGTCACGTCCTCACGGGTCACGTCCTCACAGGACACACGTCCTCACAGGACACACGTCCTCACAGGACACACGTCCTCACAGGACACACGTCCTCATGGGACACACATCCTCACACACGTCCTCACAGGACACACGTTCTCACAGGACACGCGTCCTCACGGGTCACACATCCTCACGGGTCACATCCTCACAGGAAACACGTCCTCACGAGTCACACGTCCTCACAGGACACATATCCTCACAGGACACGTCCTCACGGGTCACGTCCTCGCGGGACACATGTCCTCTTGAGTCACATGGAGCTCATCGTTACAGGTTCCTTCATTTTCATGTTGTGAGGAATAAAATGATTTTGTGACTTTTCTAACAGAAAACTATTCTGATTTGGAATTTATATTCTGAACTCAAGACTCAGCGTCTGCAGCATCTGAACCTGTAACAGGATTCTCATGTCAGAGAAGAATGAAATAGGTTCTGCTAAACAAATCCAATATACACTATAACATATGTACTAGAATTATAATTATACACACAACATGGAGATGCTGACGCTTTTATCACCAGTCCAACAGACGACTGTAACGTCCTGATCTCTGTTCTGCACAAAAAGACGATTTCAGGTTTTCAATTATTACAAAATTCAGCCGCTCGTGTCCTGACGAGGACCAGAGGTGGGACCAGAGGTGGGACCAGTTTGAAAATCACTGCACTGGCTCCTGTGAGTGTCAGGGTCAATTTTAAAGTTCTTTTACTGGTTTTTAAATGTCTTAATGGTCTTGGTCCTTCTTATCTTTCAGAACTGATTTTACTCTACGAACCCTCGTGGACCCTGAGCTCCTCCGGCAGCAGCTCCTGGTCTTTCCCAAAGTCCGGACACTCACGGAGGCGTCTTTCCAGAACTACGGCCCTCGTCTGTGGACCTCTAGCCGGAGAAGCTCAGGGCCAAAGAGAACGTTCATGTTTTTAAGAGGAACCTCAAGACTCACTCAGCTTAACTCAGCTTTTGATTCAAATCTTATACTTTTACTTGTTTCTATTGTACACATTTTATTATATTTATTTATTTTAGGCACATTTTTAGGATTTGTCTGTCGGAGCTTCTGTCTGTCCTGTGGGCTCCTGGTGGAGGGTTGGTGTTTGGGCCTCATCTCGGTTTCATATTTTTTTATTCATGTGTAATCAGATGTGTCATTTAAACAGCACATGGAGAACACTTTTCATTTTTATGCAGATAAAATAAATTTACTAAATAAACTAAAAACAAATCACTCAAGAAAAACGAGGAGCATCACAATAAAACAATAGAATCATAACAGATCTACTCCTACTGTTATTACTAACAAATAAAACATTAAAATTTAATAATAAGCCAATAAAAATAATAGAAACAATAATAATAAAAATAAACTTTTCTTGGAGTATCTAATCTTAAAACTGACACATAAAAAACATCATCACTTGATGAATCCGCTGAGGCTGGAGGGACATTTGTTGACTTCCAGCGTCAGAGGAGACGACGTCTTACAACAAGAGAAATAAACGATAAAACCTGCAGCTGTAAAGTTGAATAGTGAAAGAAGTTTTCTGGGAGACCAAAGAGCCACATACACACACCGGCCTGTTCACATCTTAACAACCAGAATCACACAAACTGAACTCAAACAAAGCACAAACAGTTGACTCCATTTTGTGTCCTTTTATTTCATTTTGAAGTTTCCTGGGGCTGGTGACCCCAGTTTGATCTGTAAAAGAATCATTAATATCTCTAAAACTCAATTGACAGAGTTTTTGTGTAGTTTTTTGTTTGATGGTGGCGACTTCACGCAGGTGGCCAAACATCATCTAAAGAAGATTTATTTTCATGAATCCTCAGTCCTGAGTTTCCTGCAAAGGTCTGACCATGGGTCAAGTTCACAAAAGGCTCGGATCAAGACTGAAGATGCTGCCTCGCCTTTCGATTTCACAGTGTCCAGCATGTATCGGGCTTTATCTTCTCTGCTCTTCACTGTCCTGCAACCTGCTTCCTCTGGGGTCAGGACCTTCTCCTGCTGAAGTTTATCCAGGAGCTGTTTCAGCACCTCATCAGACACTCTCTGCACAAACTCAGAACGCACCAACTCGAGCTGCTGCACAGCACTGACCCGAGGACTGACCCAGGGACTGACCCAGGGACTGACCTGGGGCCTTTGGTCTTCACCCACAGTGACCTCTGAAGCACAGAAACAGACCTGATCAGAGCAGAGAACCAAACACACAACAGAGAAACAAACACACAGCAGAGAACCAAACACACAACAGAGAAACAAACACACAACAGAGAAACAAACCCAACAGGACAATAACATGTGACTGACCAGTCAGATTCAGCTCGTGTCTCCAGACCTCTGTGTTCTCTATGTTCTCCGTTCTGTTGTCCTCTGTCAGTGAGATGGACAGTAGACCACAGTTCGGCAGCAGGTGCAGCTGAAAGGACTGGTAGTAGTTGGGTTCATGGTCCAAATCGAAGAGCGACCTCTGGAGGACAGCAGCAGATTTCAAAGCTGAGGTCAAATAAACCAACACCAGGTCCAACTACGTCAGAGTCACATTAGTCTGTGTCGTAGTCATTAGATTTGTGTTATTGAACAAAATCATGCTGCTTTGGTCAAATAACCACTGCAGTTATTGTATTTGGTGTAACAGTAATTATGACACACTGTGCAGTCAGTGTAAACCCAGTTTAAACCCAGTGTAGATCCAGTGTGAGTTGTCCTCACCTTAGGCTGGACTCTCTCTGCTGTGGGACAGGTCACTCTGTAATGTCGGTTTATGACCAGTTTACATTTGGGAGGAGCATCAATGTGGAGTTTGGTGCTGCGCTGTTTCTTCTCCACCTGAAACATGTTTATTAAGAAGTATTCCAGTGAAAGGTTAAACAAGCCCTGTGTGTGTGTTTAATGGATGAATAAATAATAAACTCTCCACACCTGGTCCAAGGAGATGTTCCTGGGCAGGAGGAACATGTTGATTTTGAGTTTGTCTGTGGTGCAGAAGAGCAGGACCTGCCCACTGATCTCCTTGTATCCACCAAAGATCTTCATCAAGATCCCAAACCCAGAGAGACCGGACACAGAGATCACCACATGACTCTGAGTGATCCGCTCTGGCTCCATCAGGCTCAGCCCACAGTCACTGATGTGAGCCACACACAGATCCACCATGGAGAGGTCCACTGCAAATATGAAAAAGGAAGAAAGAGGAAGCAGGAGCAGAGCAGCAGAGTGATGCAGAGGAGGAGCAGATGATGCAGAGGAGATGATGCAGAGGAGGATGAGATGATTGCAGAGGAGCAGATGATGCAGA
>NW_026571034.1:31443-39000 GCF_026225935.1 Boleophthalmus pectinirostris
AATTCACATTCAAAAACAGGAGTTACTTCATAGTCCCATTTAAAACCTGTCCAGAATTATTTAAATTTCAAGGTGCATTGTGTAACTTTTCTGGCAGAGTATAGTATTAAACCTTTTTCTATCTCCATGGAGACCAAACCAGACCAAGTTACAGGTCAGATCTGTGGAGAGGCGACCCCGCTCACAGTCAGAATGTCTGTTTTTCTAGGTATTTTTGAGTTATAAAACCACCTGTAATTGAATAAATGTAAAGTAGAGCTGTTTAATGTCACACTGTGGAACATTCCAAGCAGAGAAATGAGGTATCCATGGAAACAAAGTGACGGACCCCCCATCCAGAAAGTTTCACCTTTAAGAGACTGAAAAAATGACCTTCTAATATAAAACAATTACACATGTTTCAGAATAGTTTGAGGAGATCTTAACTTCAGGGTTAATAAGACTTTTAATAATATTTTGTATGCAGAAGACAATCCATTACCTAAATAATGTCTTTGTGCTTTGATAATTGCACCAATTCAAATGACAATTTCAGTTTGATTGCGAGATATTGTTTAGAGCTAATGGGAAATGCTCTTCAGTCTAAAATGCATTGTTTTGTCATTGTAAAATAATGAAAAATAGAGGATACTTTCAGCAGGATTCTTTGTTTTCATCAAGCAACAATTATAATTTTTCTTTATTTAATCTTTCGTCTTGTAAAATATGAAACTCTAACTACAACAATGGCCTATTTAGTTTGGAAAGATCTTCAAACTATCGCTGTAAATGTTCAGTTACCATATTTTTCGGACTATAAGTTGCTCTGGACTATAAGTCGCACCAGATAAAAAAATCATGATGAAGAAGACAAAAAAGATGTATATAAGTCGCACTTTTTGGGGGATATTTATTTTATAAAATCTGAGACAAGGAACTGACATTTCCTGTGTAAAGTCAAGTTGTAGTAATAAACAATAGAAGAGAGAACAACAGACTGTTAACGTCACATATGAACAGTTCTTCAGATAAACTATAAACAACAGAACAGAACAAGTTTAACAAACTCTCCATCTCACTCCAAATCACTAAATCCATTCAATTCTTCATCCTCTGTGTCACTTTTGAACAACTCCACGACCTCTGGAGGTAAACAGAGCGTCTCTTCCTCTTCTGTGTCGCTGTCCTCAGACTCAGTTCCAGTTAGAATTATTCCGGCAGAATTGTTACAGGATGGTTTTGGTTGTTTTTATTAGTTTGTTTAAATGTTAAATTGTTCAGTGGTACAGAAGTAATGGTGCGATCGACTGACATGATACAGACAGAACAGAGGCTCTTTCTGCAGGAGACATGTGCAGTAGAGTGAAGTGACAGTGGTACAGGAGGAACAGGAGCAGCAGATACTCACACACAAGACTAGAGCCTATGTTATTAGGTTCTTTTTTCAGACCATAGGTTTGTTTTCATACCTGACAGTTTTGACTGCTCACTAGCGCCATCTGCAGAAGACCGTTAGTGAGCCGTCGAAACTGTCAGGTATAAAAACAAACCTATGGTCTAAAAAAGAACCTAATAACATAAATTATCAGAATACCAAATGAACCTCATTGGACAAAGACTAGAGCCTCTCGAGACTTCAGTGTGAACAGTTTAATATCCAAGTCGCACACAGGAAACACCAAAACCATGAAAAAAGTGCGACTTATAGTCCGAAAAATATGGTAGTTGTGCACTGCTTTGTAAAATGTTGCTGTTAACTTGAAAACTACCACTTCATGACATCACAATGAGAAACAGAGCACTTTGAAATTTGGAGATATAGGCTGCGTTCAGACTGCAGCCTGAAGTGACCCAAATCTGATTTTTTGGCCCCTATGTGACCTGTATCTGATCTTTTAATGACACAGATCCGATTTTTTCAAATGTGACCCAGGACACTTGGATATGTGCTCTTAAAACTAGTACATATCTGATCTTTTGACATGCGACTTCAGTCTGAACGGCCAAAGTGCATTCATCCACCTACACGTTATCAACAAGACACAAACGTCACTATTCTGCGCTGAAGTAGGCGAAAATTGTTAATGAACTCTGTGTCACTGAAGCGAAGCACATCACCACTCACCACTCTTGGCTACGTCTCCACATCCACATGTTCCTTTCAACGGACGTTGCTGCCGCTGCCCCACAAAACACCATGGCCAAAAACCTCGTCCTTCTTCTCAATCTCCTCCTTAACACAAGTAAGTTGTTCATGTTCTGGCTCCGGTACGAGAGGAACTTTAAAATCAGTTTTCAGGTGCTCAATGCTCGCGTCCATGTTTGGACAACTTCCATAAACACAGAGCACGCTCACTGCGGTTGACGTCATCATGTCCTCCAGTGCGCACACTGGAGTCACATACAAGTCGCATTTAATTGGAAATGTGAATGACCTCGCAAAAACATCGGATTTCACAAAAAAATCTGAATTGAGCGTTAAGCCCTGCAGTCTGAATGTAGCCGTAGACACACTAATAATGCAGCTTTACTCAAATGTGTGTGAAAGAAACAAAACTCAAGTCCAGGTCTGTTTTTGATAAGCTAACAACATTATAACACGACTTAAAGCTCACAAGAGTCAGTTTTGTGTAATATCGGATGTTTAATTCTATTCATTAGTGTTACTTTGTCTTGTCAAGAGTGGATTACTGCTACTACTATTAAAGCTCTAATTATACTTGAATGAGCAATTTTACACCACAGATACTTCATAGTAATTAGCAGACGTGCACACTGTCGTAGGATGGGTCAAACTGGTCTAATACAGCGTGAGTTTTTAAGTGGACACACTCGTTAACCATGTGAGGCTTTTCGCGTGTGCAGTTACCATGTTCTGTGCGGATGGGTGGGTTTTGGATCATTTGTTTTGCCTCATCAATCACAACACAACACAACAATAATTCTGCGGTATTGTGCCCGGTTTGGTACAGTCTAGACCTTGTGAATGGCTGAAAAGTGAATAATTGTTGGAGGATTTCTAGGAGCACAGAACACAGGAGGATAATTGATGACTAGAGCCTGGGTTTTGTTATTCCCAATGTAATATCTCCAGGTGTACTACATTGTCGTGACTTGGACTCGCGTCAGACTTGAGTCACTATTTTTAGGATTTGAGACTTGCTTTGGTAAAATAGACAAAGATTTGGGACTCGACTTGGACTTGAAGGTGAACGACCTGAGACTTGACTTGGAGTTGAGGTTTCTAAGTTTTTAGAAAAGACTTTTTCTCTTTACAGTTGATCAATGCAGTGCTGAATTTTACAGGAACAAACTGGAACATGTCCCTCCCACTTCTCTGTTTGTTACTTTGGATGTAACTGAAGTACTGTGATGTGGTATCCTCAAATGTACTACAGTATTTACAGTACAATACAGTAAAACAGAGAGAACTACAAAGAACATGATCCTTCCATTTCAGTGCAAACTACCTGATAAAATAGCTGTTATTTAGCACTTTTAAATCTGAATTCTTTCTCTTCTGATCATAATTATTCACTCTAAGATCTTGTTAAGATTTTTAAAAAGGAAAAATGTGCATTTCTACAGCTCTTATATAACTACTCATATAGAAATATACCATGACCTTTTAAGTACAATTTAGTTTAAAATTCATATATAAACTGCAAAAATCTGGTGCTTTGGGTTAAAGACTTGAAATGACTTGAAGCTCAAAGCAGACGACTTGGACTTGACTTGGACTTATGGGCCAGTGACTCGAGACTCGACTTGGACTTGCATGTATTTGACTTGGGACTTGACTCGGGCTTGGGATCAAAGACTTGAGACTTACTTGAGACTCGCAAAACAACGACTTGGTCCCACCTCTGGTCTTGAGAGGAGATCAGGAGTCAGAGGCACCACGGCAACCGGTCATGGACTACTCTCCAGTGACGTAGTGACTAGGGATGTAACAATAACTGAAATATCGTGATATTGTATCGTCAAAAGTCTCACAATAATATCGTGGGCTGTCACAATATATTGAATTACAAGTTTTTTTTCTTAAATGTATATTTTTATAGTAGCAACAGCTGATAAACACAGGGAACTACATATCCCATGATTCATTTCAGCACAGACAACATGAAGAAATATGTTTTTTACTTGAAGTCTTTGGATTATGATGGAAATAATTCACTCCTCATGTCTTGTCAAGGTATTTTAAATGCAAAAGTGTCCAATCTACAATTATCTTAACCACTCCAAAATATCGCAATAAATATCGGACTGTGAAATGAATATTGTGATAATATTGTACCGAGACATTTGAATATCGTTACATCCCAGGAGGAGAAGAAACAGACAGCCTCAGGAGTGAGTGATGAAACTGACCAAACTGGGACTGCCTCTGAATGATGTCATGGCCCAGACGCTCCGCCGCCAATCGCCTCCACTGATGGTTTTATGTAATAAATACACTAAAGCCTCTCTCTCTCTCTCTCCTGCTCTGGCATCATTCACAAACTGACTGGGAACACAATCCACTCGCAGAACACAGCGGACACAGCCCTGGACTCATGTCAGAGAAAAAATACTTGACGTGAAGGCCTCAAATGCAAAGACAATTTCGCGGCTGCGGTCTGAAAGCAACTTAAGGCAGTTTTATAGAAAATACAGTGTCACTTTATTACAAAACACACATTTGTTTTGTAGTGTAGAGGGATGTTTATATTTAACATGTTGAGACTGTACTTTTGTCTTTTTTTTATTATTTAATTTAGACCCGTTTACACTGAAACGAATCCGCATATCACTGTATCGGAAACGATCTGTGTCCGGACATGTCGTTTCTGTGTCCGCAATCCTTCCTTATACACACAGCTTTGAGCATAATTGTTTTACATCTTACAGAAACAAAACTTAAAACAGCTCGCTATTGTGTGCTGATGTGGTTCAGCTTCTGTTGGACTAAAGGACACGACTCTGTTTTTTCTGTGACAGAGGGGTGTTCTGCTGATGGTGAGTCTGTTCTGTGTTTCTATCATGTTGGAGATAGTTCATGTTAAACTTTTCAGAGATTATACTTCTGTAGCTCGTACGCACAGGCCGTATATATGAATATATTCTAGCCTCTTGGTGTTTTGGTGGTGAATTACTTCATGGTGCATAGACCTACATCAGTGTATCAGTGTTTTCAGGCGTCCACACGGTGCCAGATCATACTAGTACTCAGATGAATTCGTGGGAACTGGAGGCACCAGATCGTTCCGTCTCTGGAGCCGTTTTCAATCAGATTAGTGTGAAAGAACACTGCATCCACAACGAAAATGACTCAAATACGTACTAGTGTGGACAGGGACTTAATCTAACAGAGAAATACTCGCTCATCTTCAGTGAAACTTCCCACACAATATTCAGAAATCAACCAATCCAGTGTTAGTTTATTACATCATGTTATGTCACCATCCATTTTTCTTCTTCTCGCATAATTAACACATGTATTTAACACACGCATTTAACACATGTATTTAGCACATGTATTAAGGTACACACACACAACACATGACACACAACACACACACACATCCTCACCCTGCAGCAGTGCGGAGCTGTTTGTTTGGGGGTGTTTGTTTTTGTTTACATGAACAGAAAAACGCACAAAAGGAAGTGGCGAAGAGCGAGCAGAAGACAGCTGCTGAGGGCCGCTGAGAATTCACACACACATGCACACACACACATATGTACACACACATACACACACACACATACACACACACACACACACACACACACACACACACACACACACACACACACACACACACACACACACACACACACACACACACACACACAGACACACACACACACACACACACACACACACACACACACACACACACACACACACACACACACACACACACACACACACACACACACACACACACACACAACACACACACAGATAGAAACTCTATAAAATACTGTGTGTATAAGAGCACAGAGTCATATTATTATTATTATATAAATATTATTTTACATCAACACAAGCTCAGAAAACAACTTAGTGTACTGTAGTAGTAGCAGTATTAGTAGTATGCAGTATGCAGTAGTGTATAGTAGTAGTAGTAGTGGTAGTAGTATCAGTATCAGTAGTATCAGTAGTAGTAGTAGTAGTAGTAGTAGTAGTATGCAATAGTGTGAAGTACCAGTAGTAGTGTGTAGTAGTATGCAGTAGTAGTAGTAGTAGTAATAGTAGTAGTAGTAGTAGTAGTAGTATGCAGTAGTAGTAGTAGTAGTAGTAGTAGTAGTAGTAGTAGTAGTAGTAGTATGCAGTAGTAGTAGTAGTAGTAGTAGTAGTAGTAGTAGTAGTAGTAGTATGCAGTAGTATGCAGTAGTAGTAGTAGTAGTAGTAGTAGTAGCAGCAGTAGTAGTAGTAGCAGTAGTCGTATGCAGTAGTATGCAATAGTGTGTAGTACCAGTAGTAGTGTGTAGTAGTATGCAGTAGTAGTAGTAGTAGTAGTAGCAGTAGTCGTATGCAGTAGTATGCAGTAGTAGTAGTAATAGTAGCAGTAGTAGTAGTATGCAGTAGTAGTAGTAGTAGTAGTAGTAGTAGTAGTATGCAGTAGTAGTAGTAGTAGTATGCAGTAGTATGCAGTAGTAGTAGTAGTAGTAGTAGTAGTGTGTAGTAGTATGCAGTAGTATGCAGTAGTAGTAGTAGTAGTAGTAGTAGTAGTATGCAGTAGTATGCAGTAGTATGCAGTAGTAGTAGTAGTAGTAGTAGTAGTAGTAGTAGTAGTAGTAGTAGTAGTAGTAGTAGTAGTAAGTAGTAGTAGTAGTGTGTAGTAGTATGCAGTAGTAGTAGTAGTAGTAGTAGTAGCAGTAGTATGCAGTAGTATGCAGTAGTATGCAGTAGTAGTAGTAGTAGTAGTAGTAGTGTAGTAGTATGCAGTAGTATGCAGTAGTAGTAGTAGTAGTAGTAGTAGTAGTAGTAGTAGTAGTAGCAGCAGTAGTAGTAGTAGTAGTAGTAGTAGTAGTAGTAGTAGTAGTATGTAGTAGTATGCAGTAGTATGCAGTAGTAGTAGTAGTAGTAGCAGTAGTAGTAGTAGTAGTATACAGTAGTATGCAGTAGTAGTAGCAGTAGTAGTAGAAGCAGTAGTAGTATGCAGTAGTATGCAGTAGTATGCAGTAGTAGTAGCAGTAGTAGTAGTAGTAGTAGTAGTAGTAGTAGTATGCAGTAGTATGCAGTAGTATGCAGTAGTAGTAGTAATAGTAGTAGTAGTGTGTAGTACCAGTGAGTACGTAGAGGAACCCTCCTGGCGCCCCCTCCTGGACGACCGTCTGCTCGGCGCTGTACTCGCTCTGGTACATGTTCTCACTGATCTCCTGAAGAACACTCAGCTCCAGCTCCTTCAGGAAGTCGTTCTGCAGCAGAGCCTCTGTGATCATCAGGCACGTTCTACATGAAGAACGGAGAACATGTGACCAGGAGAACACCAGACCCACGAGAACCTCCACCCACCACCAACCAACCCCCACCCGACAGGAGCAGAGCCTCCGTGATCATCAGGCACGTTCTTCACGGAGAACGGA
>NW_026571035.1:0-25000 GCF_026225935.1 Boleophthalmus pectinirostris
ATTAAATACAAGGGGTGTAACGATATCCAAGTCTCACGATACGATATTTATTGCGATATCACGGGAAAGCTCACGATATGGAGAGGAGGTTCACGATTAGGGATATAATAATATACAAATCTCCCAGTACGATATTTTCACGATATACATCTCACGTTACGATATTTATTGCGATATTTTGTGGAGGCAAACTAAACTGTTAACTGTTTTTCCTCTTCAAATGCCCTCACAAGACTTAATCCAAAGAACTCAGACTTAAAAGTGTTAGAACTGTTATTTCTTCTTGTAGTCTGCAAAGGATCATGGTCTATGTAGTTCCCTCTGTCTTTTTTTAGCTGTTGCAGCACCATAACTCTTCATTTAAGCAAAGAGACTTGTGATTCGATATATTGTGATGGTCTACGATATTATTGTGAGAACTCTGACACTACGATATCACGATATTTTGGTTATTTTTACATCCCTATTAAATACTAAATACTAATATGCTAGTCCTATATTGTCCTATTAGGGATGCACCGATTCAATACTTTTATTGGATATCGACGCCAATATTGAAAATACTGAAGGCTGAATGTTTCTGTCAGTAAAAAGTCCCTCTCAGACCGATCTCGTGTTTGATTCAACCTGACCATGGCAGATCTGCTGATGGTTCTTCTGCTGTGTCTTGTGCTGCTCTGACCCAACCCAACGTTTCTCTGAAGGGAAACCAAAAGTTTTGCTTCTCATCAAACCATAAAACCAGTGTTTCAATTCTCCTCAGTGTATCTCATTTAGAAACACGGAGAGCTGTGTGCACAAGTAAGTTTTGTTTTTAAAGAAACAGAACCAACAGTGTGAGCTGTGCTGGTAATGATATGGGCTTATCTGGAGCTGTACAACTGAGTGCATTGTCCATTCATTAAGGCTGCTACAGTATATTGAATCACAAGTTCCTTTGCTTAAATGCAGGTTTTATAGTAATCACCAGTGTTGGGAATAACGCGTTATAAAAGTAACGAATTACTGTAATGCGTTGCTTTTGCTGTAGCACAGTAATGTGGCATTACAGGGAAAAAAATCGTAATATTTTACTCGGTACAAATGTCAGTAATGCACGTTAACAAAGCTTTTTCAGCCTGGTTGAAGTGGTGGGTTTTTCTTCATACAAATTTACTAAAATCACCACGATATCAACAGCGGTGAAACACTGAAGACGCGCCCGTGTAGACCAGCGCAGAACTCCGCTCCGACCTGGTTCAGTCCTGGTTTAGTCCTGATTCAGCTCTGGTTTAGGCCTGGTTTAGGCCTGGTTCAGTCCTGGGTTAGTCCTGGCTCAGTTCTGGTTCAGCTCTGGTTCAGCTCTAGTTTAGTCCGGGGTTCAGTCCTGATTTAGTCCTTGTTCAGTTCATATATGGCGCAAAAGTTCAGCATTTTCACGGTTAGAGTGAGAGTAACTTAAAAGTAATTCAATAGTAATGTAATGTTTTACATTTTAAATGCAGTAATATTATAATGTAACTAATTACTCTGAAATGACAGTAACAAGTCATAAATAGCACATTAAAGTTTTGAAGTAACTTGCCCAACAGTGGTAATAACATCTTATAAACATTGGGAGCTACATTTCCCATGATTCATTTCAGCACAGACAGCATGAAGAGATGTGTTTTTACCTGAATTCTTTGGATTATGACAGTAATAATTCACACCAAAATCTTGTCAAGGTATTTTAAACGCAAAAAAGAGCCCCATCTACAATTACATCAGGCCTCTTCAAACCGTACCGTGTTACATCCCTACCAGTCATACCAGCCAATGTGGGTGAAGTGCCTTGCTTAAGGGAAGGTTGACAGTTTTGACACTGCTGTCTCCCATCCAACTACTAACCAGGCCCAGTCCTCCTAAACTTCAGAGACTTTGATACAAGTTTTAGCACTGAATAGAAGTGACCTCAGAATAAGACCTCCATTGAAACACCGGGACATTTTTAACACCACTGTCATGATTATATCTGGTCTTCCTCTTTCCTCTTTACTCAGAAATAGTCCTTTGTTCCACTTCCAGGTCTTTGTTCCCCAAGGTCATGAACACTCCTCTGACGCTTTAGCAGCCGTTTCCGTTGTTATGAATTGTATTTATTTTGTCATCCACAGAGATGTTTGAAGAGAACCTTATGGACCCAAACCAAAACTCCGGGAAAGGACTTGTACCCAGACCCAAACGCTCTACCGGAAAAACAGGATTTACTCTGGATCCAAACGCTGGGTCCGCCTCCGAAGAAATCCGGACTGACAGTAGCTTAAAGTCTACATATTTGAACTGTCTTCACCACCAAAGCCCCATGCAGAACACATGCCATGAAAGAGCTGCCCATATGAGGTTTATATTTCTATTTTGGTTATCTGACTGGTTAAAGTCTGTGTTACTGAGCACCTGCCATCAGCTCCTGTCAAACTGCTCTGTTAATGTATTATACAAGCTTGTAGAGGTATTTATGCTCATGGGTTACAGTCACGTGACGTCAGCACAAGAGTCTCTAGAGATGAACCTGAGCTGGAGACAGGTGAGAGTGGAGAGAGGTGGAGGACTTTAATCTGTGTATCATTTGTTCATTCATTTTTCAATATAAAACCAAAAATAAGAAAATGAAAAAACAACAGTTTTCTTCATTATTTGTCTCCAAAACCAAAATGAAAAAAGTGTATAATTCTTTTTTTAAATTTTCGATTTTGTGTTTAAATGAAGAATGGAAAAAAAATATAACGACCGTTTCCCGTTTATATGACTCCTGTGACTGCGATGCCAGATTTTGCACTGCATACGGACTGAACCAGGACTGATCCAGGTCTGGGACCAGAGCAGACCGAGCTTTGACTCCAAGCCTCCGCGGGGTCCAAGCCTCAGCTTCAAGCTCCGGCCCTGCTGTGGGCTCTGAGCCTCCTGTCTGGTCCTGGTCCCAGTCCCGGTCTCAGTCTGGGTCTCAGTCTGGGTCTCAGTCTGGGTCTCAGTCTGGGTCTCAGTCTGGGTCTCAGTCTCGGTCTCAGTCTGGGTCTCAGTCTCGGTCTGGTCCCGGTCTCAGTCCCGCTCACGTTATCAGTTTTTTTCCATTTTTCATTTAAACACAAAATCAAAAACTTAAAAAAGAATCATTATCCATTTTTTCATTTTGGTTTTGGAGACAAATAATGAAGAAAACTGTAGTTTTTTTTGTTGTTGTTTTTTTTGGTTTTATATTGAGAAATGAATGAAGAAATGATACATGGATTGACTTTGAGACAGTGTGGTGCGGTGAAGAGGTGTTTGTGTTCGGTGAGGGAGGGGCAGTTGATTTTGCATCTTTAGGGGGGTTGGGAGATTGAGTATTGTTTTTTTATTGTCTTTGGTGTTTTGTAGGATTTTCAGTCATAAGTGATATAATAAATGTATTGTTAAAAGTCAAAATTCAGGTGAGAGTGTCAGATGGAGTTTGCAGTGAAATTGTCAGATGCAAATGTGTTGATTTGTGTTTTATGGTTCATATCTTTGTAATTCCTGGGCCTATCCACATGAAACAAAAACTGGCACAAAGTTCAGCGTCTTCTCTGTCACGAGAAATAATTCAACCCCAAAGACATGATTGTTTCAGGTGAAAGGACTTAAGGACCATAAGATTAAAATGACAAGTTTCTGGAGCTGATCAGACACAAATAATGAGAAGGAGAAACATTAGTGGAATTTTTGATCCACAGATTAGTCAAGTGACAACAATCACATCTTTGGGGTTGAATAATTGAACCATAACTGGAGCTATTATGAAAAAAAAAAAATCACTTTTGTTTAGATGGTGAACTTTGTGCCACTTTTGTTTCTCGTGGATAAGCTCAATTACAAAGATATGAACCATAAACCATAAATCAACACATCTGCATCTGACAGTTTCACAGGAAACTCCACCTGTCTCCAGCTCAGGTTTCCACAGATCTAGTTTGTTGTAATGTCACAAGAATGCAACCTAAAACTTAAAAGAAGCATCTATCTGTTATATCTGCTATATTCAGAGTGACAACACGAAACACTGAATCATTTGAATGGTGATAGTGTGGACTTGAAAAACACAGAGGAGGCCTTGGACGTGTTCTCATTTTAGACCACTTAAAACGAGGTCAAAACCAAGGACCAAACCAAGGACCAAACCAGAACTGGACCAGAAATGAAACTCAGAACTAAACTAGGAATACACTAGAACTAAGTGAGGTAAACCAGGGTCTAAACCGGGTCTAAACCGGGTCTAAACTGTGGTCTAAACTGTGGTCTAAACTGTGGTCTAAACTGGGTCTAAACCTGGTCTAAACCGGGTCTAAACCGGGTCTAAACCGGGTCTAAACCGGGTCTAAACTAGGGTCTAAACCGGGTCTAAACCGGGTCTAAACTGGGTCTAAACCGGGTCTAAACTAGGGTCTAAACCAGAGTCTAACCGGGTCTAAACCGGGTCTAAACCGGGTCTAAACCAGGGTCTAAACCGGGTTTAAATGAAGGACCAAATCAAAAGTAAACCAGGGACTAAATCTACTCTTGTTGATTCCCAGAGGTGGTTAGTAGTAACTTGCACAATACTTCTACAGTACTTCTTGTAGTACTTCTACATTACTTCTTGACCTGAAGTTTAATATTTTTCCCGTGATAATACTTTCCCTTCAGTTAGCGCTGAAAGCTTAGACTGTGTGTGTACAGTCTATGGGTGAGACTTTGTGAAAAATATTCTTACTTTTTGTTGTGGTCTTTTATGAAAGTACCACAGTGATGGCACAGGTGTATGTTTAGATTTATTTTATACTAAAACATACA
Organism: Boleophthalmus pectinirostris; assembly: GCF_026225935.1. Taxonomy (NCBI): domain Eukaryota; kingdom Metazoa; phylum Chordata; class Actinopteri; order Gobiiformes; family Gobiidae; genus Boleophthalmus; species Boleophthalmus pectinirostris. Next base: position 4,807 of record NW_026571035.1, read on the forward strand.
CATGACTTATTTCAACAGTTACTCAGTCCTTGAGTATGTGTTTTTTTTCCTGACATTTTCTATTTGTCTCCTTCTGTTTGGCAAAAGGAGGTTGAGTTCTGTCCAAATGAAGGATCTCTTTGACAGACCATAGAACAACACACAGCTCTGTCAAAAAGAACCTTTATCTGGACAGAAGAGTGGAGGACCTAAATGATTTAAGGTTCATGTGTGAATTGTGCACAGGTTAGTTGGATGAGTTGACAGAATTCAGCTTTGTCTCTTTATATTTGAGTAGTATTGTCTATAGTAGTTCTGCTCTACCTCCTCTGTAAAAGCACGTTGTAGATCACTGGTCCCGTTTTAACATCTGGTTTCAACTTCTGTGGAAATGAACTTTAATATGTAATACAAAACAACTCATGTATACCTGGTTAAAGCCACAGTATGTAACTTTCTGGAGGTGGTACGGCGCCTGCATGGTTCCAGGAGAAAGCACTCCTCCAAAAGAAATGAGTCATGAGTCGTGTGTGTGGAGATTCAAGGGCACAGTGTGAGGGTGCATGTGCATTTTTTATGTTTTTCAGTGCAAAAAAAACATGCTTTTATTTTAATCTATTTTTTTTTTAATCATGTTACATACTGTGGTTTTAAGAAAAAGACAAAAAAGCAAAAGCACGTTAAAATGCACTTTAATACTTTATGTATAGACTTGAAATGTAGCAAAACCTCAACATACTCCTTACTGTTACTGTGATTAAAACTGTTATTTGATGATCTGAATATTCAGGTGGGAGTGACATCATTCACTTTTTTATTGGTTTAAAGACAAAAGTCTACTGTCCATGTGTCCCTGAGCAAGACACTGACACAGTATGGACAGGAAGGGCATCTGGCACAAAAACATACAGGTTCATAATAGACAAATAAGACAAAGGAGAACATCAGGATTTGAGCTGAGACTTCAGTACAGTGTGACAGGAGCCGACAGGTGCAAGTGCTCACAGATACAGACTTTAACCCGACCGGAGATCAATGCAACAAAACTGTAAAATGAAAATGAAATGCAACAAAATGAACATTTGACCAAGAATGAATGTGACTCATGTGCACTAGAACGAATGGATTTGTGATCGAACCATGATGGACTCGTGTTTCAATCAGATTATTCTGGAGAAGCAGGACCAAACCAGGACCAAACCAGGACCAAACCAGGACCAAACCAGGACCAAACCAGGACCAAACCAGGACCAAACCAGGACCAAACCAGGACCAAACCAGGACCAAACCAGGACTAAATCAACACCGAACCTGGAACAAACCCGGAGTAAATCAACACCAAGCCAGGACCAAACCAGGACTAAACCTGTATCATCTTAGGTGTAAATCAGGACACACACACAGTAGCAGTAGTAGTAGCAGTAGTATTAGCAGTTACTGAAGTAAATTCAGTATGTGACACTGAAGTAGTTTTAAATGTGGAATATTTCATTTTATTTTGTTTTTGTTATAATGAGGTGAAATTTGTGTTCATATTTTTAACAACTTTAGTGTCAGTACTCTATTGAGCTCCTACAACTGCCACTATTACTATTACTATTACTATTACTACTACTACTACTACTATTACTATTTCTATTTCTATTACTACTATTACTACTATTATTACTATTATACTACTATTACTACTACTACTACTATTACTATTACTATTACTTACTACTTACTACTACTACTCTGAATGAGGTTCTCTGACACCTGTTGAATAAGACCCAAATGATTTGATGTACATTAGATCATGGTCTGACTCTGCACTGTACTTGTACTTCAAGTACGACTAAACACTTAAACTCCTCCCAATAAGGAGCAGAGTAATTGGTTTAACAGGTTTCCACACTTCAAAGTGTGTCCCTGCAAACATCTGTCTGTCCTGAGTGATGTCACATAGTACATGAAATTGCAGAGAGAAAATGTTATTCAAACACTGTGAATTAAAAACGTTTCATTTGGTGTTTAGTTCCACTTGAATGTTCTCAGTTCAAGTGTAAAGATTGAAAATAGCAGGAAAATTTTCATTTTCTAATTTGAGAAAAACAAGTAAGAAAAACACAACCACTGTTCAAAATGTATACTCTAGAACTATATTATATTATAACTCATATGAATTTAAATATAACTAAAGTGGACTGTCCAGAGTTTGGTGCAGTGCATTTATAGACAGTGGTGTGGTGTTTTTAGTTTCTCTGCTCTCAGTAAATGATTTTAGGTGAACTAGAATCTTTTTACAAGAGTACAGGAGAGTGTTCACTTTCAACTGTCAACATTTGAAAAACTATTTAAAGCACAACTATGTAACTTTCAGCAACAGAGCTCCCCCTGCAGCTCCATTATGAGAATACACTGTCAGGGATTAGACTTCTTTTCTTTTCTCCTCTCTCTCTCTCTTTTAATTGAACTAGGCAGTCCTTTTTTATATTCTTTTTAAATAACGTTGCAAAGTCATTCTCTATTCCTTTTATCGAAAGTCTGCTTACTTTTTCTTTCACTTGCTACTTTCAATCCCTGTTCTTGAAAGATAAAAACTAACTGTAGACCAGACTATAGAGACATTATTTATTTAAAATGTTGGTGTTGTTGTTGTTCTGGATTTAATGTTTAAGCATTAATTATGTTATTAAACATTTATTTTAATAAGGAAAAGTGTAACATTACATGTCTCAAAAGAAGAGAAAACATGCAGATGGTGTTGAAATGTTTTAATAAATATTTAGTTTGGCCCACAACTTAGTCCCAATTTAGAATTTTGGCCTCTGTGAATTTGAGTTTGACACCTCTGCTTCAGAACATTGTTAAAACCTGCTCAAAAATCTCAGGGGTCACACTGAGAGAGCTGCGTTCTCTGTGAGAAGAGCAAGTGCTGAGCAAAGCGAAGTGTGTCATGACTTTATCATGATGCTTCCAAGCCTCAGTTTTATGCTCTGTTACAAAAGACAAACCACCTCTCAGATTATTTTGTGTGCTCTGCTATAAAATTGCTTAATGCTGAGGGTAGTGTTTTTGAAGTTTTGCAATGTAATACACATATTTTATATTGAATTCCACTTGTGGACTGTAGCAGACTAACAGCTGTGTGTGTTTGTGTGTTTGTGTACATGTGAGATGTGACATCTGCGCTGAGATACTGCAAATGAAGTGCCCTCTGTGATCAAGAACGTTTTCTGAATCTGAATCTGAATCAAAAAAAGGAGTAGTCTCTGTGAGTGGTGACAGAGAAAGACCCAACAAACAGGTTTAACAAAGACCAAGTCAAATGTTACACAGTTCTGCTTTAAACTATTGATGATGTCACACATAAGTTAGTGTGTTCTGTGACCAGCAGAGGGCGTACCTGGTGTAGGCTTGTTTTTACTCTTCATCACTAGTTTGTAAGGTTAGTGTTAGTATTAGTGTTAGTATTAGTGTATACCCACAAACTAGTGCACTTATAAACCTGGTGATCTTTTGGCTCTTCATGGATGTTTCTTCCTAACAGCAGCTCATTTGTTTACCTGTTTCCCCGTTGCTATGGTGATGCTCACAGTGTAGTGATGTAGAATAGAGTTAACTCTTGCTGAATAGTGCCCAGTTGTTCAAAAGTAATGCACGACAGACATTTTTATTTAGTTAGTTTATTTATGAGACAGGAACAGCGCACAATAGACATAACATAACCTTAACAGGAGAGATTCACTGTACCAGGCTCTAGCACGAGAGCTAATCCATGTTGGACTGGTCTCTGTATACTCTGAGCTTTTGAATGCTTTTTATGACACGCCTTTGTGACATTGCACTTCAACTTTGTTAAGCTGATTAATAAAAACAATTAATCATTAAAAAAATAATAATGATAAAAACAAAGTTTTGTTTTTGCCTGGGAATGGATCCAGAACTCGAACTTCTCCAGTAGTCTGCTTCACAAACATGTGACATGCCTCTATATGTGCTACAGACCTGGTTTAGACCTGGTTTAGACCTGGTTCAGACCTGGTTTAGACCTGGTTCAGACCTGGTTCAGACCTGGTTTAGAACTGGTTCAGACCTGGTTCAGACCTGGTTTAGTCCTGGTTCAGACCTGGTTTAGACCTGGTTTAGTTTTGGTTTAGACCTGGTTTAGACCTGGTTTAGTCCTGGTTTAGACCTGGTTTAGACCTGGTTTAGTTTTGGTTTAGATCTGGTTTAGTCCTGGTTCAGACCTGGTTTAGACCTGGTTCAGACCTGGTTTAGACCTGGTTTAGTTTTGGTTTAGACCTGGTTTAGACCTGGTTTAGTCCTGGTTCAGACCTGGTTTAGACCTGGTTCAGACCTGGTTCAGACCTGGTTTAGTCCTGGTTCAGACCTGGTTTAGACCTGGTTTAGTTTTGGTTTAGACCTGGTTTAGACCTGGTTTAGTTTTGGTTTAGACCTGGTTTAGACCTGGTTTAGTTTTGGTTTAGATCTGGTTTAGTCCTGGTTCAGACCTGGTTTAGACCTGGTTTAAACCTGGTTCAGACCTGGTTTTGTCCTGGTTCAGACCTGGTTTAGTCCTGGTTTAGACCTGGATTAGTCCTGGTTTAGACCTGGTTTAGTCCTGGTTTAGACCTGGTTTAAACCTGGTTTAGTTTTGGTTTAGTTTTGGTTTAAATCTGGTTTAGTCCTGGTTCAGACCTGGTTCAGTCCTGGTTTAGTCCTGGTTTAGACCTGGTTTAGTCCTGGTTTAGTTTTGGTTTAGACCTGGTTTAGTCCTGGTTTAGTCCTGGTTTAGACCTGGTTTAGTCCTGGTTTAGTCCTGGTTTAGTTTTGGTTTAGACCTGGTTTAGTCCTGGTTTAGTCCTGGTTTAGACCTGGTTTAGTCTGGTTTAGTCCTGGTTTAGTCCTGGTTTAGTTTTGGTTTAGACCTGGTTTAGTCCTGGTTTAGTCCTGGTTTAGACCTGGTTTAGTCCTGGTTTAGTCCTGGTTTAGTCCTGGTTTAGTTTTGGTTTAGACCTGGTTTAGTCCTGGTTTAGTCCTGGTTTAGACCTGGTTTAGTCCTGGTTTAGTCCTGGTTTAGTCCTGGTTTAGTTTTGGTTTAGACCTGGTTTAGTTCTGGTTTAGTCCTGGTTTAGACCTGGTTTAGTCCTGGTTTAGACCTGGTTTAGTCCTGGTTCAGACTTGGTTTAGTCCTGGTCGGTCTTGTTACAGGACTCAACAGGAGGCCTGTCATGATAATCACTGTATCGACTTATCGTTCTATAACTGACAGAACATTTATTGTGTTTTTTTGTTTGTTTTTTTTTGCTTTACTGGGAGATTTGGGGAATATTTAGAATGAGTACAAGTACAAGTGTCAGAGCACATAGACTCGTGTACACACATGGACCAACATGAACCTACTGCACCACTCACCATTACACTTCTCTACACTGTCTCTGACACAGCTACGACGTAAAACTGAACTTAAAATTATTTGCATGATCTTATATTCATAAAGACTCAGTGTGAATCATAGAAAGTTGTTCAGTTGATGTTTGATATCGTCTTGAGGATAATCTCCACAGACACGTTAGAATTCTCTGACTAACAATCATCAGATCACAAACGTCCAGATGATTTTAGAGCTGTTCCCCTGGTTCAGGAGGATATTGAGGCATGTAGAGATGTTCTTTTTTTAGATTGATGTGTTTGCTGTGTAAGAAGTGACCTGGAGTTGAAGTGTAGTTCACCTGTTGGGGGCGTCTTCACCCTCCTCGTCTCCTGCTGTAGTCCTGGCAGAGGTGCTGTCTCGTCACCAGTCCAGTCATCACCAAGTCATCTATGTGTGTGTACGGGTCCAAGTCATCCACTCTTTTTCTACTTCATCTATCTTCTTGTTCTTTCCTTTGATTGTGTCCCTCGCTCACACTTCTTCAGTTGCCTTCAGCAGATCTTTGTGTTGAAGCATCAGTGTTTATGTTAACCACGTTACTCAGCTCTTGTGTCAGTGAGTTTGAGTGGAGTGAGTTCTTCACTTCTTCATGTCGTCTTTGTGAGATGATCTACAGTGGCTTGTTTATTTGAAAGACATTAGTATGAGGTAAACCTTCAGACTAAGAGCAGCATTACTATTTATTTACTTATTATTACCAACCTGTTACTGCCTTTGTGATGTAAAAGCATGTGTTCTTCTTTTTCACTCAGCTAATTTACAAATGTGAACAATAACACAGGTTTTATCTTTTTGTTTATGTGTATAATAGATCTGAGTTAGTTTCATTTGTGTGAGTTTGCTGTTGGAAGGTAAACAAGTTTATTTGCAGAGCACAATTCATACACAAAGTAATTCAAAGTGCTTTACAGAATAAAAAAGATTAAAATCATCTTAGAAGAGTGTGGAATAAAAAACCTTTCAGTCATATTCAGCTAAACAGAATTGTTTTGAGTCTGGATTTAAAGAGTCAGAGCAGAGGTCTGCCTCACATGTTCAGGAAGACTGTTCCAGGATTGAGCTGCAGAAAACTGAAACACTGACTCTCCATGTTTAGTCCAAGTTTAGTCCTGCTTTAGCCCTGGTTTAGTCCTGGTTTAGTCGTGACTCTGGCACCAGCAGGAGGTCGGTCCCTGAGCTCCTCACAGTGCAGATGTTCATGTGGTTCTAACATGTCACAGATGGACTTTGGTGCTCAGTCATGGAGAGACTTGTACAAGCAGAGCTGCTTTAAAGTCTCTGAGCCACAGGAGCCAGTGCAGATCTGGAAGTGCTGCAGTGGTCTGACACTCACCTGTTACACCAGTCTAACCTACTGGACACAAACACAAGTCTCTCCAAGTCTGTTTAGACAGTAAACCTGAGATTAGATGGTCCCATTTAAACTCACATTCATTTGATCATTTCCAGTGCAGACTAAACAGTTTGATCCTGGGTTCTGTTTTGTTATTTCAGTTAAATGATCACACACACACACACATTGATCATTTAAATATACTTTATTTGTTTACCTGCATCTCCTCATGGTCCACACACAGAGGGGGCGTCAGCCATTTTTAAAGTTGTGGGCCGGACCATGTGGATCATTGTTTGTGTGTATTTGACTTAAGTGTTTAAGTGTTTCTAGTCTGTAAACACTTAGATTTAAAGGGGATTCAGGCCCTTGTAAAGGACACGGGTACCTTTAGAGTTTTAAAGTGACCTGTAAAAGAAATGTGGTACTTACCTGGGGGACTTTCTGTCAGGGAGTATAAAAGGTGCTCGGGTCGGTCAATAGAGGGAAGACTTCTGTGTAGTTGGGTGCACACTGTGGTTGTGTTATTGTGTTATATAATTCAGTTATTTTACATTCACAGCCAAAGTCTATTTTAATACATTTGTTCAGTAAGACACTTTTTTGTTAAGTCTGTCTCTCTATTTTGACCACATTGGACCAGCTTCCCCACACACTGTCTCTTTGTTTCTGTGGGTCAAAGATGAAGACTTGTGTGTTGTCTGAGTTCAGCTGGAGGCAGTAGTTCCTCATCCACACACTGATCTGTTGGATGTGGTGGCAGAGTGAGTCTTTTGGTCCATATTCACCTGCTGCAGTGTGACAGAGAGTGAGTGTGGTCTGTAGAGTTATGGTAGGACATGTTTTTGGGATGTCATGTGTCATGTTGATCAGAGCAGTCTCAGTGCTGTGGTGGGCTCTAAAACCTGACTGGAAAACTGCAAAGGAGTTGTAGGACACATTTCTTAAGCTTTCACCTTAACTCGTTCATCCTTTTAGAGTCATTATAGTTCTGTGGTTGTATGACCTTGACTTTTTCACATAAACAAAAGTATTCTTTGGTTGTATTTCAGACTCAGACGTAAACTCCCAGCTCTGGACTGATGATCACTAAACGAGTGCCTAAGATCTGGATGATGCCAATGGGCTCGACTACCAGACTATGCACAGGATGCACAGGTAAATTATGATTACAAAACATGCAAAACTGACACCTTACACTGTATGCTATAAGAAAAATATATTGAAAATTGTTTCTATATTTTTTTTTAGCTCCGATTACAGCTACAAAGTGCCTTTTAATGGTGTTCAGCCAGTTGGTGTCTACGGAAACGGGTCCAAGTCTGGCTCCATGGGGCTTGGAAATGCATCCTCTGAAACAATCACACCTGTCCTCTGAAACAATCACACCTGTCCTCTGAAACAATCACACCTGTCCTCTGAAACAATCACACCTGTCCTCTGAAACAATCACACCTGTCCTCTGAAACAATCACACCTGTCCTCTGAAACAATCACACCTGTCCTCTGAAACAATCACACCTGTCCTCTGAAACAATCACACGTCCTCAGGCCCAGTCACACATGTACAGAGGTAAATCTGAGGGTATTTAAGTGTCATGGTTGATTATTTTCACTGTGTACACAGTAGGGCCCCTTGAAGACCAGGGCCGGCCCTCGTAGTGTGCAAAAAGAATCAACAAAAAATGTATAATAAATAAGAGGATACAAGATGTCCGCTTTAAACAAATCCATAGAACTGACCCTGTCAATCAGTTTATACTAAGACGTATTAAAAATACGGAGATGCACTATAATAAAACCTGTTTTTAGAGCTTCACATTCTCAAAAGATCATACTGACTCTCATCTTTCATTAAAATCTGAACATCATTTTTGGTATACGAGATAACAATTTGGACTGGATCTATTTTTCCTTTTCCAATTAAGCCAATAGAATCCTGCCTATTTACCATTTGCAAAAGCTTCAACAGAAAAGTCATACTGACATGGAGGTGGTTTGTCTCTGAACATCCCAATAATTGTTTTTTATTATTATTATTATTTTTTTTTTAACAATGTCTGCCTTTAGCATTCTATTCTATATTATGTGTTTTTGATCCTGTCATTAGAAAAAAAAAAGACTTCTCACATTTATAACCACAGACTTTAACTGGAAAGAGGAAATGTTCCTAAACCCTGGTCTTATCCTAATATTTGAGCAGTTAAAGCATGACTCCTGTTTGCATGTTTATTTATTTATATCAGCAGCTAAAACTAATATGGCGGCATGTGACAAAAAAACAATTCCTCTGCCATTGTAGGTTTCAGGCTAATGATTCCTTCCTGATTTGGGTGGGAATAGTCCTCTCAAAATGAGATTCCTTCCATCTGTTCATCCATCCATCTTTGATCTATTTTGATTTGAAATGTTCCTGAATGTCTGAATCACATGACCTGCTGTGTAAAATGGAACCAAAATCAACACATGAAACTTGTACAGTGGAATTTCAAACTGTAAAAAGCATCACATTTTAGATTGTGTTGATAGAAAAATGAAACAAACACAAATAATACATTTTGTCATTTTTATTGGAATAAAAAAACAAAACAAATAAATGAAATATTGCCAAGCAGAACTCTGTTAACACTGTTTATTCTGTCTAGAATGTTCCACAGTAAGTTTTGTAGTACGATGCTGTGGAACACTGGAGTCATCTACATGGTAACAAGCAGGGCAAGAAAATAAATAAAGCAGAAGACTCTTTGGTTTAGTCTCAGTTTTGGTCCAGTTTTGGTCCAGTTTTGGTCCTATGTAGACCCACAGCTACTGGTGTTGACCTTCATATTGCACAAAAAGTCATTTAAATTTCAGCTCATATTTGGTTTAAACAGAAAAGAGCAAAAAACAAAGTGCACATTACAGTTTAGACGGGATTCTTGTGTGACCTTTAAACTTACAGAATGTTAGAATGCTGTCACCTCATGATCGTGATGCGGAAACAAAATTATTTAAAACAGATCAGAAAATAGTGTCATATGGACAATTTTAAAGTGCAGATTTCAGTTTTCTCTCAAATGTGAACACTGCTGGACGAGTTTAAAGGGTGCACTAAATCGTTTTTGTTCAAGTTTGTTCAGGTTTAGGTTTTATTTTTTCCCTTTTTCCTATGGTCTCTACTCACAAACCTTTAAAGAGGGGGTATTAACTTTAACACGACATATTTATATCACCATGTTGACTTTTATTGTTTTCAAATGTACTGTTTTGAGTTTTGAGCACATCACATCAGGTTTGTCAAGTTGTTTTGTATCATGTCTTGTATATGTATATGTATATGTATATTTATAGAAAATTGTGGTGTGGGAGCATGGGTGAAATAGGCCTGTGGGTGGAGCCTCGTACAGAATCTTACATCTAACCATAATGAGGGTTTGAATAGGGTCCAAGGGAGATCGCTAGATTACTCAAACATGCATGGATGACTCTAAAACCTCTTCAGGCAGGTTTTGATGAGGGAATGTTACAATAAAAAATTATAAAATTTCAATACAGTATAATCAAAACAATAGAATCACTGATTTTGCATTATACCCCCTCTTTAATTAAGAGTGTACTTCTTCATTTGTGCCTTAATTCATCGACACACGGCAGGCTCAGTGCTACTACAGATTCAGTGCTCCACTTTAACACACATATTTGAAATAAAATTATATACACAGACACACACTACTGGGTCATGTCACAGTTTTTGCTTTGTTGAAGTTTGTCACATGTGTTTTAAGAGTAGCAGCTGATGAATGAATAAAAAAATATAAGTTAAAAACCACCTGTTGCTCTTTTCCGCTTAAACCGTACAAAAAATAAAACAGAATCTTGAGCTGTCACAGAAATTCTCTCAAATATATCATTAGCAGCATAGTTTTAGAACATTCAAGTCATTTCATTTGGTGGTTTTCAGATGAAACTATTGTTATTACTATGAAATCTCCAAAAGGCAAATTCACAAACATTCAACCTGATCATTTCTATGAGTGACTAGAACCAAGAACTCACTGTGTTGACAGAAATCTGCATTTGAATAACATTACTGCCCTATGGAAAAAGTTTAACGTAACCTGAAATGCAGTGATAGGGCTGGTCAAGTGCTTTCAATTCATTAAACATTTAAATATTAAGTATTTTTCTTCAATAACTACACACTCGAGTAACTTCTCCAGCCATTGCATAAACATATGGTTGGTACACTTTGGTAAACATGGCTGAAATGTGGAATAGTGCACCAGAAGACTTGTCAGAGCTCTTTGTGCTTTAATGCAGATATATTGTGCTGCTCTACAATTCTAATCTCGGACATCTGCGGATCATTCTGTTATAATCACAATATGTAATCACAATATTCAGCTAAAATGACTTAATTCAACAAATAGGTCTGCAGTGATGCCCAGTGGAAGCTGATGTCGCTGTAAACGTCATCACAATACAACTGGGAGGAAATGATGAGAGGTAACAATTGTAACATGGTCAAAATTTCTGAAAAGTCCATTTTGTAAAATAGGTCTGATTTTAAAACATGATTCCCTTAGAGACCTGATTCTTTAACAGCACACGATTATTATTATTGAGAAAGTGGAACTGCAGATGGCGCTTGTCATCCAGACTCCACTGGTAAGAAGACAGCACCAAAACCTGTTTAAATTCCTATAATGGCTGGTCAAAAGTAGGGATGCCTACTTCAGTTCCAATATCAATATTTGGACTTTAAGTATCTGCCAGTAGTGGACATTAACCGATAGCAGCATAGGGATGTAAAATTAGTCAGATTAAAATGCAGATTAAAATTAGCCAGAACAAGCCAGGATGCTGAGGGTTAAAGTGGACTCGTCTACTTTTGTTAAAACGTACCAAGGTGAGGCTTTAAATGTGATTAATTATTCTTTGGCTTAATAAAAACCCTGGTTACACTGAAAAACGGACTTTGAATATATTTTCACAAAAAAACTGTTAATAAAGCAAAAAACTACAGCTGTACAACAAAACTAAGTTAGCTCAAGATAAAAGTGCAGAAAAGTGAAGGTTGAAGGTGCTGATGATTTTAAGACGTCTGTGTCCCAGCTTCTAGTGGTACATCATGTAAACCAGAGTCACAGTCAGCAGCAGCACATAGAGGAGAGATCCTGAAGAATATTATGTGTGAGCTACTGTGTCCAAATCATTTCACTTGTGGATCAGTAAAGTTTGTCTAAGTCTAAGAGCACAGACACACTCACCCTAAGCAGACGCAGCAGATTCGAGGGCAGAGACTGGCTTAGTGCAGTTTACTGGTCTGTAGTGAATAATTCTCTCCATCACTTTGTCATCCTGTCAGAAAACAATATATTGTTTAGAAAATTAGATCATTTGGAAATAAATTATTAAAAATGTGTTAATTCAGTACACTCAGTGGTCAGTGTAAAAATGCAGGTCTGCCACATTTTGAAGCACTATATGTACAGCTACAGAGATGCAGTATACTGCGATAAACATATGGAACATATGGCCATAGAAGTTATTTACTTACTTACCTGCTGGATCTACAGTATCTATTTATTCAACCCTCTACAGCGAAGGCAGACATGTCAAACTCAGGGGCGGGAGCCAAATTTGGCCCATGATATAATTATATTTGTTCCACGAGATCATATGAAATATGTATTAGAGCTGCCTGCTGGCTACAGATCGACTATAGAGACATTATTTAGTTAAAACTTTGTTATTATTTTATATTTTGCTTGTTCTGGATTCAATGTTTAAACAAAACTATTATTAAACATTTATTTGAATAAGAAAAGGTTTAACATTACATAGCTCAATAGAAGAGAAAACATGCAGATGTTATTAATAAAAATAAAAAATAAAAATATTTAGTTTGGCCCACGACTTCGTCCCAATTTTAATTTTGGCCTTCTGTGAATTTGAGTTTGACACTCCTGAGGTGAGGTCTTAGTGGATTACAACAAAAAATGTTAAAATCTCACCAATTTTGCAAAGAAAAAGTACTCACAATAAACACCGAGCCCCCAAATCTATTTTTCCAGCTTTTACATTTTACAGTGAGAAGCCCATATGATCATTACTGTCAGGCCTAATGCAGACTCATTCTAAACCTGTGACAACCACCTCCTGTTGTGTTTTGAACCATGTTTAGTGACTTACCCCGAGATCACAGAATGAGCGGTGGGTGAACTCCACAAACTGCAGCACCTGCATCACCCTCTCGTCTCCATGGAAACGAAAGGGCTTACGGACATCTTCTATGTGTGGTCTATTCACCCAAGCCACAGACTGCAGAGAGAAACACACGTGAGAACACAGAACCACACATGAGAACACAGAACCACACATGTGAACGCAGAACCGTGAACACACACGAACGCAGAACCACACACAACCACACATATATTATATTATATTATAATATATTTACGATGCTGTGCAGCTTAGGCCACAAGCTTCAGTTAAGTAGATGTTAGATGAAGATGTGAAGAGGGATTTAAACAAGAAAATGGGACAAAAAGCATGTCTAAACAAATATAAATTTACCTTTGAATTCATCTCTGCAGCATAAGAGTGAGAAAAACACTGTTTAATAGTAGTTTGTGTTTTAAACATTAAAAGTTACATGGATCTTAAGCACAAACAGAATAATGAGAAATTCGATGAGACAGTTGCCATAGTGATTACAGTGTTTGTCATTGAGATTTTGGGGAGATTATGGTGACACAAACAATCTTGATTTGAATAATGTCATCTACAGTGGAGTATAAATGACAATTATTGCCTGTTTAATATTAAAACAGCTCTTTTTGCCCTGGATAGTTTCTTCTAAATGTTTACAATAACACAATGGGCAACAAAGTGTGAGTCTGCAATGCCTAGCCAGTTTTGGACTATGGGTGAGGGGTTTAGGTCCCTCTTGAAAATGAGTCTTTAAAGGATAACCTTGAGAAATGGCTAATTAATCATTTCAAACCAAAGTCCACATCACTCATCTAAACTGAGTCTGTTCAAGTGAACTGTTTGTGACTACACAGGGTTCAGATGGAGCAGAGGCACGATTCTGTCTCTGCCATTTTCATTTTCACAAATCTTTCCCCTGATCATTTCTATCAGTGACAAGGTCCATAAAGGTATTATATTTACTACACTATACAAGTATTGTATCTCTCCCTCTTTCCCTCTCTCATCTGAAAGGTTGGGGTCTTACCTCATCCCCGATAGAGAAGGAGTTGTCACAGACGAGGTCCATGGGGATCTTAGCAGTTTCAACACAGTACGTGTGATTTTCCTCTATGACCCCCAGCAGGTGGGGGCCGTCCACACTACACACGCTCACTGCAGACAGACAGAAGACACATAAGGACAATGCTGACACTTAAAGAAGCACTATGTACCTTTCTGGTGAAGGGCCTCCACCTGCTCATCTCTGTTTAGTTAGTATTACTTTGTCTGGAATATTTCACAGTATGGCATAATAATGTTATATTTATTCAATCTTGTTTTTATTCCCAAGAAATACACAGAAACAGAGTCTAGATGACCACAGATGAAACCTCCTCTACTGCCAAGAAATACCTTGGAAAACATTCTTACTGTCAGCGGAGTCGCTTCTCCAAAGTGTATCTTTGCTGCTTGTTTCCATGGAGATCACATAAAAACGTGCCTCCACTGTCTAAAGTGAACCGCCCTGTTTGAGGGTCTGACCCTAGAGGTACCAGCTCCCTGAGGGCCAGGGGCCGCTACAGTACGGCTCTAGGCAAACTAACTCCACACTGTCCACACGGACAGATTTCATGTCATAGTTTGTTTGATAAAGTGCACTGAGCGGCGGATGCATTAGTCTGACACAAGGAGCTCTGTGTGGAGTCGCTGCATGATCTGTGCAGACTTTTAGTTAATACTGTTTAGTCCTGCTGTGTAACTCCAGTTCTATGAAGGTGATCATGTGCATTGATGAGTGGAATTGGCACTAAAATGTATAAATGTCAGCGGCAAGTGAAAGTTAGTTTACAACAGAGATACTCAAACTGTGGGTCAGAGATTAAACTCTATATATAGGTTTTGTTAATTTTTGGTTTTGGCACATATACTTTTTCCATGAACAGATAAAATATGGACAATTTTATAAAATATGGAGGCAACCAGTTCCATGTTGTCAGAAAAACAGCCTATAACATAAATCCTAGGGAAATTGTGAGGTACAAAATTTGTCTACGATAAAAGTAACTCAGTTACATTTTTGGAACAGTAGCTTAATACTGTAATAAAAATGTATAACAATTTTAGCACAGTAACTAGCAATATATAATGCATTAGGATTTTAGAGTAGCTTGTATATTACTGCTGTCCAGACCTAGTTCCAAGCAAAGAAAAAACAAGAAAAACTCGTCTGTCTTTAGTCACTTTCACTTTCACAATGAAGTCATGGTCATGCCATCGTGTGCTATGCACTTGGCATTCTCCTTCCTGTTTGTAGCGTCAGCATTTCGCGTTAGCCTTTAGCTAAAGTTTCGCGACCTTACTACGCAACAAATGCATTGTTCCCAGTTACATCGGAATAAATCTATACACGCACACATGCACTGACATAGTCTACACCTCAGAATGGATTTATTATAAAAATTGTGGGGGAAAACAGTCCAACACACGCAAGATTACGTTATAACAGCATGTTTCATGTTTTGGACACAAATGGATTTGACTGACTTTATGACAATGATGATCCCGTTAAACATACCTGCAAGAAGCAGAAAAGGAACAAACCAACGACGAGGAGGCATGTTCGTGTCGTTTAGCTGCCCGAGAAGAGAGGGGGGTCCCGAGGTTGACCCTGTCCAGTGCGCGCTGACAGAGTGCGTCAGCAACAATAAAACTACTAAAGAATAAAGCTACTGGAAATAAAACTACTAAAACTCCGCCGACTTGAGTATTTTAGAAGTTTAAGATGAAAAACGTCGAAATTGTGGAGACTCGAATAGCTCTGCTGCTCTTCTGCTCAGCTGCACAAATGCTCTGTGCAGAGGTTGTTTTAATACAGCAACAAGTGTGACGTAACGTGACATGCGCAGAGTTCGGCCAGTTGCCAGTCACAGTTGCCTAGAAAATATTTTGTAACTAACAAGACTCGTGAGGTCTGCCTGAAAATCCTGCATAGATGTTACCCTGTTAACGCTGTTATCTCAAAATTTGGCTTAAACACAGATCATCTTTGCTCATTCTGTCACAGCGTTGAAGAAACGGTCACCCATATGTTTTGGGAATGCTCATACACTCAAATCTTTTGGAATGACATATTTTTGTTAGTGAATAGAAAGCTTGATACAAACCTACAATTTAATATAAAACATGTCCTTTTTGGTGTCTTTGAAGAAGAAATTCCTGCTAAAAAAAATATATGTGTTGAATTTAATCCTTATCCTATCAAAGTTTCATATTCATTGCTGTAAATTTTCTAGTCAGAAACCCAAATTTGTCATGTTTCAGTCCCTTTTGTCCTCTTATATAAATTCTCTAAATTACTGCACAAATCCCAAAGCCTTGAAAACAAAAGCACTTTGTAAGGAATTTGAAATATGAATGTATTTATTTAATTTTCTACAGTTGTATATGCACATTTATATATTTACACTGTGATGCATATGTGTGTTATTAATTGCGCTGATCGAGCCTTGTGAGCATATGAACACTTAAGCCTCCAGCAATGTTTGTGTTTATACCATTGTATATTACTTTGTATATTTGAAATTAAAAAAAAAAAAAAAAAGTTGCCAGTCACAGGGAAGAGAAATATGTCTAAGTCAGCTTGCTGATGACACAACTCTCTTTTTAAATGATTGTTCTCAGGTAAACTGTGCTATCAACTTATTAACCACATTTTCCTTAGCTTCAGGACTCAAATTAAACCTTTCCAAATGTGAATTACTTCCCATCAAATCTTGTGATGCCTTACATATATCAGGAATGTATTTATGTATTTATTTAATTTTCTACAGTTGTATATGCACATTTATATATTTACACTGTGATGTATATGTGTGTTATTAATTGCGCTGATCGAGCCTTGTGAGCATATGAACACTTAAGCCTCCAACAATGTTTGTGTTTATACCATTGTATATTACTTTGTATATTTGAAATAAAAAAATAAATAAATAAAAAAAAAAGTTGCCAGTCACAGACGTGCGCTGGGAGAAACCGTGTTGATGGGAGAATATACAGACAAAAATCAACATTTGCAGCAAAACCACTAACACAAAGTGTCTGCTGTTTGGCGTAACCGTGTTTGAAAAATGAAAATGGTGCATTAATGGAAAGAAAAACTGCATGTGTTTTGGTAAAAAAAAAAAATGTTTTGTCTAAATTAAACTTTGTCTTGTCAAAAAGTCTGTTTTTCAGAATTGGCAGCTCAGCTCAGTTCATTCATACTTACAGTGGCATCAAGCCGGGGGTGTTCTACCTGTGTGTGTACGATATCATATCGCTCGGAAAACTGTCTAAAAGTTGGAAACTGTAGTGAGGGCGGAGCATGGGGAGGAGCGACAGAGAACTATAACAAACACACAGCTGCGTTGGACATTTTTTCGGGGCTTCTATGTTGCGAAACAAACTCTGACAGGATGTTGTTTGTTGTCATTGTTGCACGTACGTTACCTGAATTCCCATTGGCTGACATGTCGACCACGAATGCTGAGAAACCTGCAAATAGATCACGAATCATTGCAAATATATATTTATGCATTTTCCTGCTTTTACCTTGAAATGTTATATAATACTTTTGGACGTGTCTTTTATGTCACGGTTTCTTTTTCAGTCGCGGGACATTGGACTCCAGCTGCAGCCTACGAGGACATTTTGGTGATAACATGTTTGCCTGACGGGAACGTGACTTTAAAGTGCCCTGCACAGATGAAGCCTGGGCTCCAGTACCACGCAGTCCGCTGGTACAAGGTAAATTCGAGGAAGAAATATGCTGGCAGTGCTTCCCTGTCCCTCCCTTCCTTGTGATTTGCAACTAAACGTGTTTCTCATTTTATTTCTTTAAAATACTGTCATATTTTTGATGAGAAACAACATTCTAACATAGATCAGGAAATAGCAGCTGCAAACACTGGCCCTTTAAACTTGAAACATGAGTCAGATGCATGTGTCTTGTGTAGCTACATTGTTCTATGTGCGTTGTCACAAACACAACAGCTGGTGTCAGCCCTAAGACCCTTTCTGAGTCAAGTATGAGTTGGCAGAACTGTTTTAAAGGTGCAGTGTGTGATTTCTGGAGGTGGCACGTCACAAAGTTACATAGTGTGGCTTTAAAGGGCCTATATTACACTATTTCTGTTCACAAATTATGCAGATTTAGAAGAGTTCTTCTCTCAAACAGAAAATGCTCTGTTCCACCTGGTGATGTCATTTGGTGATACAGGAAGTGCTCCACTGTGTTTTTAAACTCCACACACCTTCACTAGAATCATTTGAATAATTTCATCCCTGGAACTGCCAATTTGTACTGAACTAAAGGTTAAAGGAGCTGATAACTTAAACTGCACTTTCAATTGCATATTTGTTTATTTATTATTATTATTTTTTAATAATTTTAACTTAAGTCCTTGCATTTGCTCCCATATTCTTTGAATAACAACAGTCTCTGAACATTGAGCCTTGACCTGTGTCACGTTCTGTACAAACCCACTGCATGTGACTTGGACCATTGGGAGCAGAGGCGGGGCTGAACAAAAACATCCGTCACTGAAGGGGATGTGGTTGTGTGTGTGAAGCAGAGGCTTGCTGCTTCTTCTGGCTTATTTAAAACGACAGCACAAACAATACACAGCCTCTTTGTTTTGATTCCAAACTATTTATTACAGCGAGGTTCTGCTTTCACTTTCTGCCTGACAACTGTAAATAGCAACTTTTACGACACATCTACAAAACAGGTACTCTCTTATGAATTTAAAGGGCCCGTGTTAATTGATTTCAACTGTGGATTTGCCAAACTAAAGATAAAAGGAGCTGTTAACTTGAAAACTACCACTGCATGACATCACAAGGTGGAACAGAGCATTTAGAGCTTTGGAGATGTAGACAGACTAACAATAAACGTGTGAATGAAACACAACACAACTCCAGGTCTGTTTTTGTGCAGGTTACAGGATTATCACAAGTCTTAAAGTTCACATGAGTCAGTTTTGTGTAATTTAACCGTTAAAATGCTTTTACTGATTCATATCTTCATTGGCCTGAGTCCCAATGTGTTTCAGCCCACTGGCCTTTATCAGGGACTCACAAACACCATGATAAATACACAAGTGTTCCAATAGAGCTGCAGTGAAACTAAGAGAACAGTGATCAAAACTAGCACTAGATGGTGATGTTAACCCCAGTACCAAATGACCCAAATATAAAAAAGGAATAATGCAAACAAGTATACAATACTATTGAAAACATAGTCTAATTAACCTCCAATTAGTATTTTTAATTGATGAATTACTTTCCACCCCTGATGATGATCTTATTTTGCGATTATGTCTTATATTGTGCAAAATTGACTCTTGTGAGCTTTAAGTCATGTTAGAACATTGTTACCTCCTCACAAACATACATAAACAAACATACCTGGAGTTGTGTTTTTTTTTTTTTTTTTTTCATGTCTCACTCACTCTGAAAACAAAGAACCACAGTTTTTAGATACAACTCAAGATTTTCCCCTCTTTCTAAAAACTGTATGATGGATCCGATAATGCAGAGGTGTCACACTCAAATTTATAGAGAGTCAAAATTAAAAACTGGGACTAAGTCGTGGGCCAAACTAAATATTTATTGAAAAATTTCAACAACATCTGCATGTTTTTTCTTCTTTTGAGATATGTAATATTAGGGCTTTTCTTATTAAAACAAATGTTTAATAATAGTTTTGCTTAAACATTGACTCCAGAACAAGCTGAATATAAAATAATAACAACATTTCAAATAAATAATGTCTCTATAGTCTATCTGTAGACGGGCAGCTCTAATACATGTTTGATATCATTATATTTTGCCCGCGAGATCATATCACGGGCCAAATTGGGCCCCTGGGCCTGAGTTTGACATGTCTGCCATAATGCTTTGCGATGTGATGTCTTATTTTTTGAGGAGATTAGCTGATGTGACAGAGCTCTGGTTGAAACAGGCTCTTCACTGACTCTGCATTTGAGAATCCAGAACCAGCCGCCTGAGGGCAGGAGCTGCCTCAGTGTCCCTGATGAGGGCCAGTCCAACCAAACCCAAATGATTCATTTAAACGATCTGACATCCTTCTTGTTTAAAGTCACTAAGGCATACACAGTTTGGGAATTGATCCTACGACCTCCTCCTCAGAGGACTAACCACTCTGCCAGTTTTGACCCTTTCCTGATCTAAAGTTTGTTTGCTGCAGGAGACAGGAGTCCCTCGTCTGAGCGGGCTGGTGT
>NW_026571036.1:0-45000 GCF_026225935.1 Boleophthalmus pectinirostris
ATCCCTGCCCCTCCTCCTGCTCTCAGAGGAGATCGTAGGTGTTGAAGGTGTTGATGGTTCTGGACGGGTGGCTGGGGTTGTAGACACTGATGAAGCTGGGGAGACACCTGAAGTGAATGGCACAGGGGAATCTGGAGGAGCCTGAGAAACATCCTCTGACTCAGCACTAAACAAAAGAAGAGGAAAAAATGTTAGTTTGTGTAAAACGTGTGTATTACATATGGACTACAACAAGTCTAAGTCTAGTGCAGCAGGGGCAAACACAATGCACAACCCCATCCCCCACCCAAATGGTGTCAACAGATTATGACCTCACTAATTAGGACATCCACACATCCCAAACCACTTCATCCACTTTACACATGTAGTTTGTAGCTCGTTATTATAAACAACAACATACATGTCATAAGTCTAGTGCAACACAGGTAAACAGTTGTCTGAAGTTCACAATCTCATCCCCCACCTAAATGATTATACCCCTCACGCATCAAATAAAACTGTATCCAAACAATGCATAAATAGGCATTACGCATGCTACTATTATGTATTTACGCCCGTTTACTACAAGTGTTGCATGATGTTTGCTCTAAATAACTATGAAATATTTGCTACTTACTCTTCAATAGGGTCCAGATCCTCCAGGTAATCCAACTCTTCATCTGTATAAAAAGTGTCCACATCGGACTCGGCGTCACTGCCAGGCTCCGTTACCATCGCCACTGCTTCCAGCAAGGAAAGTGACGCTTTGCGTGCCATTTCTGTTCGTTCGTTCTTTCTTTCTTTTTCTTTCTTTCTTTCTTTCTTTCTTTCTTTCTTTCTTCTGAGAGACTTCCCGGAGCTCTTTATCCTCTGTGCGCAAAACAACAAATGCCTTGGCACACGAATGTGTGTACGCCAAGCGCGCATCTGCGCGCACCTGCTCACACCCGCGCGCACCCGATTCATTGCTCGGCACTAGGCTGTTTACGTCCTGTTGGGTGTATTATGTGTCATTTGCAAGTAAAAAAAAACTTTTCAAATAAAAATAGTAAGGGATGCGCAATTACGCACACGAGATGCGTAATTTGCCATTTACTTGAGAAATAACGGTACTTAGGTCTGCTTTATCAAATGCTATGAGCACAGACGCTCAGAGGAGTAACTATCTTGACTTACAACAATCTTTGGCAAAGTTTGGGCCAATGAAAATGGATGGAGTGCGTCACGTGCCGAAGAGCGAAGTTCCTATTGGACACCTGTTTTCACTACGTCACCACGCAGCGTGCGTGTAACGTAGGATGATACCGGAAAGATGCTCGTAAAGCCACGGGTCTTATCTTTACAAGGAAAAAAAAATTAAGTCTCTATCTTTTATGGTTAAAAAGTTATGCGCAGTTATGTAAAACATGCCCGCCGGTATCGTATACGATACCGTCGGTCTGGAAGGGTTAAAAGCCATAGTTTTAAATACATTTACGGCTGATGTAAACACTTTATTTGACTAACCCAATTTAGTATATTTTCCATAATATAATCTCTAATTGATTAGCTTTATCAGCTAGCTTAAAGCTAGTTTTGTGAGCTTATGTTTGGTAACCACAGCTGACAGTCAGAGCGGCACCATATACCTTTTGTAAAGCTACGATACGGAGATACGGAGTTAATTTTTAAAAAGCCGTGGAAGCTGAATTAAACTTTTTGCGGGACACAGTTTGTCAACTGTGTCACTTATTGTTCAGGGAAAGAAATACTGGCTGCAGGTACCAGCTGTGGTCGCATAGCAATGTGGAAAATGGTGTTTCAGTCAGGCAGCACCAAGTCAGACACTAAAATCCAGTGGAAGTTACAAGCTCCTACTGAAATACAAGGCAATGTCACACAACTAGAGTGGAATCCCAACTTAAATCTTTTAGCTGCTAACAATTCCTACACTGCCCTGACCCTGTCTGAACATGTTCTGTCAGCCCACTTCAACCAGCAGGTGGCAGCCGTTCAGGTTTCACCGACTCAGCTCAGTGTCTCTCGGTTCAATCCAGAGAGATGCACTTGGCTCTGCAGTCAGACTCACATATCAAGGGTGTCTGTGGTACAAAGGAGTCATTGATAGTCTGGAGTGGCAAGCAGATTACTGTTTATGACATTTCAGAAACAGCCTTACGCACTTCTGGGTCATTTACTTGTGACTCCCATGTAGTAGCCGTACATGGAGAGAATCTATACACTGTAGAACCCAGTAGAGTCCAGATCCGTACACCCCAGGGCACGGTGAAGCAATTACTAACATTTTCAAAAACCGAAGGAAACCCAGTACTGCTCAGTGTGTGCCAGTCATATCTAATAGTTGGCACAGACACTGCTCACATAAGAGTGTTTGATCTCTCCCGGAGAGATGCCAGAGCTCATTCAAGTGCCAAGAACCTGGCTGAGTTTATTCCCAATCTGGGAGACTTGAGTTCAGTTAAGTGTAACGCAAATGGCAGCCAAGTCAGCATCCTTATTACACGGGAAAACGGAAAGCCAGACCACAAAGTCTACTTTTACGATGTTGAGATGGACACCATTACACACTTTGACTTCTTTAGTGGAAGACCCTCAAGTGGTATCACACCATCTGAAGATGGTGACAGGCATCAGTTAGAAGGGACAGAGCTCAGTGGCCGCTGTCCCATTTCTCATTTCTGGGATGAAAGTGAGCCTCGTCTTTTCGTTTGTGAGACTGTGCCGGTCAGCTCTGAGAGTTCATCACCTGTTCCTGTCGATGGGGCTGATGTTTCCGTGGTGACACTGTTCTGCACTCAGGAACATGGCCTTCTATTACACGACTGCTACCTCAAACCAGCGGTTCTGCAGTCTCTCCTTGCAATGGATGTGCCGTATTATTACTTCATCTGCAAGCCTGGGGAGAGGGATCCATCATGCCAATCTGAAGCCATATCTCCACACCTTCACCTGTCTCCCAAAAGTCCCATTGCTCCAAAGATGGTGTCAAGACGAGCACTTCGAGACTTTGTGGGGCTGGAGAACTGTGAGAAAACTACCCGAGACGCTATGTTAAATTTCAGCTTTTACTTGACCATTGGGGATATGGATGAAGCCTTTAAGTCTATCAAACTAATTAAAAGTGCAGCAGTATGGGAAAACATGGCGCGGATGTGTGTAAAAACCCGGCGCTTGGATGTGGCACGGGTTTGCCTCGGGAATATGGGAAATCCCAGAGCAGCGAAAGCTTTGAAGGAGGCTGAGGTCGAGCCAGAGGCTGAAGCACAAGTTGCAATGTTAGCCATTCAGCTTGGCATGTTGGAAGACGCTGAGAAGTTGTACAAGTCCTGTCAGCGATATGACCTGCTCAACAACTTCTACCAGGCCTCAGGAGACTGGCTGAAAGCTCTGGAACTAGCAGAAACGCATGATCGCATCCACCTGCGTACCACCTACTACAACTATGCAAAATACCTGGAAAGTTTAGGGAAGAAAGCACAGGCCATCACATTCTTTGAGAAATCCGAGAGCCACAGGGTTGAAGTACCAAGAATGCTTCAAGACGACACATCCTCTCTAGAAATATATGTGAACAAAATGAGAGACAAGAATGTGTACAAATGGTGGGCACAGTATCTTGAGAGCCAGTCGGACATGGATGCAGCACTACGCTACTATGAGTTGGCTCAGGATTACCTCTCTCTTGTTCGAGTTTTCTGCTACATGGGAAATATTCAGAAAGCGTCTGAGATTGCCAACGACACAGGGGATAGGGCAGCATCCTACCACCTGGCCCGGCACTATGAGGGACATGACGATATCAAACAGGCTGTTCACTTCTACACACGAGCTCAGGCGTACAACAATGCCATACGGCTTTGTAAGGAGAACAGTCTGGACGACCAGCTGATGAACCTAGCTCTCCTCAGTAACCCAGAGGATATGATGGAGGCTGCCCGTTACTATGAGGAGAAAGGGACACATATGGACCGAGCAGTGGCTCTTTACCACAAGGCTGGTTATGTGTCAAAAGCCCTGGAGCTGGCCTTTGCCACAGAACAGTTCTCTGCTCTGCAGCTCATTGCAGAGGGTCTGAAAGAGGGCTCAGACCCCGCGCTGCTGGCACGCTGCTCTGACTTCTTTATTACACATGCCCATTATGAAAAGGCTGTGGAGCTATTGGTAGCAGCTAAGAAGTATCAGGAGGCACTGGAGCTGTGTGTGAGCCAGAACCTGGACGTCTCAGAGGAGCTAGCAGAGAAGATGACTGTGACCGAGTCAAAAGACATGTCTGAGGAGGCCAGGAAGGAGCTGCTGGAGAGGATAGCAGACTGCTGTATGCGACAGGGCAACTACCACCTAGCAACCAAAAAGTACACGCAAGCAGGGAATAAGCTAAAGGCTATGAGGGCTCTTCTCAAATCTGGTGACACAGAGAAAATCGTATTCTTTGCCAATGTTTGTCGTCAAAAAGACCTTTTTATTTTGGCCGCAAACTATCTTCAGTCTCTGGACTGGCGCACAGATCCGGAAATTCTCAAAACTATCATTGGTTTCTACACTAAAGGCAGAGCGCCAGAGCTGTTAGCGGGCTTCTATGAAGCCTGTGCACAGGTGGAAATAGACGATTACCAAAACTATGAAAAAGCACTTGATGCTCTGACTGAGGCCTATAAGTGCCTTTCAAAAGCGAAGGATACTTCTGGGAAACAGGAAGTCAAACTGTCAAACATGCAACACAAAATCACTTTAATCAAGAAGTTTGTCCATGTGCGCAGGTTGTATGTGGAGAACGCTGCAGAGGCTGTGCGTGTTTGTGAAGCCCTGTTAGAAGAGCCGGACTTAGACCCAGCTGTCAGAGTGGGGGATGCTTTTGGTTTCTTGGTGGATCACTACTGTCAGCAGGGCCAGTACCAAGTGGGATACCGCAGGTTAGAAGAGTTACAAAAACTGTTGCCGTCCCAAAACCTGCGGTACTACATCAACCCAACCAGTCTGGAGGCCCTGCAGAGAGAGATGGGCGTGATCCTAGACCACTCAGAACAGAAAGTGATCATGAAAGATGACGACGAGGTCATGGAAGAGTTAAATGAATCTCACTCATGACTTGTGACTTTTAGTTTTTATTTTATATTCGTGACTTCATCCTCCAGAGTGAATAAACAATGTGACAGCTGTCAGTGTAGTTGAGGTATTTCTGGTAAACTTTAAACTGACAGAAAAAGTGCTATCTCTACACATAATCTTATTTCATGAATACATTTGTTGAGTATACCATAACCCTAACCCTAACCCTAACCTAACCCTAACCCTAACCCTAACCCTAACCCTAACCCTAACCCTAACCCTAACTTTAACCCTAACCCTAACCTCGATTGAACTGCCTCCCGCCAAGCCACCGTTCCCTATTTGTATATATTTGTATATATTGTATATATTGGTATAGTTTTTGACTAGCTAAGCCTAAGTTGGGGATATTTTTATTTCTATAAAAATTTATTTCTATAAAAATGTATTTTTATTTCTATAAAAAAAAAAATATTTTTATTTCTATAAAAAATTATTTTAATTAATACATGGGTGTGGGAGCAGAGCCTGTGTGTTTACATTGAACACTAACAACAACACGGGGCAGGGACAGGTGAGATGTTAGGGCATGCCCGCTCGGCCCCTCCCTTCCTGCTCCCTTGTTCTGCACACACAGGCTCTGCTCCTCATTATTTCACTGACGCTTGGTAGAGCAACACATCTCCAAGCTTTTTCTTTTTGTGCCTCAGATCCGAAGAAGGGCTGACTGCAGCCCGAAACGTCTTTTTTTTTAAGAAAAGGAAAGAAAGAGGAGAAAAAACAGAGCTTCCGGTCTGGACGCCGGGCCCGTGGGCTGGGTCCGCGCCGTTTCGGCAGTGGGGGTTGGAGGGCCGTCGCCCGTGAGAGAGCCCGTGCTCCGCCCGTTCCCGGCTGGGGACGGGTCTATAACCATGATACTAACCCTAACCCACTTTGAACTTGGAAATCACAAGCAAGAATGAACCCAGCTGTTTGCATCTGTTGGAGAAGATCATTGAAACTGTAGGTCCATCTCGAAATTACAGCCCCACCATCGAAGAGATGGAGGAGGAGGAGTGGAAAAAGATGGAGGAGAAACAGAGGAGTGAGGCACAGAGGATTTTATTATTTATTTGTTTTTCTTAAAAAAAAGCAAAAAAAGAACAAAAAAATATAAAAAAACAAAAGACCAAAAAAATATAGAAAATTAACAAAAATGGAGTCTGGTTGGACGGCTGTCCAGTCCAGACAGTCTGGACGCCGGGCCCGTGGGCTGGGTCCGCACCGTTTTAGCAGTGGGGGTCGGAGGGCCGCCACCCGTGCGAGAGCCCGTGCTCCGCCCGTTCCCGGCTGGGGACGGGGTTATAAAGATATCCATTGATAAACTGGCACATCAGTTTTTAATGATCAGAATTCTTTTGTGCATGTAAACACAGTCCTAGAATCAGATATAATTATTACGTTATCTCTTTATTCTAATTACTGTTATTATTATGATTTTTATTGACCATCTAAATGTATCTACTGTAAATTTCCCTCAGGCATTTAGTTCATGTTTAATTATTATATATATTGTTTTTCTAAAGGGTCAGTTTGCATATGGATTGCTGAATGGATACACCCTGTGGAAGAATGCTGTGGTACTCACTCCTAAAAATGGCTGGGCGGCCATTGGGACAAGCTCCTATGAACTGGCTCAGTTTGATAACTTTGCAGTGGAAGCAGAGCAACAGCACAAACTGCCTGTGCCTTTTTAAGTGACTGACACTATGTTTGAGAATGATACTTGACTTGATTCATATTTTGATGTTGATTAGATTTTTATTTGATTGTATAAATTTGAATTTTGTTGTAATAAATTATTTTTGCAATTGCCTAATGCACTATCATTTTTGTTCTTAATATTTGTAAATATTCTGTATTGATTTTTATTAAAGAAAATGTGTATGATTATGCCTGTGTTCATAAATGAATAATGTCATTAAAAAAGCACTTCATATTATACCAAGTATTTTCTCATATATAAACTCCTCAACTTGTCTTTTTTTTTAAGTTGGTAAAAGTAGTCTCATTCTTCATTCGCAGATTCATGTAAAATTATTAAACTAAATTAAAATTGGACACAAATTCACATATGAGCGACACGCCGAGACCAGCTGCAATCACCATAGCGACATTGACTTCTTAGGTTCTTTTTAAAGACAATGCAGTAAAGTGTGTTTACTTTACTGCATTGTCTTTAAAAAGAACCTAAGAAGTTAAAGTATATAAGAAGACAAAATGAACATCATTGGCACCATAGCAACAGTTCCCTCCCCTGTCACCATAACAACGGGACGCTAAGTTACTAACAGCCGCTAAACCAGGAATAAACTAACGTAATAAATAGATTATGGAAGAAAGAAAGTCGTCACTAAAACGGGTTTTCATCAACAACATCGACTCCTACTCATCTAAATATATATCAAAGTTTCTGTCTGAATGCGTTGTTGGAGCTCATAGTGAGGATGAAGAGGAGGAGGAGTCAGTGGACACCAATATTAATAAAGAAAAAGCCTTTGAGATAGTGGGAACTGTCTCTGAAGAACCACAGGAGAACAGAGATTATGTGTTGGAGCAGTACTATCAGCTGAAAAGGGAGGAGCTTCTACCCAAACTTCTAGACTGTAATGTAATTGTTTATAACATTACTCAACACCAGGACCAAGTGGACGAGGCTTTCTGGGCTGTTGCAACCCTTCACAATGAGTTGGACAATTTCACTGGGCCAAAGATGTTCATCCTTGTGTCCACAGTCATGACCTGGGCCTGCAGAAAACCCATTGATCCAGAGGATGAGGAGAAGCCTTTCACTGATGAAGATTTCCGTCGGCGAAGACCACATGCAAACTTCAGAGCTCACAATGATCTGGAGAAGAGAGTGGTTCAATTGGGAAAAACAAATAAACACATGTTCTCTACTTATGTGGTGGTGTCGGGAATGCAGTATGGAATGGGAGAGCAGATCTTTCATTACTTTTTCAAGACATCATGGGAGGGACTGAAAGCTGAAGTTCCTGTTTTTGGAGATGGCACCAACATCGTTCCCACAATCCACATCAATGACCTAGCAAGTGTTATACAGAATGTGATTGAACACCGCCCAAGCCCATACTACCTTTTGGCTGTCGACTATTCCAGTCACACTATGGAGGAGATTGTACAGGCAATTTCTAATGAACTTGGACCAGGAATTATCAAGAAAATACCACTCGAGGAGGCCTACCTTATACGAGAAATCACTGTCATGGAAATTGACTACATGACGGTGAATTTGAGAATGGAGTCGGCCCATTTGAAAGAGCTGCTGTCTATTTCTTGGCAGTGTGAGAAAGGACTGGTGGAAAACATTGGTCAAGTAGTTCAAGAATACAGACAATACAGAGGACTACAGCCCATCCGCATTTGTGTTATGGGGCCCCCTGCTGTTGGGAAGAGCACTCTGTCTAAAATTATCTGCAATCACTACAAACTTCATCATGTCAAACTGAAGCCAACCATTACACAGACCCTTGATAAACTGAAAGAAACAGTGAATAAAGATCCTTCAGTGGAGACGAACAGCACAGCAGACGCCCAGGAGCTGCTCAACAGTCTCACTGAAAGTATGGAGCAGAATGAAGGTTTTTTGGAAGAGCACCTGCTGCTGAAAGTGATGAGGGACAAACTGATGACCAAACCCTGCCAGAACCAAGGCTTTGTTTTGGATGGATTCCCCAAAACTTATGACCAAGTGAAAGAACTCTATGAAAATGATGAGGAAGAAGAGGATGAAACAGTCTCCAACAAGATACTGCCAGAGTTTGTGTTTGTCCTCGATGCCTCCGATTTGTTTTTGAAAGAACGAGTTATAAACCTGCCAGAGACGGAGGTGGAGAAGAACAGCTATGAACCGGAGCTCTTCCTGAAGAGACTGAGCCGATACAGACATAGGAACAGTGAAGACTCCACTGTCAGCGACTTCTACGACGAGTTTAACATCACCACTTTGAACTTGGAAATCACAAGCAAGGATGAACCCAGCTGTTTGCATCTGTTGGAGAAGATCATTGAAACTGTAGGTCCATCTCGAAATTACAGCCCCACCATCGAAGAGATGGAGGAGGAGGAGTGGAAAAAGATGGAGGAGAAACAGAGGAGTGAGGCACAGAGGAAAGAAGAAGAGGAGAAGAGAGAGGCAGAGGAGGCCAGAGAGAGAGCTGCCCGCTGGGAGGAATGGTCCAGGTCTGTGGAGCAGTTGCGTCGTGAGGAGGAGGATCTTCTGGAGGCTGAGACAGCACAGATGAGGAGTTACCTGATGGAGCATGTGATGCCCACTCTGTCCCAGGGCCTGCTGGCCTGCTGCTCCGCTCAGCCACAAGACCCTGTCCACTTCCTGGCGGAGTATTTGATGAACAACAACCCCTTAAACTGGACTAAACTGTAAAAAAATAAACTAAATCAGCTTTTGTTTTTATAGTGTAAAAAAAATAAATAAATAAAATTTAAAAAAAAGTCCTGAGGCACCATTTTTAGTTTTTTTGATTTTATTATTTATTTGTTTTTCTTAAAAAAAAAGCAAAAAAAGAACAAAAAAATATAAAAAAACAAAAGACCAAAAAAATATAGAAAATTAACAAAAATGGAGTCTGGTTGGACGTCTGTCCAGTCCAGACAGTCTGGACGCCGGGCCCGTGGGCTGGGTCCGCGCTGTTTTAGCAGTGGGGGTCGGAGGGCCGCCACCCGTGCGAGAGCCCGTGCTCCACCCGTTCCCGGCTGGGGATGGGTTTATGACGATGTTACTAACCCTAACCCTAACCCTGACCTGGGCTGACCTGGACTGAACTGCCTCCCGCCAAGCCACCTTTCCCTATTTTGTATATTTTATATTTTATATTTTGTATATAGTTATAGGTTTTACAGGGTTTATTTTATAAAAAAGAAACAATAATAATAAAAATAATTAAAAAATAATAAAAACAGAGGGCAGGGACGGGTGAGTTGTTGAGGCATGCCCGCTCGGCCCCTCCCTTTCTGCTCCCTTGTCCTGCGCGCACAGGCTCTGCTCCTCATTATTTGGCTGACGCTTGGTGGAGCAACACGTCTCCCCTTTTCTTTTGTTGCTGTGCCTCGGAGCTGAGGAAGGGCTGACTACAGCCTGAAACGTTTTCCTGGAGGCACCATTTTTTAGTTTTTGTTTTTGTTTTTTAATTTTTATTTTTTCTAAAAAATAAAAAAACAACAAAAAAATTTTTAAAAATCAAACAAAAGACAAAAAAAATATTGAAAATATAAAATTTATATGGAGTCTGGTTGGACGGCTGTCCAGTCGACGGTCTGGGCGCCGGGCCCGTGGGCTGGGTCCGCGCCGTCTCAGTAGTGGGGGTCGGAGGGCTGTTGCCCGTGAGAGAGCCCGTGCTCCGCCCGTTCCCGGCTGGGGACGGGAATATAAAAATATTCCTGACCCGCCAGAGCTTCCAAGTGGTGGCGGTCCCTGGGTCTCCAGGCCATTGCCCAGGACCTACGCCTCTGTTGTTCGCGGGGGCGTGGGGGTGCGTGTCCCCCCGCCTTCTGACATGCCCTCTAGGGGAGTCCGGGAGAGGCCTGCCTCTCGGCCTTTGGTAGAACCCTCGGCCCCTAGGTATCGGTGGGAACCGGCCACAGATCTGCGAGCGTGGGAACTTTCTCAGAGAGAGAGAGTGAGAGGAAGCGCTCTTTTTCGCCGCGTGTTCCTAGTGGTCGGCGAGCGTGGGAACCGACTCAGAGAGAGACGAGACGAGCGTATTCACCGAGATATTATGCAGCTTTTAGTGCACGGGGGGCTCAGGGACAACAGCTGAGACCTTATAGAGGGGATAAACAATTGTTCCCTCCTCGTGAACAATTTCAACGTCATCCTTATCAACCAGCTGATAAGCAGTTAGGAATTTTGATTAGACAGCTGCATTCTCTCCTGAAAGTTTTGCATCATCTGAGTAGAGTTTCTGGACAGACTGAAGAAGAACAACTGGTGATGATTTCTCGTACAGTGCGTAGTTTGATTATGGGAATTCGGCCTGCTTTACCCACGTCTCGTACACTTGATTTGATTGTGGGAAACGCGAAGAATTGGGGATACACTACTCTGCAAATACTCCAAGAACATTGTCAGTTACAAGTTGACCAAATAGTTGCTGAACTGACGCAGAATCCCCCGCAGGATTGGTCGCACGCTTTCCACATTGCAACGAGATGGGCCAGAAAAAATGTTCCCAACATTTCTTGAGAAGTGATAGATCAGGCAGAAACTTTGCTCAGAGATTTCACACGGTCAGAACAACGGCAGGATTTATTGGTTTTGGAGTCAGCACAAGCACCACGAGAGTTGCCCCACACACAAACAGTTACTGCAGCGATGATACACGAGCCTCCGGCTTGGACACAGCCGCAGGACCAGTCCATTCCTGTGGCTCCTCCTTTGGAGCAGAGGCCTCCGCGCAGAGCACCTGCCCGCAACTTGACTGTTAGGAATCCGGTGGTTGCCCCTGAACATCTCTTGGATACGGATATTGTTAAGATTTCTAAAGTCCCGAGAATTAATTTGGTCCCTGTTGCTTCCTCTGTTGTCCCTGAGCCGGTCCCTTCTTCCCCTGTACAAGAATAATCGTTCTGAGTTTCTGACTTTAAACGGTTTATTAAAAAAAATAATTAAAAAAATAATTAAAAAAAAGCCAATGATGTTCATTATGTCTTCTTATATACTTTAACTTCTTAGGTTCTTTTTAAAGACAATGCAGTAAAGTGTATTTACCTTGTTGACATGTTTCGGCTGCTAGCTGCAAGTCATCTTCAGAGGTAAATACACTTTACTGCATTGTCTTTAAAAAGAACCTAAGAAGTTAAAATAAAAAAAAAGGAAAGGAAAAAGTTTCATATCTATATTTTGGTATAGCTTATAATAACTGACTTGGCTAGAATGACAACGCTGCTGTTGGGTAACGTTGTTGGATGTGAGAGGTTGCGTGTTTCACCTCAAGGGAGGGGCCCTCATCGGAGAGTAGTTCCCCTCAGCCAATGGGGACTTTGGGTGCGAAGTGTTCACCTTAACTTGGAAGCAAACTCTTTTTTCTTTAATTTTTGCATTTTATTTGACGTGTTTTGTATGTTGGCCACTTTTTCAGGGCTGTGCTAGTTTAAGTTGTCTGGAGAGTTAGAATTTACAGTTACACAAAGTACATGCCTTGTAAATGTCTGCCCTTCCAGCAGATGGCGCCCTAGCCTTACCTGTTCAGCCACACCCCTCCAAAAAAAGAGCTGCACTTCCAACTTGCTAGATCCATGCTTGAGACATGTGGAAATGTCATATCACCGTAAGAACTTGTTTAACACTTGCAGCCCTCAGAAAGCGGAGCCAGGTACTTGTTTGTTTGTTTTATATATATTAGTAAATGTGATGAATTTGAGTTTAGTTTATCATTTATGTTAGTATATTTGATTTGACTGCTAAATATTCATGTTTTTCTGTTTTTCTTTCCCGTGTAGTTTTTATGGTGCTATTTGATGTTGCTTAAATCAGTAAAAATATTGGCACCAGTCGAAGCTCTCTGCATTTTGATTGAATCTGAGGGACGACTACATGCCTTTTAATAATATCAAACTGGTGTCATTGAACATTTATGGGCTGAACAATCAGTTAAAAGAAAGAAAGTAAGGTTTTAACTAAGCTCAAAAAAGAGAATGCTCAGGTTATCTTTCTGCAGGAGACACATTTGCCTCCACAAGAACATGTAAAATTGAAGAAATTCTGGTACAAAAATATGTATTATAGCTCTTACGAGCCCAGTCAGAAAAGGGGAGTAGCTATTTTAATAGCAAATTCAGTCAATTTGGACTCTTATAAAGAGGTGTCCGACAAAGATGGCAGATACGTGTTAGTTAAGGGTAAATTAGAAAATAAACTCGTCACGTTAGTTACTATCTATGCTCCCCCACAGAGTAATTAAACCTTTTTTAAAACTGTATTTAATATAGTAGCACAAGAATCTGAAGGTCTATTGTTGTGTGGAGGAGATTTCAATGTTGTGTTAAATCGCAATATTGATACAACCAGTGTTGGGAAGGTGACTTTTAAAATGTAATCCCTTACAGATTACATACCCCAAAATGTAGTTTGTAACGGAATCCATTAAATTACTTAAAGTGAGTAACGTAATCTGAATACTTTGGATTACTTGGAGAGTCTCTGTTTGAATTACTTATTTTGTTTTCTACCATAGAGACATAAGCTGTTGTTGTTTAAATAGTTTTTTTTAGTCCATTGGAGCTTAAAATTGGACATGAATCTGGAATAAAATGACCAGTTTGGTTCCCCTAATTTTAACTGTTAAATAGTAGCTGTTCGGCTATGGGGTAATGAATCACAATACGTTACGTTCCTTTATTTTAAGTTCTTCATAAACTTCAGCTGAAATCTTTGTGAGTGTAATTACTCAGGCTGACCACCAGACGCTGCTCTGATGCAGACGGATACACACAGTGACACTATTATCCATCACTCACATAGAAAAGGTAATAATCATCATTTGTCTAAGAGGGATGGATACCATTATTTTTTCTAAATATAATGATGAAAATAAAACTTAGAAGCCAATATGCCCGTATTTGTCTGGTTCCATACATTCATTTTTTAACCTTAGTGGGAATTTTTAGGGGATTTGCTAAGCTATATATTTTTGGAAAGGTTATAGTATATGGAGTTAGAAAATCAATGTTTGCATTTGCCTAGACGTCTATATGGCGGTCGTATTGAATTTTTAAAAAATGGCTGCTAAAAATCTTTTTCTGAAATATCTCAGCCTCTGAGTAAGTTGAAATGTTGATTACCTATGTAATACCTATGTAATGTTGAACCTGCACATTAACCCTTAGATGAATAAGTGAGTCAAAAATAACCCGGTTTGGTTGTTTTCTTGCAATTTCATTGTAATATTCACATGTAATACTCCATGTTCCTCCAAAAAATGTATTTATTTATTTATTTATTTTTATTATCCTGTTGAAATACATCAACAATGTGGGTAAAACAAACTATAAACATCACATGCAGTTGGTCAGAAAACTCAAAGAGTTTAAAAGTAGCAAACATAAAATGTGTATGTTGGATGTCAACAAACACATTTAGACACAATATGATTACACCACTTTTTGATGAGACATTTTCTATACATCATCATGATCATTGTGTTGGAAGTGTTTTGTATTGCGCTCGTTGTGATTTTGATCATAAATGTAGCCAGTAGGTGACCAGAAGGAAAACAACTACCTTGATAATGTCAATCAATCCACATGAGTTTTATTTTTCTATCTGAAGCATCTCCTCATTTCCAGCCCTTTGAGCGGCAAAATGAATAAGTTTATGTTAAAAATGAATGATAACCAGTATATTTGGAGCACTTTGTTTGTGGCAATTTATAGACATATTTTGAGATGACTTTTCAGCATTAACCAGTTAATTGTCTGTATAGTAGCTTTGATGTACAGAATGTATTTTACATCCTTCTGAATACTTTTTTGTATTTTGTTTTGTACAAATACGATGAGCAATGGGAAAAATGGAATGAATTCTTAAATGACACCAGTAAAACAACATAGTACATTAAAAGGTCAATACCAAATGCATGTTTAAATAAAAACCTGTAACTCCAGACTGTTACTTAAAACCAATAAAAACAAAGTTATAAAAAAGAACAACAAAAAGAGAAACACTCAAGGCAGTTTATAATGTTTTTTTACATTTTTATTAGGCCCGAGCGCCGAAGGCCGGCGAAGGGCCTATTAGTTTCACACGGCGAAACTCCAAGTGGCCGAAAAATGGAATGGCGCGACGTGACTCGCCCGTAGTGACCAGGGACCCTCGCCATCACGTAGCAATGCGCCTGAGGTTTCCGAAAACGTATAGTTTGTCGGCCAAAAAAAAGCGGAACATTGTTCTCGTACCAGAATATTATTCTTTCTTTCTTTCTTTCTTTCCTTCTTTCTTTCTTTCTTTCTTTCTTATTATTATTTTCCTCCTAACCAACTCACCCATTTTTCACCCACTAAACAATGACGAAAAGTCCTGAAATTTTGCCATCTGGTAAAACTCGCGCTTCCCTACGTTTTGGCTATTTCCATTTTCCAAAAATAAATAAAATGGCTCGTCAGCACCGCCAAACGACTCAAAAATGCATTAGGGAATACGAATGACACAAAAAAAAACTTGTGGGGGGTGCTCTGGGAGTATGGGGTCCGGTCCCTGTATGACCGGAGCAGGAGCTGTGTTCATTGCCGGCAGTAAGTCAGACCTGTTCCCGGTGCATGTTGGACTCCACCAGGGCTGCCCTTTGTCACCGGTTCTGTTCATTGTATTTATGGACAGAATTTCTAGGCGCAGTCAGGGGCCGGAGGGGGTCCGGTTTGGGGACCACAGGATTTCATCTCTGCTGTTTGTGGATGATGTTGTCCTGTTGGCTTCATCGAGCCAGGACCTGCAGCACTGGGGCGGTTTGCAGCCGAGTGTGAAGCGGCTGGGATGAAGATCAGCTCTTCCAAGTCCGAGGCCATGGTTCTCGACCGGAAAAAGGCGTCTCTCCCTCTCCGGGTGGGTGGAGAGTCTCTGCCTCAAGTGGAGGAGTTCAAGTATCTCGGGGTCTTGTTCACGAGTGAGGGGAGGACGGAGCATGAGATTGACAGGTGGACAGGTGCAGCGTCTGCAGTGATGCGGTCGCTGTATCGGTCGTTGTGGTGAAGAGGAGCTGAGCCGAAAGGCGAAGCTCTCGATTTACCGGTCAGTCTTCGTTCCTACTCTCACCTCTGGTCATGAGCTCTGGGTAGTGACCGAAAGGACGAGATCACAGATACAAGCGCTCGAAATGAGTTTCCTCCGCAGGGTGTCTGGGCGTCTCCCTTAGAGACAGAGTGAGGAGCTCAGTCACACGGGAGGAGCTCGGAGTAGAGCCGCTGCTCCTCCACATCGAGAGGAGCCAGTTGAGGCTCGGGCATCTGTTCCGGATGCCTCCTGGGCGTCTCCCTCGGGAGGTGTTCTGGGCATGTCCCGCCGGGAGGAGGCCCTGGGGAAGACCCAGGACACACTGGAGGGACTATGTCTCTCGGCTGGCCTGGGAACGCCTCGGGGTCCCCCCGGAGGAGCTGGAGGACGTGTCTGGGGTGAAGGAAGTCTGGGAGTCCCTGCTTAGACTGCTGCCCCCGCGACCCGGCCCCGGATAAGCGGACGAAAATGGATGGATGGATGCCAAATTTTGAAAATTGCTGAGTTAGATTAAGATTTTTAGGGCTAGTGTTGGGGCTATGGTTAGGATTATGATTAGGGTAAGGTTTGAGTTTAGGCTTAAACCTTTAGTTTAGGGTCAATGTGAGGCGCGGCATTTGCGGGGTACGGCGTTTGCGGGTCGCGGCGTTTGCGGGTTGCGGCGTTTGCGGAGCGCGGCGTAAGCACGCGCGAGGGCCGATCATTGCCGCTTGCGGCTATATTTTACATTATGGTTGCTATGGCAGTTATGGAATCACCTCCTTCTTTTTCTCTCTCTGAACCAGGTCTGAACCAGAACCGAACCAGGTCACCAGACCGGGTTTAGACCACAGACCAGACCACAGACCAGACCAGGACCAAAAAGGAAACATTTGTCTGCTTAAGAAATCCTCCTGAGTTTACAGAGAACATTTTGTATGTGGAGCAATGACAAAACAAAATCTGGTTTGTTAAGTGAGACGTACAGAAGACAAACAGACTGAGCTGCACTTTCTTGTTCTTGTGGTTTTACACAAACATCACGTCTTGGTCTTTGCAGTGGAAGGTGTTTCTTGGTGAACAGTTGGAGACTTTCACTTTGGTGTTTTTGACTTTTTAAATTCATAACCGAGTTTGAACGAGGGATCAGGATTTTGTTTTGTCGTGGCTCCACGTACAAAATGTTCTCTGTAAACTCGGGATGATTTCTTAATCAGACAAATGTTTCCTTTTTGGTTCTTCCTGTGGATCAATCCTGCCCATCACCTTCACCTTTCACTATTTTTCAATTCTGTTGGTAAGAGAAACAGTTTGAACAGAGGTTTGACTCACACACATCTGATTCACTTTTGTATTTATAAAGTTCACAAACAAATTTCTTGAGTCGTTTTCTGCTGTTTGGATCCAACAACCACAACAATTACGATGTCCAAATCCCAAAACTAAAATATGACAATATCAGAACCAGAAACAAAAGTGATGTGGTTCAAAAGACTTGAAAAGATCGACTTTGTCAATAAACACATGCCACTGGGAAAACAAACATGGAGGTTTGATCATCACTTTTTTGGAGAATCCTTCCCAGTGTGAACTGTACAATGACCTGAAGTCCAAGATTCTTGATGTGTCTGTTACTAGAACTACTGGTCCTGGTCAAACAGAAGTAAACAACAAGGTCAAAACTTCAAGTGAATTCATCTGATATAAAAGTGTATTGAACAGATACATATGTACTCGAGTTTATCAAACTGTTGACCTTTTTTCTGTTCCATTTTTGGTTCTAAAGTTCCACATGTTTTAAACAGACCATGTATGAAACATGGAACAAAAATTATTTCCCAAATTTCAAAGACCCAAAAATCATGTAAATAAATGTTTGTATTTCATCATATCTTGTGTTATTCCATCTTTGAACTGTTGATGAAGGTTCATGATTTTTCAAAAGAAATGTATTTAAAATGATAAAAATGTTCTTGGAAGGACTGACATATTTTATAGAAATAGTTTCTTTCATTTTGAAGTAATATTAAAGTTTTCAGAAGAAAAAAGCCACAAATGATGTAAAATCCTGCACCTTCTACTTGTTTGAACAATTTTCCCTCTGTTACTTTTTCCACAGTTACCATGACCTGTGCTAGTTTCTTGTTATATAATTTATAGCCCAAGTTTAAATTGGACTTATTTAACTTATAGGTCAATTGTTTTTCTTGCAAACCATGGACCAGGACACCACACTCCTTCTGCTCCAGATAATGTGTATGAGGACATGTTATGACATAAGATTCATACCTGTGTATGAAGAAATGTCCTCCTGTCACCTTGACGACAACAACAACAACAACAACAACAACCTGTTAAAATAGTCAAAGAAAAACCTCTGACGTCTTGTGACGTCTGTGCTCATGTTGGAGCACGTGGCAAAACTTGCCCTGAGCTCCTGTTGCTTCTTCTTCTTGTTGTTGTGACATTGTGTCATTTCATGTGCATATTATTATTATTTATATGTTTTGTAATTCAATCTCCAATAAATGATTTTCTTTGTTTTTAACCTTTTGTATGTGTAACAAAGTGTAATAAGTAAATAAATAAATATATTAATAATTTTACAACTTGTAACAGTTTTGCAGTACCAACAATATGCACTTATAATCATTGTTATGCATAATAATACTACAATAATAATAATAATAATAATAACAATAATAATCCAATATAGTAGACTCATCTGACACACTTTGGCTCGCTTTGTCTCCCTCTGGTGGTCATTTATATTTGGAATCTGTTTTAACCCCAGAGCAGGACACTTCCACATTTAATTTGAGGATAGTATAAAGGTTAAATGAGTACATTGTGAAAATGGCCTATTTCCCGAAACTGCATGAGGAACTTTTTGTGACAGACCCTGATAATTTACACTGGAAAAGAGAAATGGCGGTTGCCATGCTGAACCATTGATGACAATGTTTAAACTTACAGGGACATTAGGGTCACAGGCTAGCGGGCGTCCGGCTCCCACTGTATATCAACCTGTGAATGTTGTGGTTTTGTCACAAAAATTGACTCTCACAGACACACAATTGAGGATTTTGGACAGAGGCTTAACATTTGTTCCGACTATTCACACAACTAAGAATCAGAGACAGCAGTTGGTATGGGACATACAAAATTATCATCAGAGAATCAAGATGTCCTTGTACTTTTATGGACAGTCAACTGGTTTACGTAGTAGCCCTTTTTCTAAACCCAGTGCTTGGACTCCTCCCCTCGACACATTACTTCCTGAAGCTCGTGCCTTCATTAGGAAAGATAGGAAAGAATTCAATGACCTATATAAACTCCAAACAGAACGATCTAACTTGAGCTCTCATGAGTATGAAGCTCTTTTGAATCTGATACAGAATAAAAGTTTGATTATTAAACCTGCAGACAAAGGCAGTACTGTGTTTGTTATGGACAGAGACCAATACATCTGGGAAGGTCTTCATCAATTGAACGATAAAGCGTATTATGTCAAATTAGAGAAACCTATATTCTTTGATACAATTCCTATACTTCATCAAATATTGGATACTTTGCATAAGGAGAAATATATCACGGATGCAGAGAGGTTATATCTAAGAGGAGACTCCACCCCGAGACCCAGACGATTTTACACACTTCCCAAAATTCATAAAGAAAAAGAAAAATAGTTTTAGCCTATTGGTGTTCCTCCGGGTCGTCCCATTGTCTCTGACTGTGGCAGTGAGACGTACCGGAAGGCAGCTTATGTTGATTATTATTTGACTCTACTGTCCGTTAAACACCCATCGTATGTTAAGGACACTTATCATTTTATATTTCTCTTTGATAATATCACAATTCCGCCCAATGCCTTGTTTTTCACACTAGATGTAGATTCTCTGTATACTAATATTGACATTCAGGCTGGTATCAAAACAGTTTCAGAGATACTTTTGAAATATCCTGACCCTAAAAGACCTGACAAAGCCTTATTGGAGTTATTAGAAATTAACCTAACTAGAAATGATTTTGAATTCAATGGACAGTTTTATCTTCAAATTAAAATTAGGTACAGCTATGGGAAAGAAAGTTGCTCCAGCCTATGCAAACATTTTTATGGCTGATTGGGAATGGAAAGTGTTGGCCAAGTATTCTTTGCAACCACTAATATATTGCTGTTATTTGGATGACATATTTGGGATTTGGACCCATTCTGAGGAGGAGTTCCATGCTTTTTTCCATGTCTTGAACACTCACGACCCTTCAATTACTCAAATTTAATTTTTTTTTTTAGAATATATAGAAGAAAAAAAAAGGAGAAAAAAAAAGAAAAGAAAAAAGAATTCTTACATTGAGCGTCGGTAGAGCAACTTGTCTCCCAGCTGTTGAGTTTTTGTGCCTCGAATCTGAAGAAGGACGGACTACCATCTGAAACGTTGTTCCGGAGGCACAATTTTTATTTGTATTTTAATTTTTATTTGTATTTATTTATTTTTTTTCTAAAACAAAAAAACAAAAACAAAAAACAAATAATACACAAAACAACAAAAAATATTCAACTAAAATAAAAAAATTGAGCCTGGGTGGACCCTTGCTGCTCTAGGCAGTCTAGACGTTGGACCCGTGGGCTGGGTCCACGTCTTGAAAGTGTCGGGGGGCGGAGGGACATCACCCGGGCGAGAGCCCGTGCATCACCCGTTTCCGGCTGGGGATGGGGCCCTAAACATGATTCTAACCCTAACCCCTAACCCCTAACCTTAACCCCAAACCTAACCCTGACCCTGGCCCTAAACTTAAAGTTTGTATGGAGGATTTTGTTTGCTTCAAATAGTCAGTGATAGATTATAGATGCAGTCGCCTTGTAATTATGATGACCAAAAAAAAAGAGAGTAAAAATTCATCAACTCTGGATGTGGTGGGGCTAAACAATAAACAATAAACAATAAACAATTTGCCAATAGATAAAGACACTGCCTCGTTATCTGTTAGTTGACAGGCTGTCAATCAAACTCCCTACGTTTCTAACGTAACTGACTTGCCTGAGCGCTGCCATTACGTGGTTTACGTACGACACAGACGCTGTTTACTCCACCAACGCAACAGTTCTTAGCGGCTTTTTTGACCTATATCTTCCTCGCAGTTCGCGCAGAGTTTGTTGCGATGGCGACAAGAATCCAGGAGCAGATCGCTTCAAAAGAAAGTCCGTTTTTGAGGTCGCTGAAAGAAGAAGACAAGGGGAAAAGCAGCGAAGCCAAACTAAGGTGATTCTTGGAGATTCATTCCAGCGATGGCGCGACTGAAGCAAACGCAGGGTCTAAAGACTGAAGCACTGGTCCACAAATTACTCCTGGACAGGAAACTTCTGCTTATTATGAAAACGTACTTTATTTCCAGGAGCTAGACAAACGTTTTTCAGGATGCGATACGAATGCGATATCCTATGTCTGAAAACGTAATTTTCAAGGCAAAGAAAGAGTCACTTGCTGCTGCGTGTTGTAGCTTTTTCATTCGCACAGAATCTCCGCGCACCTTCTCTGCACCCCTCCCCTCTCCTCGCTCCTCACCCCATTCCGTTCTTCTCCCTGCTCCTCACTTCTTCTCCGGGCACGAAATCTCTGCCCCCCCCCTCCCCCCGCTCCTCACTTCTCCGTCTTGTCTAACCAACACTGTAGTTAGTTGTTTACAAGTCATGTGCAGCACCGGCTGTAAACAAACCTGTTTCTGGCGTAAGGAGGAGGAGGGAGGAGGCGTTTCTACGTAGGAGCTGTGGGGGAGGGGGGGGGTTTCACACAGGAGCAACAATTGAAAAAGGACAAACAGTCGCTGGATTTCTCATTCCTTGGAAAATCCTCTATACAACCTTTAATGCACATAGTGAGAGGAATATGGCCTATTTTCCTAAACTCCAGAGAATCTTTTGTCACAGAATCAGATCATGTACATTGGAACAGAGAAACTGCAGTGGCCATGTTCAATCATTGGTGCTAATGTTTAAACTTGTAGGCACTTCAAGGTCACAAGCCACAGGGCAAAATCTAATCTCTAATGAACACGAACCACGAAGAAATTTCCAATGGTACCATTAAGACACCCGAAGTTTGCTCACGTCACTTTCATCAAGGTATTTGCTATTTAAATTGATTCAAAGCTTTAATGAAAGAAGCACATTTACTGAACTAAAACTTCATTCATTTATCCAGGAAAACCCACACTAGTTTATGATCCAATGAACCCAGATTGGGCTCCTACGATTAATATGGGGCACGAGTCAACAAGCTCTGTGAGCCGAACTTTGAAAGAATCAGCCATGAAAAGATCCTCGTGAACATTAGATCTGCTTCGCAAAAAGTGATTCATTCTAGAAGACATAGTTGTGGATAAGCAAGGCAATAAAGGCAACATTTGCAGTCTGAGTGACAGTAGAAACTGTATCTTCCAGCTCTCATATAAACATGTCACTTGTTGTTGGACCGATGTTTTCTTTATTGTTGTTTCGAGGTTTATGTTCACTAGCCATAATTCCTGTCTTTTTTTCGATAATTCCCTTGTTTGATCCTGATGAGTCATTTCCAGAGGAACAGTGAAGAAACGAATCGTTTTAACCCTTTCAGAGCGTCTAAAACAACCAAATACACAACAAAACTTGCCCATGTTTCTCCAGTGCTGCTGAAGTCAATGGCATGGTGTGCCTGGTGTCATGGCGGCGTAGTTACCGTTGCCATGGGAGACACGTGACGGTGCAAAGCCTCTATATGCGAGGCAGGTGCCATATTTGGATGTCATGTGGTATGATCTTAAAAAGAAAACAATAATGAAGTTTTATTTTAAAATGTATATTTTGATAATAGAGTTGAAGGTGACCTTTTGTGAGAAACCAGATAGTTTTTGTTAGTGTTTAATGCTTTGCCTGTAAATTTGGACTGAATCTAAAAACATCATGTGGTGTGACCACTGCAGGAAACTTCTCTTGACTCATATACATCGCAGAGTTCTATCTTTTGTGCTTTTAAGTTATTTTCATGATTATTACAAACAATTGATTAATTTTAAAAGACTCTGACTGTGTCTTTGACATATATTTATTTTTAACAGTTTTAAATTTATTTTATCAGATGCCACAGTCAAGCGAAGCAAAGACACTCGTCACAGGAGGCGGGTCAGTTCTGACCCTGCAGCAAGAGCAGAACCAGAACCAGGAGAAGATGGAGTTTTGTTCTGAAATGTGGAAAAGGAAATATTCATTTGAATATAAATATGTACTATTTATCAAGAATGTTGTGAGAAATGAATGTGGATATGAGTGTATTCAAGAGAAGTGTTAGAAAATAGAACAATTGAAAGTTATTCTCAGTCGCACCACATGACGTTTATTAATGTCAGAGCCAATTCATGTCCAAAAAAAACACTCAAAATGCTTCTTATAAATGTTACACATAGATTTATGCAGACTTGACATTGTAAATATTTGAAAAAGTTCAATAGAAACTAATATTTTTTTATATTTTAAAATTTGCTTGTTGAAAATCTTTATTCGTCATTGACCCACACACACAGAAAACAAAAATAACAGTTTAAATAGAACACGTGAAGAATAAAGATTTATACTTACAAATAATTCAAGTTACATATTAAACCTTTGTATATCAGATTTCCCAATATAATGTGTTCCCAACATTTTTTTTTTTCAAACTGAAACACTCTGTTCCACCTTGTGATGTCATCCTGTGTGTGATACAGGAAATGTTCTACTGTGTTTTTAAACTTAAAACCTTCATTAAAATCAGAAAAGAAAAAAAAAAAAAACACTTTGTGAAACCACAAGGTGGACCTGGGTTAGACCTGGTATAGACCCGGTTTCAGTGTTGGTATAGTCCTGGTTTAGTACTACTTTAGTCCTGGTTTAGACCTGTAATACAGGAAGTGCTCCACTGTGTTTAAACTCCACACACCTTCACTGGAATCATCTGGATCATTTCAGTCCTGGAGTTGCTGATCTTGACTCAACTAAAGGGAAAAAGCTGAAAACATATAAAAAAAAACAACCACTTCATGACATCACAACAGAGCGTTTGGAGCTTTGGAGATGCAGACAGACTCATAATAAAGAGTCACTCAAACATTGGTGAGATAACAACATTATAACTCAGCTAAAAGCTCAAGAGTCCATTTTGCGATATATATATATATATATATATATATATATATATATATATATATATATATAGATACTGCGCAGAACTCTCAAGCTCCCAGGCCTCTGATAGAGGACCCGAGCTCAATGAGGGTGAGAGAGACCTACCACCGTGGAAGGTGAGAAACACATTTTTATATATATATATATATATATATATATATATATATATATATATATATATATATATATATATATATATATATATATATTATAGGATAAGCGGACAAAAATGGATGAATATATATATAGGATTTAAATTATTTTGACCATTAGCACACAAACTGTACAACAGTTTATTATTATTATTATTATTATTATTATTATTATTATTATTAACTTTGTTTTTATTAATTTTAACATATCACAGGTTGTACATCATAGTCACTTACAAATCTGATGACACATAGAAACAACAAATGTACAAGTACATTTAGAGACCAAACAATGTAGGAAAAAAAATATATTAATAACAGAAATAATTATACATATACAATTATAACAGATAAAACAAGTCTAATAATAATAATAATAATACAAATCTCTCACCTTTTCAACACAACAGTTTAATTCT
Source organism: Boleophthalmus pectinirostris (assembly GCF_026225935.1). NCBI lineage: Eukaryota > Metazoa > Chordata > Actinopteri > Gobiiformes > Gobiidae > Boleophthalmus > Boleophthalmus pectinirostris. Next base: position 24,553 of record NW_026571036.1, read on the forward strand.
CTCATCTCTTATTTCTGGACATTTATCTTCTTTTCTACTTATTTTCTTTTATGTTTCCAGCCATAGACCGTATTTCTTTTGTACAGTTCTACATCTCTTCTTGTCTTCTTTTCTTCAGTCTTTTATCTTTTCTCCGTCGTCGTACGTGTCCCGGGGCTGCAGTTCCTCCGCGCTCCGCCAGGCCGCAGCAGCCGCGGCGGAGGCGGGCCTGGGCGCGTTGTTTTCGGGAGGGCGTTCCTCTGAGGACTCGGTCAGCGCCACGGTTCTCTCGGTCTGTCGCCTCACGCACATCTGAGACTCTTTTACCCGGTCGTAAACCCCTCTACTCGGTCACTCTCTGCTCGGATCCGCGGCGTGGGTGGTGGTCGGGGCGCGTCTGCCTTTCTCCAGCCCCGGAGGGAGGCTCAGTCCCGGGCAGAGGAGACGGACCAGGCCGCAGACATGGAGGCCCGCCGCAGGACGGTACGAGGGGGCAGGGGGGGGGATCCGACTCTCGCTTTCGTCGATCAAAACAAACCCATGATTAGCTGTTTATGGTTTTCGTGTTTCACGTGAGGAGTAAACGTTGATCTGCTCGTGATGTGACGGACTCGTGCTTTTGTTTGGGTCCAATTCATGAAAAAGTCTCGTTTGTGCTGCAGCTTTGTCCTGTTCCGCTCGCCTCGGAGCACAGTGTGCACGCCAAAGCTCCGGGCCGCTTCACATTCTGCTATTACTATATTATTACTACATTATTACACCCAAAAGAGGGCAGAGTATTGGAAATGTACTCAAGTAAGAGTATCGTTACTTTAAAGGCCTCATATTCCGCTTTTCTCTGCTTCTGTTCCGCGTTTCCTCGTCACACTCAGACCTGGAGTTGTGTTTTGTTTCTTTCACATGTTTAACACAAACCTGCACATTTAACACGAGTTCATCTCTCAAATTGAAAACACTCTGTTCCACCTTGTGATGTCATCATGTGGTGATGCAGGAAGTGCTCCACTGTGTTTTTAAGATCCACACACTAGAATCATGTGGATCATTTCAGTCCTGGAATCTCTCCTGAACTAAAGGAAAAAGGAGCTGAGAACTTAAAAAAACAAACAAAAAAACTCCACTTCATGACATCACAAGGTGGAACAGAGCGTTTGGAGCTTTGGAGATGTAGACAGAGTTACTCAAACATGTGTGAATGAAACAAAACACAGCTCCAGCTCTGTTTTTGAGGAGGGAAGAATCACAAAAATAATTTTTGTGTAACATAGAACCTTTTAAATCAGACCATAAATTAAAACCAAAAGTAAAGCTCCAAGGGTGAGTTACTAATATAAGAGTTATATAATCTTACACTGCAAAAAAGCTTGACCAAAACATAAGATCTAAACACTTAAATCTATCAGAAAATAACTTAAATGTGTTGAAATGATGCATTCATGCAGCAAGATTATTTTACTGGACAAATTCTCTTCAAATAAACGACTTCTAGACGAGGAGGAAGCGTCTGTGCTCAGTGTTCATGGGCTGGAAATAAGTTTATGATGCTAAGTTTGAGATAAACAGATTTAAAACAAGTTCAGGATGAGTGTTTATGGGCTGATAATAAATTTAAAGACACTAAATTCTAGATATAAGTTCTTGAAATCAGTCGAACATGAGAGTCGTTCGTCCGTTCATACTAATCAAAAAGCAAGTGTTGCAGGGGAAACTCTGGTAAATGGATTGTAGCTTCTCTTAAACATTTATTGCCTAAATTTAACATTTTCTAACAAGTTGAGCCATGGAAGAAATATATGTGAAAATTTTTAATTTTGATTTTACAGCCAATTCAGAACGAGTAAGTCAATCATAAATCTAAAAAACAAGATGAAAAACCTGATAGAAGGTTTAAAATCGTGGCCAGATCAGAGAAATTTGCAGTGAGCTGAAGAAACATAGTGCACAAACTGTATTAAAGCTGCTGTATGTAACTTTTCTGAGAGATGGTCTAATGTTCCACAGTATGGCATTAGTCTTATTTATTGCATCTTTTCAATTACATGTATTTAAGTAACATCGTGATCTAAATATTTTATGTGTTAATTAAAATGTTCAGGGCTGAAAAAAAACAAACTGCAATTTCCATCATATTTGTGATTTATTTATTTATTTTTTTTTTTTTTGTGACTTAAGTTTTTTGGTGGAGGGTTCATCAAATGTTTTTCTCCATGGAATTGTTATTGCTCCACAGTTTTCACAGTCTGGTATTAAACCATGGAGACCAAGTTACACGTCAGATCTGTGGAGAGGCGACCCCGCTCACAGTCAGAAGGCCTGATTTTCTAAGTATTTCTGAGCTATAAAACCACCTGTAATTTAATAAATATAAGGAAGAGTTGTTTAATGTCACACTGTGGAACATTCCAGGCAGAGCAGTGACATCTCCATAGAAACAAGCAGGTGACGGACCCCAACAAAAAAGCTACACAGTGCAGCTTTACCGTTTGAGAGAAGACTGAAATCTGATCTGCTAATCCAAGAATCCCATGCATTTCAGAACATGTTTGTACTAGTGTCTAAAAAAAAAAAACTCTTTCAATATGAAGGACAGACTTTATTCTTGATGCTGATTCTGATACCAACATGATTAAAAACCCTCTTTCTTTAAACAGTATTTTCTGATTTTCCACATTAAATGGTAGAACTTTCCTTTCTGTTCCCATGTGTCCCTATATCTGTGTGACCCCTCAGTGGTCCAGGCGGGTCCCTCAGTGGTCCAGGCGGGTCCCTCAGTGGTCCAGGCGGGTCCCTCAGTGGTCCAGGCGGGTCCTCAGTGGTCCAGGCGGGTCCCTCAGTGGTCCAGGCGGGTCCCTCAGTGGTCAGGCGGGTTCCTCAGTGGTCCAGGCGGGTCCCTCAGTGGTCCAGGCGGGTTCCTCAGTGGTCCAGGCGGGTCCCTCAGTGGTCCAGGGAGTTCCTCAGTGGTCCAGGTCCTCAGGTTCTCAGTGTCCAGGGAGGTCCTCAGTGGTCCAGGCGGGTCCCTCAGTGGTCCAGGCGGGTCCTCAGTGATCCAGGGAGGTCCCTCAGTGGTCCAGGCGGGTCCCTCAGTGGTCCAGGCGGGTTCCTCAGTGGTCCAGGGAGGTTCCTCAGTGGTCCAGGTCCCTCAGTGGTCCAGGCGGGTCCCTCAGTGGTCCAGGCGGGTCCTCAGTGGTCCAGGCGGGTCCTCAGTGGTCCAGGGAGGTCCTCAGTGGTCCAGGCGGGTCCCTCAGTGGTCCAGGGAGGTTCCTCAGTGATCCAGGGAGGTCCCTCAGTGGTCCAGGCGGGTCCCTCAGTGGTCCAGGGAGGTTCCTCAGTGGTCCAGGCGGGTCCCTCAGTGGTCCAGGGGGTCAGTGGTCCAGGCGGGTCCCTCAGTGGTCCAGGCGGGTCCCTCAGTGGTCCAGGCGGGTTCCTCAGTGGTCCAGGCGGGTCCCTCAGTGGTCCAGGGAGGTTCCTCAGTGTCCAGGGAGGTTCCTCAGTGGTCCAGGCGGGTTCCTCAGTGGTCCAGGCGGGTTTCTCAGTGGTCCAGGCGGGTCCCTCAGTGGTCCAGGGAGGTTCTCTCCAGGGAGGTTCCTCAGTGGTCCAGGCGGGTTCCTCAGTGTCCAGGAGGTCCCTCAGTGGTCCAGGCGGTTCAGTTTCCTCAGGTCCAGGGAGGTCCTCAGTGGTCCAGGCGGGTCCTCAGTGGTCCAGGGAGGTTCCTCAGTGGTCCAGGCGGTCCCTCAGTGGTCCAGGCGGGTCCCTCAGTGGTCCAGGCGGGTCCTCAGTGGTCCAGGCGGGTCCCTCAGTGGTCCAGGCGGGTTCCTCAGTGGTCCAGGCGGGTCCCTCAGTGGTCCAGGGGGTCCAGGTTCTCAGTGGTCCAGGGAGGTTCCTCAGTGGTCCAGGCGGGTCCTCAGGTCAGGTCCCTCAGTGGTCCAGGCGGGTCCCTCAGTGGTCCAGGCGGGTCCTCAGTGGTCCAGGGGGTTCCTCAGTGGTCCAGGCGGGTCCCTCAGTGGTCCAGGCGGGTCCCTCAGTGATCCAGGGAGGTTCCTCAGTGGTCCAGGCGGGTCCCTCAGTGGTCCAGGCGGGTTCCTCAGTGGTCCAGGCGGGTTCCTCAGTGGTCCAGGGAGGTTCCTCAGTGGTCCAGGCGGGTCCCTCAGTGGTCCAGGCGGGTTCCTCAGTGGTCCAGGCGGGTTCCTCAGTGGTCCAGGGAGGTTCCTCAGATCCAGGAGGTTCCTCAGTGGTCCAGGGAGGTTCCTCAGTGGTCCAGGGAGGTTCCTCAGTGGTCCAGGGAGGTTCCTCAGTGGTCCAGGCGGGTTCCTCAGTGATCCAGGGAGGTTCCTCAGTGGTCCAGGGAGGTTCCTCAGTGGTCCAGGCGGGTCCCTCAGTGGTCCAGGCGGGTCCCTCAGTGGTCCAGGGAGGTTCCTCAGTGATCCAGGAGGTTCCTCAGTGGTCCAGGGGTCCTCAGGTCCAGGAGGTTCCTCAGTTCCAGGTTCTCAGTGGTCCAGGCGGGTTCCTCAGGTCCAGGCGGGTTCCTCAGTGGTCCAGGCGGGTTCCTCAGTGGTCCAGGCGGGTTCCTCAGTGGTCCAGGCGGGTTCCTCAGTGGTCCATGGGTGTATACAGGTCTACGTGCTCTTATACTTGTTCTGATGCAGCTCCAGATGATTCAGGAAAGCTTCATTTCTTTCCTGTCAATGGGAGTTTTTTATTGTCAATAACTGAAAAATGAGGATCTAGTTTCTAATATTAGAGTTGATCAGTATTTGATTTAGATTCCTTTGAGAGCCCGTAGTTTGTCGAGGTCTAAACTACAGGGTTAGGGTTAGCAGCAGGATATATTGTTTACTTTGTTTTACTTCAGGACTGTAGTTCTTTAGCGCTTTAGTCAATTATCGCTCGATGGAGTATTAACTCTTCTAGCCCGACGGTGTCGTATACGATACTTGGGAGTATTTTTTTTTATATAACCTGCACTTTGCCAAAGAGTGTAGTGAGTCAAAACGGTCGATGTTCTGAGCATCTGAGTCCAGAACAAGTGAAAAAGTCGCTCTAAGTGCAGAGATTCTCATAAATGGAAAATCCAAACAAATCCAAACGTAATAAACTCATGGAAACACAGAAGTGACGTGTCTCTGAGACCTGGACCTGACTCCAGCTGTTTCCACGACCTGCACCAGTCGAGTCATGGGGACAATGTACGTTTTTTGTTTTGAGGCAATAAGGAGATTTTTAGTTTATTTAAAGACTTGATATTTTGATCTTCTGTAGCTCTGGTCTGAAATTAAACATTTTTATATCCAAATGTTTTTTCTACTTGTTTGTGTGAAAGAGAGGGTTTTTTTTTTTTTTTCATGTGTATTTCTGATCCTGTAGTTTTTATTTCAGCCACATGACACGAGTCCAGCAGCAGATTGTGAAATAACAGACAGAAGTGAAAAAAAAGATGTTTAACACTGTGAGTTTTAAACTAAAAATTAAGAAAAACATGCAGGTGAGGACAAATGTACTAAAACTGTTTGTGGATTGAAATTTATAAACTAAAGTTAAAGATGCACTGGGGAAGGGTACATCACGACTGTGGAACATTCTAGACAAAACAATTAATCTCCATGACGACGAGCAGGTGACAGACCCACCACCTTATGTGACATAAACAGCCAGAAAAATCAAAATAAAACTTTACATGAATTGTACTTTTTTGGAGTAAAGATTGAATGGAACTTACTGAATTTTGCTTCTAAAATTGTTATTATTTTGCATTCCCATAGTTAAATTGTGACCTGAATAATTACAATGATCAAAAAACTATATAAAAATCAAATCTTACAGAAATACCTAGAGTCAATTGTCTTCACAAGTAAACCACAGATATTAATTAAATTTGTTTTATGATCGTATCAAAATAAAAGGTAAAGATAAACGATATTTTTGCCTTCTTTGTCATTATTAGTAGTTTGTATCCATAATACAGAACAATACAAGAACAAAAAGAAATTGGGTTAAAGTGATATTTAGTATGTAATGTTTTTTGTCATATGTAAATATTTGTAAATTTTCGTCATCAATGTTCAGAAGCAAACACGTCATTTTTGAATTTTTGAAACATAAAAGGGGCGGATTAATGTAATTTTTTTTCTTCTTCCCACTTATTTTTGAGAAATGTGCTTTTGTTTTGTTTATAATAGTAATATATGTAGTATGTGTATGATCATTGTTTCCGTCTTGGCACAAACTCAAAATAAAACCAAATCAAATCAAATTATGGATAAACCTAATGAGAGCTTTTGCTACGGCCCCTCATAGTCGATCAATCGGCAGTGTGTCTTTATTCAAATACAGCTCTAAAGTATTTTCATAACAAAACACTGAACTAAATAGAAGTGTTTATGATTCTTTCTTGTGTTTTTAGTGAGGGGACAACCTTGAGTTCTTCGAGATGGACATGCCACCTTTGTATCTGCCCATTAAGAAGAAGAGTATCCAGTGTCCAGGCAAGTTTCCAAACAGAATTAGAGAGAAAATGTGTGTGAAAACATCTAACCTAACTTTGTTTTGTCAACAGTTGTTCAAGAGACGCATAGAATTTGTGATATGAAGGTAATTCACATTTTATTTGGTCAAATATGTTTTATCTGGAAAAATAGATTCAGTTAATGCGTCTGTAATGATTAAATAGTCAAATATGTAGACAGAGGACAGTGGTGCAGAGGAGGACAGTGGTGCAGAGGAGGACAGTGGTGCAGAGGAGGACAGTGGTGCAGAGGAGGTCAGTGGTGCAGAGGAGGACAGTGGTGCAGAGGAGGTCAGTGGTGCAGAGGAGGACAGTGGTGCAGAGGAGGACAGTGTGGTGCAGAGGAGGTCAGTGGTGCAGAGGAGGTCAGTGGTGCAGAGGAGGACAGTGGTGCAGAGGAGGACAGTGGTGCAGAGGAGGACAGTGGTGCAGAGGAGGACAGTGGTGCAGAGGAGGTCAGTGGTGCAGAGGAGGACAGTGGTGCAGAGGAGGTCAGTGGTGCAGAGGAGGTCAGTGGTGCAGAGGAGGACAGTGGTGCAGAGGAGGTCAGTGGTGCAGAGGAGGACTAGAGGAAGAGTAGAGGGTTAGAGGAGCAGAGGATGAACTGTTGACACTTCTGAAGGAAATAAACATTTTAAAATATATTTTTTTCATTGGCACTAAATCTAAATTCTCTTTACTTCTCTAGAATGACGGTCCAATGAATCAAATGAACGGAACAAAAAGGTATTTCTAACTTTGTCACTGTTCCTTCTTTGGACCTCGTCTGAGGTTCTGTCGCAGCATCAGAAACCTCAAAGTCCCTGAACATTTATGTCAGTGAGAAGGTCCATTCTCCTGCTGTGTTTATCCAACCACACCACACCTGGGAGGGCATCTGACACACCACCACACCTGGGAGGGCATCTGACACACCACCACACCTGGGAGGGCATCTGACACACCACCACATCAGCAGATTCACTAGAGACGTGTGACCTGCCCCCATCTCAGTCTGGCACTACAGGGACACAGGAGGATGGGAGGGCATCTGACTCACAGGATACAAAAAATATAGTCACGTTTTCATGAGAGCTTTAATTGTGAATAAAAATGAATTCCTCTTTAAAAGTTCATGTAAACACTTAATTCCAAATGAAAATTATTATTGGCAATTAAACTTAACTCTGAAGTAAGTGTTTGGTTTATTCCGATTTTAAAGCCAAAAATGAATTTCATTCCTGGATCATGTTTGTCGTTTGTTCTTCCTGCTCGTGTTCTTGGTGCTTCGGCGTTGCTCGTTCTGTCTCCAGCTGCTGCTTCACAATTATCATCGGAACCACTGCGGGAAAAGTTTGGATGGTGTTTGTGTCTGTGGAGTAACGACAAAAAACCCGGGAGCAGCTGAAGTGTGTGTTTTCCTCCCAAAGACCAAAATCCGTTGGTGTCTCTGTCCAATGAGATTCATTTGGTCTTCTGATATTCGATGTTATTAGGTTCTTTTTCTCAGACCTAGAGTGTTATTTCATACCTGACAGTTTCGACTGCAGGTGGCGCTGTCGTCCTGCCTCCACTGGTAGGAAGACAGCGCCAAAACCTGTTTAAATCAGCTGACCAGACACGTCACAGCAACATCACGTGACTCTGAGGAAGACGCTCGTGAACAGTCCAAACTGTCAGGTATGAAATAACTCTCGGTCTGAGAAAAAGACCGACGCTCAGACGCATTAAATAAACAACAATTCAACATTATTATTTACACAGAAACTACAACGACAAGATTTGAATTCAGAACTATTTATCCAGAACTAAACATCATGCAAACGTGACCATTAATTACATTTAAAATATGCTTAATTTTAATCATGTATTTTCTGATTTCTTAACAGATTTGAGGCCCATCCGAGGGTCCCGTTAACGACCATTGATTACCCATCCACCAGCTGCTCTGTGATGTCATCGGCCCCTCTGTCCAATGGCGCGGCTCCCGGCTTCATGATCCCGCCTCCTCCTCTGGTGCTCCAGGGCTCCGGACCTCACAGGGACCCGGGCTGGAACTGTACCCAGGATCGGAGCTCTGACCCCTGGGCTCCCGGGCGAGAGGCCTGGGGCGGCCGGAAGGTCCCTGCCTGGGGGTCCAACCGAGACGGAGGTACAGGTGTGTCCACGTTTCACTGTGGTTAAACCACACTTCAATTTGTCACAGTTTTTAACCACGTTATAACTGTTTCCTCTTAACTCTGACCCTCTGAAGTTGGATTTGGAGTGATTCATGTTTAAGGAAACTATAATCTCTTTTTCAAGACTCCATTTTGTTGTTCTCCTCCTGTGTTCATTTCCAAATCCAAATCCACTTTATTTCTACAGCACATTTTACAAACAAAACAGTTTCCAAAGTGCTGCACAGAGATCATAAAATGAACACAACAAAAAGGTAAATTGCAAAAATTTGGTCATACCAGTCCTAAAGCAATAAAACCAGTAAAATCAAAACCAGAAAATCATAAAATAGCAGTAAAATAAGTAAAATTAATAAATTCAATAAAAGTCAGAGGAGCACATGACTCATGTGGTGTTAAATCCAGAGAGTAAAAGTAGTGTGGGGGGGGGGGGGGGCTGTTGGGACGTGGGGGGGGCAGTTCCAGAGATTGGGGCCGGTCACAGAGGAGGTCTTGTCCTCCTGGTTTTAAGTCTCGTCTTAGGCCTCATGAGCTGGATCTGGATCTGGATCTCGGACCTCAGAGCAAAGGGGATTAAATCTGGATAAGGTCTGAGATGTAAAGTGGAGCCAGTCCATTCAAAGCTTTAAAAACAAAGAATAAAATCTTAAAATCAACTTTAAAACAAACTGGAAGCCAATGCAATGACACTAAAATTGGGGTAATGTGCTCAAGTTTTTTGCTTCTAGTTAAAAGTCGCACAGCAGAATTTTGGACCAACTGTGAGCGGTAAAGTGCACGAGGCTGATGCCAGAAAAAAGTGCATCACAGTCGTCTAAAGGAGAGGAGATAAAAGTGCTTGAATTGTTCAGGACCTCCTTGAAAACGAGATGGTGACACATCTCAAGGGGCTTATCCTCCAAACAAATAAATAAAAATTCTAATGATTTAAAGGAAAAAAACGGTTTAATTTTAGATAAAAGCTGTAAATGTTAAAAATCAGATTTTACAACCGCAATCAAATTTAAAATCACTGTCAGTAGTGACGCCAAAGTTGGTGACAGACAGCTCCAGCGGTACACGCCCGCTGTGAAATACACGCCCGCTGCGAAATACACGCCCGCTGTGAAATACACGCCCGCTGCGAAATACACGCCCGCTGCGAAATACACGCCCGCTGCGAAATACACGCCCGCTGCGAAATACACGCCCGCTGCGAAATACACGCCCGCTGCGAAATACACGCCCGCTGCGAAATACACGCTCGCTGCGACGTGTGCGACGCGTGCGCTCGCTGCGACGCTGAAGTCGTCGCACTTGTTTCTTTATGAAGTGGTTTTAGATCATTATAGATTTAAAATGTCACAAAACCCCATGAAAACTCGTGAAAACACATTTCTAATGAATGTGACTTTACTAGATGCAGGAAGACAAGGATTTGGAACAGATTTTCAACCACAACCACAACCAGGACCAAGTACTGGACCAGGACTAGACCCAGGTCTCCAGGCGGGACCAGACCGAGGATGGACCCCTGCCCCAGAGCGAGAGGAGCGCTGGAGGGAGTCGCAGTGGAGCAACAGACCCCCCGTCATCAGCAACGGTGAGTAGGACTGAGCCAGACGGAGAAAAAAACAGGAAAAAAGAATCACGATTTTTTATTTGACACATAGACAAGTGAACTCAGGCATTAAAATCCAAGTGTTTGTTTTTCAGGTCCAAATGCAGCTGTGGCTGGACCCTCCTCTGGACCCTCCTCTGGACTCTCCTCTGGACCCTCCTCTGGACCCTCCTCTGGACTCTCCTCTGGACCCTCCTCTGGACCCTCCTCTGGACCCTCCTCTGGACCCTCGTCTGGACCCTCGTCTTCTCCGATCCCAGGACCCTCCTCTGGACCCTCCCCTGGACCCTCGTCTTCTCCGATCCCAGGACCCTCCGGACTCCAGTCCAGTCCAGACCTCAAACCATCCACTAGTCTGGGGAGGAAGGAGCCCCCAGTTTACCCCCCAGGTAGGACCAGGACTGCACCAGGACTGCACCAGGACTACACCAGGTTTAAACCAGGACTAAACCAGGACTGTGTCTCTGTGTGTGCAGGGAGCCAGGAGGAGCAGTGGCAGACCCAGATCTCAGCCAAAGGGCGGGTCACGTGTCCTCGGTGTAAAAGCGTGAGCCGGAAAACCGTGGAGGGACTGAAGAAGCACATGGACTCGTGCCGAGCGGTCAGTGAACCCGTCACGATAAATACTCATCGTTAAGTACGCGACAGATGGAACCATTCAATATTTATTGTGGGGAATTTGTCTTTGTACAACAGAAAAATAAACCCACATTTTCCAACTAGTGCAGTGAGATTTGAGCTGTAGGGTTTGGGTAAAGGCCGCCACACACTACAGGGGGATTTGCCCATTTTGGCTGCGATTTACTTCAGACTTCAGGGAGTCTTTCTGCCGTCGTGTGCAGTTTTGAAGCCGCTGTGCTCCATCAGCAACAGCAGTTTTGAGATCGGAGATTTAAAATCTCATCAGATTCTGCTCATGTCTGTGGTTCGTGCTTTTTGTTGCACGTTTAAAAAACGTTTAAGAGCAAAAAATCCTGAAGTGCGTGGCAGCCTTTAGGGTTGAATTATGAAATTCTCTCTTCTTTATAGACACAGACTAACTAAAAAAGCTGCACTGTGTAACTCTTTGGTTGGGGCTCCGTCACCTGGATGTGGGACTGTGAGTGGGGTCGCCTCTCCGCAGATCTGACCTAGAAATTGATCTGGTTTGTCCTCCATGTAGAGATGCTGCGAAAAAGCTGAAGATAATTAAATCTATCAGAAAATGACTTAAAAGTGGTAAAATCATCTTGCTACATGGACAAATCATTTTACTTGACAAGTTATCTTAAAATAAATGATTTCTAGATTAGAATTCAGTCTCTCACAACTAGTAAGTAGACAAGTAGTAGAACAGATCAGAGAAATTTGCAGTGTAGAAAGGTTTAATGCCATACTGTGAAACATTCCAGACAAAGCAATAACAACTCCATGGAGAAAAGCATTTTATAGATGCTCCACCAGAAAAGTTACACAGTGCATGAAGCTGTTGCTGTTATTGGTTTATTGATTCATTGCAGCTCATGTTTTTAACAGCTTTGTACGTTTAGAGGATGTGTTTGGGGATAATTCTGCTGAATGATTTTTCTTTAATATGATTGTTTATTGTCTTTATTTGCTTATGACCCCATGACAAAAAAACAAACAAACCACTGTTTTAAATTGTATTTAGAGTGATTCCTGCATGTTTAAGAGGAGGTTTTCAGCAAAAAGGACTTCTTATATCTTTCTCCCGTGTTCTAATGTTCCTCATCAAAAAACTTCAAGTGAAAAAATACACAGCACATTCAGACGGCCGATGTCCAAAAGCTTTTTTTATTTTCAAATAACATTTCAGCAAAAAAGCCCTCTTCAGATCATTTTTTCTTGCTTTGAACCTCAGTACCAAAGAGCAAAACAAAAATTATCTGGCCAAGGCTTTTTTGCTGAAATGTTATTTAAAAATACAAAAAGCTTTTGGACATCGGCCATCTGACTTTTATTTTGCTGTTTCTTGCATTTGCACCTCTACAAGAACTTTGGTGTGCATTTTTTGTTTCATTTGCCTCATTCAAAACCGGCCTGAAGAGATTTTAGAATCATAAATGGAAGTTTGATTAATCTAGCGAAAACCCTCCTTACGGTTGGCAGTAGGAGCCTGTACGTGGCTCCGCCCACAAGTCTATGTCACCCATGCTCCCACGCGACAATACTCCATAAATATACAAAAACATTTAAAATGTATATAACATATTCATACATTGTTTTTGGTGAATATAGCATTTTCAGAAGCTGAAGTTGTAATTCTTCTGGGACCTGTTTTCCAGGAGCCGTACACGTGTCCTCACTGCGGTAAACAACTCAAGACCAACACAGGGATGAAGTACCACATCATGGCCGACCACAGTCTCCTGGTCAGACTTCCTTCTCTTTCATTTCTCTTTTATATCTATATCCAACTTTAAAGTCTCTCTACCTGATTTTTACCATCTTAAACATGTGAAAAACAGAAGTAGTTCATTTTAAAAAGCTTGCAATGGTCCAAAGTTATTCCTCACGTACCTTCTGCATTCAGAGCACAAAACAAATAAGTAAATGAAATGAAATAATAATTATTCATTGATGATCTGTTTCTATACATTCTGTGAAGATTTGAGGTTATTTCAACAAGAATTGCCAAAATTATGTCACATTTTTTTGGGACCCCCTGTATATCTGTAATGGGGCAAGACGAGTTTTACTCAAACACGTGGGGAAAAATCAGGTTTGGGGACTTTTTGTTTATTTTGTTGTTTTTGGCCTCAGCCTTCGTCAGACGCCAAAGACATGGACGACCGAGCCACAAAAGAGAAATTGAGGAAGATCCTGAAGAGGCTGGGAAAGCTCAAGTGCTCCAGAGAGGTACCAGACACACACGTGTGAAAGGGGACTGTAGTGGACTAGAGCGTTAAGGCTGCCACACACTACAAGATTTTCCAGTCTTAAACGACTTTTAAACAAAATGTGCACACCAGATTCTAAATCTCTGGAGTCTGCAGACTGCAGGGGGATCTGTGTGTGGAGCTCAGGATATAAAAGTGTCTCCAGTCGCTCTGAGACTCTTAAGTGTTCAAAGATCAGAACTCTGCACTTCTACTTTAGACACAGTAACACAAAACTGTATTATTATTATTTGTCTTCAGATACAGGATCAGCAACACTCACGCACAATATTCATACTATGTGCATGAAGTGTCTTGCCTAGGGACACAACATCAGTTTCAACTAGAGCCAGTATATTGTTCAGTGTATTATTTTGTATATTTGAGAATATTTGTGTGTTTTCTGCTCAGGGCTGTGGCGCGGGCTTCACCAGTGTCATGGGTTACCTGTACCACACCAGGACCTGTGGGAAACAGCAGGACGAGCTGGAGAAGCTGGTGCTGAGCTGCTCTCACTGTGGAAAGAACTACAGGTCCAAGGCCGGACTCGAGTACCACATCCGTAACGAGCATGCGCCGGTGAGACACTTTAACCTCCTCCAGAGAGAGCAGAGTTCCACTTTAACCTCAGAGGAGGTCAAATAAGCACCATGCTTTGTGACAGTGACGTTCTGTAAAGGAACAGACGCAGTTTCCAAGTGCAGAAATCAGCTGACTCGTTTCTTTCATTGTTTTTTTTTTTTCAGATACATTTTTCCATTTAAATAACCAAAATACACATAATAAAAGACAGATCAAACTGATTAAATATTATTTAACTATATAGCTGACAAAAGCACAATATGTCTCCTTAAAATGAGAATATGAACAGTTCTGTGTGTCTGTGGAATCCCTCAGTCATTCAACTCTGATCTGGAGCAAAAAGAGCAAAACTTTATTCACTGGACAAAAGTTTTAGGGTGAAGACGTTTGGCCACTTGACGGCTTTTTCAGTTCTGGTCAGACGCTGGTGGACTCTGCCTTATATCTGTCTGAAGGGAAGTTCTTCTGTGTGTGTCCAGGCTCCGGAGGACTCGGAGCAGCAGACCCAGCCTCTCGACGACGTCTCCCCAGAGACGTCAGCCTGCGGTCGGGCGAAGAGGGCCTCGGCTCAGGCCGCCAACATCCAGATGGCCCAAATCGCCCAGAATGAACTGCCCAAGGACTGGGGCAAGAGGAAGTTCCAGTCTGATTTGGTGCCAGAGGACCACAAGGTGAGGCTAACCACTCTGCCAGTCAAATCAGGAGTCTAACCCACAACCTCCTGAGATAAACCCAAAGCCAAACCGCAGTAATTAATATTTTGCAGAGACATCACAGTGGGGGGTGTTCTACACATGTCTCTATGATGAATGTTCTTTGGTTTCCATGGTGACACAAAGCAAACATTAAGAAACACTGCCAAAAAGTTTTAAGAAATGAATTTAAAGAGCACGTTTTCAGGAGCCTGTGATCAGTCCGAGCGTTCGTGGTTCTGGTTGATTTTCAACAAAACGATGAGAGTGACTCACTGAAAAACTGTTGTCATATTAGAGACTTTTTAGCAGCACAAATCAGATCACCTATTGTAGTTCAGGTCAGTCAGGTCTTTAAAGTCAGACTGTTTTAAAATAAAGCTCAGATTAAAGTCTAACAGGGCTCAGATAGAGCAGTGCCTTCAGTTAGCATCACACCCCCAGTGAACAGTAACGACATTAGCTGCAGACAGACCCGGAGTCTAACCCACAGCCTCCGCTTTGGTTACAGCTGCAGTACACGCGCCCTGGCCTGCCCTCCTTCAGTCAGGATGTTCTGAAGAAATGGAGGAGTGAAGTGAAAATGTACCGAAAAGTCCAGTGTCCGAACCCGGTACACTTTATGTTTCTATTTTTCCTCCATCTATGAATGATTTTTGTTTTTGTTTTGGAGAAAATATTGATGTATTTGTTGGTTTTCAGGGCTGTGGCTGCACCTACACCAGTGTGTCCGGACTCAAAGCCCATCTGGGACTTTGCACCAAGGTATCCGACCATTTCATTTCACTACGTTTTGATTTTTAAAGGTCCCACATTACGCCAAATGGACTCTTGAAGTTATCGCTCCTTGTTTTCAGTAGTTCACATTTGGAAAGCTGTTTTTCTTGATGTAATTTTGTTGTTGTGCGTTCAGGGGGATTTTGCAGCTGGGAAATATCGGTGTCTGATCTGCAGCAAAGAGTTCAATTCAGAGAGTGGAGTCAAGTACCACATCAACTCTGTCCACTCACAGGTAAGTCTGACTCAAGACCTGGTTAGGTCCTGGTTTAGTCCTGGTGTGGTCCTGGTGTAGTCCTGGTTTAGTCCCGGTCTCTGTACATATTCTTCTCTGTTCTTTTCCTCAGGATTGGTTTGTCACGAATAAAAAACACTTAAAATCCGCTCCTAAAGATTGCCCTCACTCCTTCGACATTCATCACCACCATCATCACCAGCAGCAGCACCGGCACGTCCACACGCCCTGCCCCCACCAAATGCAACCTCTGCCGCCCCTGCACCACATCGCCGCCCAATCGCACCAAAACCCACAGATCTACCACGACGAGGACCCGGCGCCTCGCCAGGGAGACGCCCGGAGCCACCATCAGCACCACGTCCGCGGGCCCGAGCTCTACACGCCTATGGAGTCTCCACGGACCTCGGAGCAGGCGCGACAGGAGCAGGCGAGGCAGGAGCAGGCGCAGCAGGAGCAGGTGCGACAGGAGCAGGCGAGGCAGGAGCAGGCGCGGCAGGAGCAGGGGCGGCAGGGCGGAGCGGCCAGGTGCGGGTTTGAGTACGGAGGCCTGCGTGGAGAGAGCAGAGCGGACGGGCAAAGTGGGTTTTCTCTGGAGATGGAGCGTCAGATCTGGGATGAGAAGAGGCGAATGCTGGAGTCTGTGGAGATCGTGAGGAGACAACCCACCTGAAAGATTGTGTTGGCATTTAAAGGTGCACTGTGTAACTTTTCTGGAGGGACAGTCTGCTACCTAGTGTTGGTTTCTTAATTTTGCCGTTCTTTGACCTCACTTCAAAAAAGATTGGCCAAAATATTTGCTATAAACACTTAAATCTCTCAGAAAATGACTTAAAAGTGGAGAAATGCTCTTTCTGCCTGGACAGATCATTTTACTCAAAAATAAAACTCTAGACTAGAATTAAGCACAGAATCTCAAGCGAGTAGATCATAAATCTGAAAACAAGATGAATAACCTGATGTAAGTTTTAAAATCTTGACCAGATCAGAGAAATCTGCAGTGCGAGCAGTTTGGGTGACATCACACTCAGTCCACTTTTATGTACAGTTTGTTAAAAAGACTGAAGTCTGAAAAAAGTTCCTGAAAGTTTAACTTTTCTGTGTGAAGTTTGCATGTTCTCCTTGTGTCTCTAGTTTCTCCTGTCAGCCCAAAACATGCACAACAGGTCAAATCCTCCAGCTCAGGTCCAGACCAAGACCAGCCCAAGATCTGGAGGTGGTCCCACGGCTCCTGACAGGTGTAACCTAAAGACACTGGAGGGTGGGTCAAAATCAGGTTTAACCCAGTTTAATGCCATCCTTTGGAACATTCCAGACAAAGCAATAACATCTCCATGGAGACGAGCAGGTAACAAACCCTCCACCAGAAAAGTTACACAATGCGACTTTAACTGTGGTTGCAGATTGACGTGGTAAAGGGCCTGTAGAGGACAGGTCGAAACACGGACGAAGAGTTGATTTGCAAAATGGATCTTCAGTTTGTAAATGTTTTTTTTTTTTCAGTGTTCACAGATATTATCGATAAAAAATGTGGATTTGATCAAAGAAGAATGGGATAATTATATTTGAGTGTAATTATATTTACACTAAAATAGAGACTATTGAAAACGCTGTATTTGCAAATGGACTCTTCAGATTTGTTGACCTGGTTTATGGTTAATATCTCTGTAATTACTAGGCCTATCCACATGAAACAAAGCAAAATTATATAGATTTGTGGACCCAATTCCAAACAGAAATAATGAAATTTCTTTCAAACATTATCAACTCCCCACAGAGTAACCTCCACCCCTGCCCTGCATCTGGAAATCGATGTCTTTTACTCCTATTTTTTTCCTTCAACTTTATTCCTCAAATTTTAAACTTTCTACCAAAAAAAAAACAAAAACAGTTTTTAGCGTCCACAAACTAAAGAAGCTGTATGTCTTAGGCCAGAATTGTACTTCTGAACACAAGAGACTGTTAGTTGTCAAATTGGTAGTTCTTTTATTGTTGTAAAGTGTCTTCACTTGTTGACTTTTCTAACTCTGTCCCAGATGTGCTTTGGTAGGCGACTGTTGTTCATGTTTTAAATGTTTAAATTAGTAAAGGTTGACATATGCATTTGTCTAACTCGTCTCTGGGTTTTTATTTAAATCACTGGTTTATGAATTTGATCCAGAAACAAATCTTCATAAAGGGTAGGGTTGGAGAGAGAAGCTTAGAAGAAGTTCACCTGCTTCCCCCACAGAGAGACTCTTTTCTCATCATCTCAAACTGCCCTGGCACAGATCAACTGACCCCACCGGACCACTCCTGTTAAACCTTCACCCTAATCCTGAGACATTTGACTGAGAAACTCAGGTCTGGGGGTTGCATGTTTCTTTAGACCTGGTTTAGTCCTGGTTTATTTCTGGTTTAGTTCTGGATTAGTTCTGGTTTAGTTCTGGTTTTGTCCTGTTTAGAGCTATTGTTCTGTGGAGCCTATTTTTGCACAAACAGGAGCTTTGAATTTCTAGTTCTGATTGTTTTTGTCATGGTGATAGTTTGTGTCAGCTACATTTTTCACTCTTTATTTCTTCCGCTCTAAAATAAAAGGTGCAGTTCCCGTGTGGTCCAGGGAGAGGCGCTGTGTTCAGTCACAGTAACATGGCGCTGGCGCATTTCTCCGTGTGACATTTGGTTCTTTTTAAACATAAAAATCAGACTAAAGTCGCGTTCAGTCCGTGTGAATGTGGAGTATAAAGCTTTAGTGCGGGACATTCACACACTCGGGGTTGTGCTGCGCAGGGTTCGGGCTCGGTTCGCTTCGGGACTCGATCTCACGGCTCCGGCTCCGGATCAGAGCCGCGTTTGTGCGGCGCTTTCCCGACTCCGCCACAGAAAAAGAAGCTCCAAACCTCCGCCAGGTCCGTTTATAAAGAGTCCACAGCGCCGAGGGCGGCTGGAGCATCATTATATGTATATTTATCTTTACATTTATGTTTAAATTGACTTAAATTAGTTTTAGACAAATCACGAAGCAGAAAAACCTGTTAGCCCGAGTTAGCATCGTTAGCTAAAGAGCATGGCTGCAGCTAAGTTATGACATCCACCGGGTTTAAGTTAATAATTCTGATATTTATCACCTAAATATTTAGCCGAATGTACGTTTTAATTACACTGTACATTATTTGGTACCCAGATTCGTTGTAGTTGAATGAATATTGCTAATATTACTCCTGAAACTTGTAAAATTAGAAATTTCGAAACACAGTCTGGTTTGTAGCTGTCACTGTCACTGTGCTGGTGTCAGGTCAGGTCACTGCTTCAGTTTGACTCCAGGAAATGCTATATTTTACTTGAGTTTATCATTTAGATGCCATGGACGTATAAAAATCCCCTAATAAAAGTCTAGAATAGATTAAAAGGTAATATATTAAATTGAATTGTCAGTTATAAACAGTTCCTCGTTTATTATTGGTTGAATCGTTAATATTCATGTTCCAGTTTCCTGTACATTAAGTTCTGTGTTAATTTATTGTATTTCATGTTTCATTGTTGTATTTTGTTTTAGATTGAGTCAAATAAAACAGTGGAAAGGTTGTTTGTGGAGAAATGGAGCAGTTTTGACAAAAGATGCAAACTCCAGGCCCAGCGGACGCCTCCTCCGCTCCAGGTGAGACTCAGAAGTTCTGTGGATTCACTGATTTTGATTCTGCTCTCGTGTCCTCTTTGATTGTGTAGTTTGATAAGCAGTTTGGGGATTGAACCCACAACCTTTTTGCTGAGAGAAAGACAAACTAACCCCATCTGCCACTAACCTCAGCTCGTTGACCTCAGTTACACACCTTTTTTATATAATATATAAATAAAATAAAAATTCACAGTCTTTCATAAAAAACACACAGCAAACGTGTAAACACGACTTTTTGGACATAAAAAATTCTTCATTCAGGGTCTTAGCTACAAAAGTGCAAAATTTCAAATCTGTAAGGAAAATAAAAATGTCCTTATTGCCTCAACACAAAAAAAAGTGCAATGGCATTTTGACTCGCTGCACTCTTTGGCCCAATCAAAATGAACGGATGCATGAGTTCGGCGGAAAACAAAGTTCCTTTTGGACACTCATTTTCCCTTCGTCATCATGCAGTGAGTGATGGAAGATAATGATGGAAATTTGCCCGGAAAGCCACAACTCTCAGCTTTTCAATTAAAAAAAAGTAAATGTTTATCTTTTATGGTTGGAAAGTTCTGTGCAGTTATAGAAAACACATTCCCAGGTGTCGTACGCGATACCGTCGGTCTGGAAGGGTTAAATTGATAAACTTTGGTTTGCCACCATTTCTTCAATATTTAAAGAGGTGGTTTAATATATTTTTTTAGCGTTCTATAGCAAGTTATAAGGTTTTTCCCTCATCAAAATGTCTGAAAAGACATTTTAGAGTCATCCATGCATGTTTGAATAATCTAGCAATCTCTCCTGGGCCCTGTACGATATGGTACGGAACTTATAAACATGTTTATATTCACTGTAACACGTCTTATTTAATATTATCACACTTGTACTACAATAACGTCTCCATGGAGACAAGCAGGTGATAAACCCATAGAAAAAGTTCCATAGTGCAGCTTTATACACTGCAGTGTAATGCAGGGCTAATTCTAGTTCATTTTGTTTCTTTCAGAGCCAGAATCTGCTCCTGATGCGTCTTTAGAACTTTCTCCCAGTTTACGAGGAAGACAACGCAAAAAAAATCCAAAATATTTAGACTACCAAGTGAGTGAAGTGTACGACGGACAAACTCCAGCCAGGAAACGATCTCGAAAGTCAAAAGTCCAATCACATGGAGCTACAGACGGAGAAGAGGAGGAGAGAGAGGAGGGAGAGGAAGAGAAGGAGGTGCCCAAGGAAACGCCTAAAAAAAGAGGGAGGAAACCAGGAGCGAAAAAGACTCCAGGAAGACCCAGAGGAGCAGGTCAGGGACAGAACGGAGAAGGAGTGACTGAAAATGAGACCCCAAAGCCCAAAAGAAAGTACACGAAGAGGAAGAGAGGAGAGGAGGAGCGGAAAGAGGAAGAGGAGGA
>NW_026571036.1:47500-55000 GCF_026225935.1 Boleophthalmus pectinirostris
GACGTTGAGGAGACGTGAGGAGACGTGAGAGAGACGTGAGAGACGTGAGGAGACGTGAAGAGACGTGAGGAGACGTGAGAGACGTGAGAGACTTGAGAAGGAGACGTGAAGAAACGTGAGGAGACGTGAAGAGACGTGAAGAGACGTGAGGAGACGTGAGGAGACGTGAGGAGACGTGAGGAGACGTGAGGAGACGTGAGGAGACGTGAAGAGACGTGAAGAGACGTGAGGAGACGTGAGGAGACGTGAGAGAGACGTGAAGAGACGTGAGGAAGACGTGAGGAGACGTGAGGAGACGTGAGGAGACGTGAAGAGACGTGAGGAGACGTGAGGAGACGTGAGGAGACGTGAGGAGACGTGAAGAGACGTGAAGAGACGTGAGGAGACGTGAGGAGACGTGAGGAGACGTGAGGAGACGTGAAGAGACGTGAGGAGACGTGAGGAGACGTGAAGAGACGTGAAGAGGAGACGTGAGGAGACGTGAGGAGACGTGAGAGACGTGAGGAGACGTGAGGAGACGTGAGGAGACGTGAGGAGACGTGAGGAGACGTGAAGAGACGTGAAGAGACGTGAGGAGACGTGAGGAGACGTGAGGAGACGTGAGGAGACGTGAGGAGACGTGAGGAGACGTGAAGAGACTTGAGGAGACTTGAGGAGACGTGAGGAGACGTGAGGAGACGTGAGGAGACGTGAAGAGACGTGAGGAGACGTGAGGAGACGTGAAGGAGACGTGAGGAGAACGTGAGAGGAGACGTGAGGAGACGTGAAGAGAACGTGAGGAGACGTGAAGAGACGTGAGGAGACGTGAGGAGACGTGAGGAGACGTGAGGAGACGTGAGGAGACGTGAGACGTGAGAGACGTGAGGAGACTTGAGGAGACGTGAAGAAACGTGAGGAGACGTGAGAGACGTGAGGAGAGACGTGAAGAGACGTGAGGAGACGTGAGGAGACTTGAGGAGACGTGAGGAGACGTGAGGAGACGTGAGGAGACGTGAGGAGACGTGAGGAGACGTGAGGAGACGTGAGGAGACGTGAGGAAGACGGAGAGGAGACGTGAGGAGACGTGAGGAGACGTGAGGAGACGTGAAGAGACGTGAAGAGACTTGAGAGACGGAGACGTGAAGAGACGTGAGAGACTTGAGGAGACGTGAGGAGACGTGAGGAGAGACGTGAAGAGACTTGAGGAGACGTGAAGAGACGTGAGGAGACGTGAAGAGACGTGAAGAGACTTGAGAGACGTGAGAGACGTGAGGAGACGTGAAGAGACGTGAGACGTGAAGAGACGTGAGGAGACTTGAGGAGACTTGAGGAGACGTGAGACGTGAGAGACGTGAAGAGACGTGAGAGACGTGAGAGACGTGAGGAGACGTGAGAACGTGAGAGACGTGAAGAGACGGAAGGAGACGTGAGGAGACGTGAGGAGACGTGAGGAGACGTGAAGAGACGTGAGAGACGTGAGAGACGTGAAGAGACTGAGGAGACGTGAGGAGACGTGAGGAGACGTGAGGAGACGTGAGGAGACGTGAAGAGACTTGAGGAGACGTGAAGAGACTTGAGGAGACGTGAGGAGACGTGAAGAGACTTGAGGAGACTTGAGGAGACGTGAAGAGACTTGAGGAGACGTGAGGAGACGTGAGGAGACGTGAAGAGACGTGAGGAGACGTGAGGAGACGTGAGGAGACGTGAGGAGACGTGAGGAGACGTGAAGAGACTTGAGGAGACTTGAGGAGACTTGGAGACGTGAGGAGACGTGAGACGTGAGAGACTGAGGAGACTGAGGAGACGTGAGGAGACGTGAGGAGACGTGAGGAGACGTGAGGAGACGTGAGGAAACGTGAAGAGACTTGAGGAGACTTGAGGAGACGTGAGGAGACGTGAGAGACGTGAGGAGACGTGAGGAAACGTGAAGAGACTTGAGGAGACTTGAGGAGACGTGAGGAGACGTGAGGAGACGCTGTAGCTCAGGTGTTTTTCCATAAACAAAAGTGTAAATCCTCGTCAGCTGCTCGCGCTCTCACTGCCGCCTGATTGGCTGGAGACCTGTCCATTAAAATGCACTCGTCTAATCACTGAGACTCAACAAAATACAGATCACAATCTTTGATCTTCTGATTATTGGTACAGCCCTAGACTTGATTCTGAATAAGTGTTGATCCCACAGTCCAGGTATGTTCCTCAGTGGTCCATGCAGGTTCCTCAGTGGTCCATGCAGGTTCCTCAGTGGTCCATGCAGGTTCCTCAGTGGTCCATGGGTGTATATTAGTCTGTGTGCTCTTATACTTGTTCTGATCCAGCTCCAGATCGTTCTAAAGACATTCAGGAAAGGTTCATTTCAGCATCAATAACAATATCGTTAATAAATAATAGGAACTAGTTTTAATACCAGTTTAGTATCGATTAGTGTCTGATTTTCAATACTTTTGACAGCTCTTGACCTTTGACCTGTGGTTCTTAGGTCGTGGCCATAAGAGGAAGAGTGTGTTCAGCAGCGATGCAGAGGAAGACGAGGACTTTGTGCCAAACGCTGAAGATGCAGAGGAGGAGGATGCAGAGGAAGATCAGGAGGAGGAGGACGAGGAGGAGGAGCTGGAGATGCCTGAGGAGAGGGAGAAGTCCACAGCATCACGACCCTGGGCATGTTTAACTTCTCTCCTCTTGTGTTCATGTGGCTTTGTAGAGTCGAAGGGGCCGATGGCGCAGATTGGCAGCTTCACTTCTGTCAGTCTGCCCCAGGGCAGCTGTGGCTACAATAGTAGCTTACCACCACCAAGTGTGGAGTGAATGAACTGTAAAACTCTTTGGTATCTTGAAATGATTAATTAATTAAAACTTCCTTCTCTCGACATAATCAGTAAAAGCTGAACCGTAGATCCTCCTACGTTGAACCTTGGTGGTGTATTTCATATTTTACGGATCAGTCTAATGTTGGTTGTGTTTGTTTCAGTACGGTCAGAGAGTGAATGGACTTCCCCACGTGACTCTCAACTCCATCACCGTCTCCACTCAGACCACCAAGAAGTTGTATGTTTATTTTAACGAGGAAGTATTATGCTAAATATATTTATTTATTTGTTTTATTTATTCTCTCATGTTCTAACATGGATCCTCATCAAAAACCTTTTAAAGTCATTCATGCATGTTTGACTAATCTAGTGATCTCTTCCAGACCTTATTTGAACTACGTCACCCAAACCCGCACATGACAATCCTCCATAAATACACAAAAACACACAATGACAGAAAACTGAACACAGCAACTGGACAAACCTGACGTGATGTGCAGGGTTAGGGGTTAGGGGGTCCACATTTCCATGAGAGCTTTAATTCCGAATAAAAATAATTTAATTCAGAATCAAACTGAACTCCTCTTTAAAAAGTTCATGTAAACAATTAATTTAAAATGAAAATGATTATTCAAAATTAATCGAAATAGTGAAGTAAGAGTTTGTTTTGTTGTGATGATAAATGTGAGTTTGTTTCCTGGATCCTGTTTGTGGTTTGTTGTTGTTAAAATGCTGCTGGTGCTTCATGCTCGTCGTGTCGTCCTTCGATCTGGTCCTGGTCCTGGTCCTGGTCCAGTCCTGTCTTGGGACTTTGATCCACGTCTCTTTGGATTTGTGAGAGGGATGCGGGAGTGGGCTGAGCTTTTGTCTTCTTCCCTTCTCCTCCTCAGCTCACAGACGGAAAGTGTGATGAGACAATTATCATCAGAACCACTGCAGGAAAAAGTTTGGATGATGTTTGTGACAAACCCAGATGACAGAAAAGCCGGGAGCAGCTGAAGTGTGTGTTTTCTTCCCAAAGACCTAAATCTGTTGGTGTCTTTGTCCAAACAGACCCCCCCCCGAGACGCTCAGAGACATTAAATAAAAAACCTTTCACCAGTTTAACACAAAAACAACAATTCAGAATTATTTCCATGTAAACTCCAAGGAGAATATTAGAATTCAGAACTATTTAATTCAGAATAGTTAATTCGGAATTAAAAAACATCATGTAAATGTGGCCTGTGTGTTGTGATAGTGCTCTGAAGGGGGAGAGACTTAGCACAGAGAACAAGGGGAGGGGGGGGCTCCATGTATTTGAGTAAAAACACATGGAAAAAAATCAGGTACAGGCTCTTTTAAGACTTTTTTATTTGTAATGTAATTCTAAAGGAATCTAACACTTTCTTTATTCAGCCCTGTTTCAGTTTGTTTGATTTATTGATTTATTACTTTTTCTGTTTCAGTCGTCAGGATTTTCACAGCTCCTGGGTGTTTCCAGACTGGGTTCCCTCCTCCACAGACTGGCGGCTGCTTCCCCCGAGGTGCTCCTTTAAACTAAAACTATGATGTAATGTCAGGACATAAACAGAATCATGATTTAAACAGAATCATTCAAATGTCTGTAGTGAGGCGGAGAGTTACCTCCCTGAGGAGCAGCAGTCGGTTCTGTTCTCGGTGTTCAGGGAGGGGCTGAAGAAAGAGGAGCCACAGAGACTGCACAGGTGAGACGGACTCTAAAGGGGTTCCATGCTGCTATTCCGAGATGCCTCTGTCTCTCCAGAGAAGGTCCTGTCTCCACAGAGAAGGTCCTGTCTCCACAGAGAAGGTCCTGTCTCCACAGAGAAGGTCCTGTCTCCACAGAGAAGGTCCTGTCTCCCAGAGAAGGTCCTGTCTCCACAGAGAAGGTCCTGTCTCTCCAGAGAAGGTCTGTCTCCACAGAAAGGTCCTGTCTCCACAGAAAGGTCCTGTCTCCAGAGAAGGTCCTGTCTCCAGAGAAGGTCCTGTCTCCACAGAAAGGTCCTGTCTCCACCAGAAGGTCTGTCTCCAGGTCCTGTCTCCAGAGAAGGTCCTGTCTCCACAGAGAAGGTCCTGTCTCCACAGAGGTCCTGTCTCCACAGAGAGGTCCTGTCTCCCAGAGAAGGTCCTGTCTCCAGAGAAGGTCCTGTCTCTCCAGAGAAGGTCCTGTCTCTCCAGAGAAGGTCCTGTCTCCACAGAGAAGGTCCTGTCTCCACAGAGAAGGTCCTGTCTCTCCAGAGAAGGTCCTGTCTCCACAGAGAAGGTCCTGTCTCCACAGAGAAGGTCCTGTCTCCACAGAGAAGGTCCTGTCTCCACAGAGAAGGTCCTGTCTCCACAGAGAAGGTCCTGTCTCCACAGAGAAGGTCCTGTCTCTCCAGAGAAGGTCCTGTCTCTCCAGAGAAGGTCCTGTCTCTCCAGAGAAGGTCCTGTCTCCTCTGGGCCTTAGCCTGGTCCTGGGGAAAACCAGGAGGTGCTGGTCTGCAGAACGCTGAGCTCGGGGTGGGACATGGGGCTGGAGGAGTTCAAATAAACAGGATAAATAGAATATTAATGACATCAGCTGTTCCTCCTCAGGTTTTCCTCACTGCCCTCTCACTCCGAGCGCTGGGACTCTGTGTTCTTCTGCGGAGGTCCGGTCTGGTCCTTGGAGTGGTGTCCCACTCCGGATCACTGCACGGCGGATCAGTACCTGGCCGTGTCCTGTCACAGGACCATGGACGAACAGCACCAGGTCAGCCGGCTCTACTCAGGCTCAGGCCTGGTCCAGATCTGGGGCCTGGGGAGCCTCAAGTCCGACCAGAGGTAAGAAAAACCGTTAAAGGGAGCAGGGGTTGACGTGGTCTTTTATGAAGTTAAAGGTTCTGTTTGTGCTAAACTGTTTTTCTGGACGCTTTGACGCTTCTTTATTCAAATTACACACATTTAGTTTTACGCTGTATTTATGTTGTACATTCATATTTACATTTGTTTAAGTTAAACAGCGACAGGCCAAAACTGTGGCAAATATGGATCATTATTTTGTATTTTGGGCATAAAATCACAATATTGATCTAAACCGACTCCAGTGTTGATTTATTTTGCTTCTTTATGGTTCGTTGCTGTAGATTTATACTTTTTACTTTTGTGGTCTGATAGTCCAGATTTAAAAGTGTATTTTGCACTTTTCCTGTAAAAGGCCTAATGCGTAGTCTCTAAAGCAGGGGTCTCAGACTCGCGGCCCGGGGGCCAACTGCGGCCCTCGGAAGGATTTTTTGCGGCCCGCCACTTAATTCCAAAGAATAATGACAGTGCGGCCCGCGGTAGATGTACGCACAATCCCACCCCTCTACCGCGGGCCGCACTGACAGATGAAGCTGCAATCGGTGCCCATGCAGATTCACAACAGATTATTAACGCAGTTTACATCCCAAAATTCAACTTACAGCAGTTGTGAAGCAACGAGTCTAAGTGGATCTGTTAATACAAGTACACGTGCACATACTGCGTCACCGAAAAACCAAAACAAACCACACATGGTGGTACACGTGTGCACTTCACTTTACGCTCCCACAACCACAGTATCAGAGCACAGAGCAGAGGAGGCGCTGACAGAATTCCCCTGTTCATAAGTATGGGACCTTTATTGGAGGGGTTAATAAGAAATAAAAAACATTGACAGTCTGTTTACCTGCTCAATACTCAGTGCGTAACTTGCTGGCAACCCGATGACCAAACTCCACGTATGTGTCGCCGAAATCCACGCGCACTCAGCGGCAAACACAGCTGTCCCATCAATATGCAAGCACCACAAAACTGCACTGATCTATCCCAGAGGCTTGGCGACATGTCAGCAAAAAGTACGAGGCAAAAACAAGCGTCTTCCATCCATGTTTGACATACGAGAAGCAGATACACTCCAGTGTGGCGCTTTCACACCGGCAAACGAACCAAAACTGGTCCGATTAACGAGCCTCTGTATCCCGGTAGAACAGTGATATCTCCAGTAACCAATACTGATGTTCCCTGTTAATACCGCGGGCGTCCTCATCTTATCACCATGAACTCATAAAACAGCATGTAGAACTTTCTACAAACTCACCGCATCAGCCCAGAGTTCGGGTAACAGCAGAAGCCAACAGCGTTCACAGTAGCGCGCAGCTTCTCAGGACGGCGCTGGGGTCTGGTCCTTGGTCTTCTGTCGTCCTACAAGCGCGTTGGTCAGATGGTCCGGAGGCTCTGTCCTCCATGTGCTGGTTCCAGACGGTGGCGAGAAAGACCAGTGCGCAATGACTGGGTCTGAGCGGGTACGTTCCGCCGTCTGCGTGCTGGTCCCATGCGGGGAAAGTGAGAATGCGCTGCTGCTCCTGTCCTCCGCGCTCAAGAACCGCGGCTGGTTCCGAGGTGGTGCAAAAGCATCCGGACAGAAGCGTGAGTCCAGTTTAGTTGGTGTCCGTCCTCCGCGCATTTGGTTCTTCCCGGGGAAAGCGCTTTTCACTCCCCGCTCCACGTCATCTGAGCCCGGACAGAACCGGAGCTGCTCCTGCTGGTTCGGGACTCGGGTTTGGATCTAGTCCGACTGTATTTCTGACACTAGGCTAAAAGCAGGACATTTTTTAAAGGTGAATCAATTGAATGGGCGATTGCTTATTGCCATAAAATTATTTGGTTAATTAAAGCCGAAAATAACAAATGCTGGTTCCTACATGATCACGGGGAACACCGGGACCTCTGTGCAAGT
>NW_026571036.1:60000-120000 GCF_026225935.1 Boleophthalmus pectinirostris
GTGATGGAGATGAGGGTGAGGAAGATGAAGATGGAGGTGGGGTTGATCTGGACTTTTATGTTTAAATGTTCTTTTAATAACGGAGCCGAGAGCGACAGGAGGAACCAACGACCCGAACAGAAGATGGAAAAAAACGGGAGGAAAAAACGATTCAATTATAAACGCCTGAGAGAAGAAGAGAGGGAAAGAAGGAGAGAGGGAGAAGGAAGGATAGGAGAAGAGAAGAGAGAGGGAGGAAGGAAGGTAGAGGAAGGGGGAAGAAGGGAGAGAGGAAAGGAGAAAAAAATCTGTGGGAGGAGGAAAGAGAAAGAAAAGGAGAAAGAAGCATAGGGAGGTGGAAGACGAGAGCAAGGAGAAAGAAGAGGGGATGAGAGGAGAGAGAGGGGGAAAGAGGAGAGAAAGGGGAGTGAGGGGAAGAAAGAGGGGTACAGAGAGAAAAAAGGAGAGAAAGGGAGGAAAGAGGGAGTGTGTTGTAGGCGTGTGCAGTGAAGGATGGAGGGAGCGAGGGAGGAAGGAGGGAGCGGTGGAGGATGGAGGGAGCGAGGGAGGATGGAGGGAGCGAGGGAGGAGGGGAGGGAGCGAGGGAGGATGGAGGATATTACAAACACAGCGACATTTCACACTGAGTCTGAGGGTTTATTTCTCTGAGAACGGTTCATTTTCAAACACAACTCTGATCTGGTTTAGTCCTGGTTCAGTCCTGGTTCAGTCCTGGTTTAGTCCTGGTTCAGTCCTGGTTTAGTCCTGGTTCAGTCCTGGTTTAGTCCTGGTTCAGTCCTGGTTTAGTCCTGGATCAGTCCTGGTTTAGTCCTGGTTCAGTCCTGGTTTAATCCTGGTTCAGTCCTGGTTTAATCCTGGTTCAGTCCTGGTTCAGTCCTGGTTTAATCCTGGTTCAGTCCTGGTTTAGTCCTGGTTCAGTCCTGGTTTAGTCCTGGTTCAGTCCTGGTTCAGTCCTGGTTTAGTCCTGGTTCAGTCCTGGTTTTCCTGGTTTAGTCCTGGTTCCTGGTCCTGGTTCAGTCCTGGTTTAGTCCTGGTTCAGTCCTGGTTTAATCCTGGTTCAGTCCTGGTTTAGTCCTGGTTTCAGTCCTGGTTTAGTCCTGGTTCAGTCCTGGTTTAGTCCTGGTTCAGTCCTGGTTTAGTCCTGGTTAGTCCTGGTTTAGTCCTGGTTCAGTCCTGGTTTAATCCTGGTTCAGTCCTGGTTAATCCTGGTTCAGTCCTGGTTTAATCCTGGTTTAGTCCTGGTTCAGTCCTGGTTTAGTCCTGGTTCAGTCCTGGTTTAGTCCTGGTTCAGTCCTGGTTTAGTCCTGGTTCAGTCCTGGTTCAGTCCTGGTTTAGTCCTGGTTCAGTCCTGGTTTAGTCCTGGTTCAGTCCTGGTTTAGTCCTGGTTCAGTCCTGGTTTAGTCCTGGTTCAGTCCTGGTTCAGTCCTGGTTTAGTCCTGGTTCAGTCCTGGTTCAGTCCTGGTTTCAGTCCGGTTTAGTCCTGGTTCAGTCCTGGTTCAGTCCTGGTTTAGTCCTGGTTCAGTCCTGGTTCAGTCCTGGTTCAGTCCTGGTTCAGTCCTGGTTCAGTCCTGGTTCAGTCCTGGTTCAGTCCTGGCGTCT
Source organism: Boleophthalmus pectinirostris (assembly GCF_026225935.1). NCBI lineage: Eukaryota > Metazoa > Chordata > Actinopteri > Gobiiformes > Gobiidae > Boleophthalmus > Boleophthalmus pectinirostris. The sequence continues at coordinate 61,600 of NW_026571036.1, forward strand.
CATCAGACATAGATCTGTAATTGAAATGACAAAAAGATCCACGACGCCGCCTCAGCGAAATGTGCGACTCTAACAGGACGTCTGAGCTGTCAATCACAGGAGGGGCGGGACTAAACCAGGACTAAACCAGGACTAAACCAGGACTAAACCAGGACTAAACCAGGACTAAACCAGGACTACCACTCTGAGAAAAGAGAATGAGGAGAGACAGTGGGTAGAAAGATGAAGAGAGGGAGAGGTCGAGGATGTACAGAACGATGAAGGGAAGAGGGGAAGAAAAGAGGGGAGGGGGTGGAGGAGAGAGAGAGAATAAGAATGAAAAGAAGAGGAGAGAGTGATGGAGGAGAGGTTCAGTCCTGGTTTAGTCCTGGTTTAGTTCTGGTTCAGTCCTGGTTTAGTCCTGGTTCAGTCCTGGTTTAGTCCTGGTTTAGTCCTGGTTCAGTCCTGGTTTAGTCCTGGTTTAGTCCTGGTTTAGTCCTGGTTCAGTCCTGGTTTAGTCCTGGTTTAGTTCTGGTTCAGTCCTGGTTTATTCAAATATAAAGAGGATGAGTCAAAGTGCTCAGACGAGGTTCATGTTTTTCTCGTTTTTACTTTTGTAGTTTTGTTGCTTTGTCGTTACAGTTTCTGTGTTAAATATTTTAAATATTTCTGTTTTTTCTTGGTTTGTTGTTTTATTTCTTGTCGTTTTTCGTCAGTTCAGTTTGAGTTTGTGGAAAAAGTTGAAAAGTATAAAAATAGAGGAAGTGCTGAGTCTAGAACAGAATCCCTCGGCCTGTGTCGTTATAAAATAAAATATAAATATAAAATATAAATATATAAATTATAAACGGGTCGAGCGTTTGTCGTCTGATCTGAAGGTCGGTGGTTCGAGTCCCGCTCCAGCTCCTGTTGTTGTGCCCTTGAGCACGACCCTGTCCTCTGAGCGTTTCCTCAGACGCTTTGAGCCTTGGAGGTGGAAATGTAAAAATATAAAAATATAAAATTTGTTTTGTTTGTTGTTGTTTTTTTTCTTATGAATTCAAATCTCAAAACATGGAGAATTTTTACTGATCAAACTTTTGTTTCACAGACGACGGCGACGCTCCAGCCCCCGTCTTTAAGGTACCGCCATTTTAAACCTCTTCTTTATCGCTCAGGGGTTTAAGAGGAAGAGGCGAGAGGAGGAGGAGAGAGGAGGAGGAGGAGGAGGAGGAGGAGGAGGAGGAGGAGGAGGAGGAGGAGAGGAGGAGGAGGAGGAGGAGGAGGAGGAGGGAGGAGAGGAGGAGGAGGAGGAGGAGGAGGAGGAGGAGGAGGAGGAGGAGGAGGAGGAGGAGGAGGAGGGAGGGAGGAGGAGGAGGAGGAGGAGGAGGAGGAGGAGGAGGAGGAGGAGGAGGAGGAGGAGGAGGAGGGAGGAGGAGGAGGAGGAGGAGGAGGAGGAGGAGGAGGAGGAGGAGGAGGAGGAGGAGGAGGAGGAGGAGGAGGAGGAGGAGGAGGAGGAGGAGGAGGAGGAGGAGGAGGAGGAGGAGGAGGAGGAGGAGGAGGAGGAGGAGGAGGAGGAGGAGAGGAGGAGGAGGAGGAGGAGGAGGAGGAGGGAGAGGAGGAGGAGGAGGAGGAGGAGGAGGAGGAGGAGGAGGAGGGAGGAGGAGGAGGAGGGAGGAGGAGGAGGAGGAGGAGGAGGAGGAGGAGGAGGAGGAGGAGGAGGAGGAGGAGGAGGAGGAGGAGGAGGAGGAGGAGGAGGAGGAGGAGGAGGAGGAGGAGGAGGAGGAAGAGGAGGAAGAGGAGGAGGAGGAGGAGGATGTTGGTGAAGGCCGAGTGGATTTTATGTTTGTGTCCTCAGTAAAACTCCTCCTGGGTTTCCTTCGCACATGCATCATTAATTTGGACAAAGACAGGGACATAGTCCTGGTTTAGTCCTGGTTCAGTCCTGGTTCAGTCCTGGTTCAGTCCTGGTTTAGTCCAGGTTTAGTCCAGGTTCAGTCCTGGTTCAGTCCTGGTTTAGTCCTGGTTTAGTCCTGGTTCAGTCCTGGTTTAGACCTGATTCAGTCCTGGTTCATTCCTGATTCAGTCCTGGTTTAGTCCTGGTTCAGTCCTGGTTCAGTCCTGGTTCAGTCCTGGTTCAGTCCTGGTTCAGTCCTGGTTCAGTCCTGGTTTAGTCCTCTGTTTCTTTCAGACTAACCCGTTGGTGACTTTGAGGTTAGGATCTTTCAAAGCTCCTCGTCTCTCGAACTCTGGACAAGTTCTGAGTCTGGACTGGCTCCAACACAAACCACACAACCTCACACGCACCTGCATCACCTGTGCGCACCTGTCACACGCACCTGTCACACGCACCTGTCACACGCACCTGCACACACGCACCTGTCACACGCACCTGTCACACACGCACACTGCACCTGACACACGCACACATGCACCTGACACACGCACCTGTCACACGCACCTGTCACACGCACCTGTCACACGCACCTGACACACGCACCTGTCACATGCACCTGAAACACACAGGAGCGCACCTGTCACACGCACCTGACACACGCACCTGTCACATGCACCTGAAACACACAGGAGCGCACCTGACACACGCACCTGACACACGCACCTGTCACATGCACCCGAAACACACAGGAGTGCACCTGTCACACGCACCTGTCACACGCACCTGAAACACACAGGAGCGCACCTGTCACACACACCTGTCACACAGGAGGGCGTCACACGTGTGCGTAGTGACGGGAGGGCATCTGGGTGTTTCAGGGCACGTGGGCGTGTGGGACCTGGTCACTCGCTCGTCGTTGCTGCGAGTTCGAGAGGCGGACGGATCCATGACGCTTTTGCCCTTCGAGTGTTTCCTCGCCCACGACCTGCCGGTGCGCCACGTGTCCTTCTACCCCGCCTCCAGGTGAGACACGCCCTCTGACCCCGCCCCCACGCCCCCTGACCACGCCCCCTGACCCCGCCTCTAGGTGAGACACGCCCCCTGACTCCGCCCCCATGCCCCCTGACCCCACCCACAGGTGAGACACGCCCCCTGACCCTGTCCACAGGTGAGACACACACCCCCGACCCCGCCCCTTTTGTAGCTAAAGCTCTAAATTAAACATTTTTATGTCTAATAAGGTTTTTCTACATGTTCGTGTGAGTTTGTATGAAAGAGTGTTGTTGTTTTTTTCTTGTGTATTTCTGATCCTGTAGTTTTTATTTCAGCCCAATGACACGAGTCCAGCAGCAGATCGTGAAATAACAAAAAAAAAAAAAAAAAAAAAAAGATGAATAACACAAGGGAGAGTTTTAATAATAACATTAAGAACGAAATCCAGACGAGGACAAATGAACTAAGACTGACGTTAGGTTTTTGATCATGATCAAAAGGCCCATGAGTACGAGGTGTTCACCACTGATACTGATACCAATACTGATACCGATACCTGCATGTCTTTAGAGGTACTTTAAGTTTAATGCCACACTTCAGGTAAATTAATATATAAATCTTCAAAGAACAAGCTATACCTGAAAAATTCCACAGTGCCTCAAAAGTGTCTGAAAGTGAAACCAAAGTCGTGTTGTTTTTGTCACGTCTGAATAATAAATGTGGTGATTAACTGAACTCAAGAAGCTCCGTGTTTCTAATTAACTCTGAAATGTGGCTTATTCATCATCTAAGGACCTCTGAGGAAGACAGGAAGACTAAACCGGGACTCAACCAGGACTAAACCGGGACTAAACCAGGACTAAACCGGGAGTAAACCAGGTGTAATAAGTCCAGACATTCACAGATGATGGAGTTTCCCAAAGCTTTTCTCTGCCGTTTAAACGATGTGTCCTGGTCTTGGTTCAGGCTCGGCTTTTATCGGACTCCTGTCAAATCGCTCACGCGCTTCATTTTCACAACGACTTTTGTGGAGATAAAATAATGAATCCTGATGTTTTTTCTGCTGCTCAAAACGTGCAGAGTCTGAGCCTGAAAAATGAAGAGCCGAAAATCAATACGACGACTCTGGAGTTATTAATCGACAGAGAAATGTACAAACAGAAGGAACTAAAACAGGATTAAAACAGGTCTAAAAACAGGTCTAAAACAGGAATAAAACATGTTCTTGTAAAACTGCAGTAAATGTTGGGGAGATCTGGGCTGAAAAACAGAATCGCTGAAGCAGAGTGAGACATTTTTTAAAGAAAAGTATAATTAAAAGTCGCTGGTCTGTGGCTCGAGTCTTCAGTCCGACGTCAGCACAAAAGTCACAGAAAGAAAGAAAAATGAGAAAAATTTAAACCGTGGCATTAACAGAGTCTAAGGTCACACTGTCCCCGAGTCTCACCGAGTCTGTGAGAGTCACACTCTGCAGTGACGTCACCCTGGGGCTGCTCTACATGTGTGTGTATGGTGGAATGTTCAGCGCATCAACAAACAGCCCAAAAATAACAGAATATGTAAAGAAACTCAAGGACAAACCCAAAGTGATTTAAAGATTCACAGATAAAGTTTAGAGTTTCACACGTTTAAATCACAAACCTGCACATTTAACACGAGTTCTTCTCTCAAACTAAAAACACTGCTCCACCTCGTGATGTCATCATGTGGTGATACAGGAAGTGTTCCACTGTGTTTTTAAACTCCACACACCTTCACTAGAATCACCTGGAACATTTCAGTGCTGGAGTCGTCGATCTCGACTGAACTGAAGGGAAAAGGAGCTGAGAACTTGATGACGTCACAAGGTGGAACAGAGCGTTTGGAGTTTTGCAGATGTAACAGACTCAGAATAAACAAACAAACACGAGTCCAGCTCTGAGTGTGACCAGGAACAAACAACAACAGAACAACAGAACATTAGAACAGTAGAACATCAGAAGAACAGTAGAACATCAGAAGAACAGTAGAACATTAGAAGAACAGTAGAACATTAGAACATCAGAAGAACAGTGGAACAGAAGAACAGTAGAACATTTGAACAGTAGAACATCAGAAGAACAGTAGAACAGTAGAACAGTAGAACAGTAGAACAGTAGAACATCAGAAGAACATTAGAACATCAGAAGAACAGTAGAACATTAGAACATCAGAAGAACATTAGAACATCAGAAGAACAGTAGAACATTAGAACATCAGAAGAACAGTAGAACATCAGAAGAACAGTAGAACATTAGAACATCAGAAGAACAGTGGAACAGTAGAACATTAGAACAGTAGAACAGTAGAACATAGAACATTAGAACATCAGAAGAACATTAGAACATCAGAAGAACAGTAGAACATCAGAAGAACAGTAGAACATTAGAACATCAGAAGAACAGTGGAACATTAGAACATCAGAGGAACAGTGGAACATTAGAACATCAGAGGAACAGTGGAACATTAGAACATCAGAAGAACAGTAGAACATTAGAACATCAGAGGAACAGTGGAACATTAGAACATCAGAGGAACAGTAGAACAGTGGAACATTAGAACATCAGAGGAACAGTGGAACATTAGAACATCAGAGGAACAGTGGAACATTAGAACATCAGAAGAACAGTAGAACATTAGAACATCAGAGGAACAGTGGAACATTAGAACATAGAACATAGAACAGAGAGGAACAGTAGAACAGTGGAACATTAGAACATCAGAGGAACAGTGGAACATTAGAACATCAGAGGAACAGTAGAACAGTAGAACATTAGAAGATCAGAGGAACAGTGGAACATTAGAACATCAGAGAGAACAGTAGAACATTAGAACATCAGAGGAACAGTGGAACATTAGAACATCAGAGGAACAGTAGAACATTAGAACATCAGAGGAACAGTGGAACATTAGAACATCAGAGGAACAGTGGAACATTAGAACATCAGAGGAACAGTAGAACATTAGAACATCAGAGGAACAGTAGAACATTAGAACATCAGAGGAACAGTAGAACATTAGAACATCAGAGGAACAGTGGAACATTAGAACATAGAACAGTGGAACATAGAACATCAGAGAACAGTAGAACATTAGAAGAACAGGAACATTAGAACATCAGAGGAACAGTGGAACATTAGAACATCAGAAGAACATTAGAACATCAGAGGAACAGTAGAACAGTGGAACATTAGAACATCAGAGGAACAGTGGAACATTAGAACATCAGAGGAACAGTAGAACATTAGAACATCAGAGGAACAGTGGAACATTAGAACATCAGAGGAACAGTAGAACAGACATGTAGATTACAGTTCAGGTTCAGTTCTGTGTGATGTTGGAGATTTAACTGGAGGATTATTGTTCATGATTTGTTTGCTGGTGAACTTAGTCTCTCCTCCTCCTGTCACTTCTTCACTGACTCTTCCTCCTCTTTGTCGTCTTCGTCCTCCTCGTCTTCGTCCTCGTCTTCGTCCTCGTCTTCGTCCTCGTCTTCGTCCTCTCGTCTTCGTCCTCGTCTTGGTCAGTCGTCTGCTGGTGACGGCCGGGGAGGATCGTTTCGTAAAGACCTGGGACCTTCGTCGTCTGTTTGAGCCGATCACACAACAGAAAAGAAACTTAAACACCGAGATCTGCTGGCCTCTGTTTGCCCCGGGGCTGTTGGTGAGCGAAGAGGCGGCCTACGCTGCGTGAGTACACACAAATATACACACAAGTACACAAATATACACAACATAGTACACACAAGTACACAAATATACACACAAATATACACAAATATACACAAAGTACACACACACACAAGTACACAAATATACACACAATATACACAAAGTACACAAAATACACACACACAAATTACACACAAGTACACAATATACACATAGTACACAATATACACACAACACAAGTACACAAATATACACACAAGTACACAAAATATACACACAAATATACACACAATATACACATAACAATATCACACAAATGTACACACACAAATATACACACACACAACAAATATACACACAAGTATACAACACACAATATATACACACAAGTACACAATATACACACAAATATATACACACAAGTACACAAATATACACACAAATATACAAATATACACACAAGTACAATCACAAATATACACACAAGTACACACAACATATACACAATATACACAAAGTATATACACACAAGTACACAAATATAACACACAAGTACACAAATATACACACAAATATACACACAAGTACACAAATATACACACAATATACACACAAGTACACACAATATACACACAATATACACACAAGTACACACAAGTACACACAATATACACACAATATACACACAATATACACACAAGTACACAAATATACACACAAATATACACACAAGTACACAAATATACACACAAGTACACAAATATACACACAAATATACACACAAGTACACAAATATACACACAAATATACACACAAGTACACAAATATACACACAAATATACACACAAGTACACAATATACACACAAATATACACACAAGTACACAAATATACACACACACAATATTACACACAAGTACACAAATATACACAAGTACACAAATATACACACAAATATATACACACAAGTACACACACAATATACACACAAGTACACACAAAGTACACAAATATACACACAATACACACACACAAAGTATCACACAAGTACACAAATATACACAAATATACACACAAGTATACACACAAGTATACACACAATATACACACAAGTACACACAATATACACACAATATACACACAATATACACACAAGTACACACAATATACACACAATATACACACAAGTACACAAATATACACACAAACACACACAATATGTACACACAAGTACACAAATATACACACAAGTACACAAATACAATATACACAAGTACACACAAAGTACACAATATACACAATACACAAATATACACACAAGTAATATACACACAATACACAAATATACACACAAGTACACAAATATAAACACACAAGTACACAAATAGTACACAAATATATACACAAGTACACAAAAATACACACAAATACACACAAATATATACACAAATATATACACACAATACACACAATACACACACACAAGTACACAAATCACACAAATATACACACAAGTACACAAATATACACACAAATATACACACAAGTACACAAATATACACACAAATATACACACAAGTACACAAATATACACAAGTACACAAATATACACACAAGTACACAAATATACACAAATATACACACAAATATACACACAAGTACACACAAGTACACACAAATACACACAAGTACACACATATACACAATATACACAAATATACACACAAATATACACACAAGTACACAAATATACACACAAGTACACAAATATACACACAAATATACACACAATATACACACAAGTACACACAAATATACACACACATAGTACACAATACAAGTACACAAATATACACACAAGTACACAAATATACACACAAGTACACACAAAATATACACACAAGTACACAAATATACACACTATACACAAATATACACAAATATACACACAAGTACAAATATAATACACACAAGTACACACAATATACACACAATATACACACAATATACACACAAGTACACACAATATACACACAAGTACACAAAATATACACACAAGTACACACAATATACACACAAGTACACAAATATACACACAAGTACACAAATATACACACAAGTACACACAATGTACACACAATATACACACAAGTACACACAATATACACACAAGTACACACAAATATACACACACAAGTACACAAATGTACACACAAGTACACACAAGTACACACAATATACACACAATATACACACAATATACACACAAGTACACACAATATAACACACAAGTACACAAATATACACACACAAGTACATACACACAATACACACAGAATATACACACAAGTACACAAATAGTACACACAAGTACACAAATATACACACAAGTACACAAATGTACACACAAGTACACACAAATATACACACATTAATATACACACAAGTACACACAATATACACACAAGTACACACACAAATATACACACAAGTACACAAATATACACACAAGTACACAAATGTATACACACAAGTACACAAATACACACAAAGTACACAAACATATACACACAAGTACACACAAATAATACACACAAGTACACACAAATATACACACAAGTACACAAATATACACACAAGTACACAAATATACACACAAGTACACACAAGTACACAAATATAGTACACAAAATACACACAAGTACACACAAGTACACAAAGTACACAAATATACACACAAGTACACAAATATACACACAAGTACACATACACAAATAATACACACAAGTACACAATATACACACATATACACACAAGTACACACAAATATACACACAAGTACACTAATATACACACAAGTACACTAATGTACACACAAGTACACACAAGTACACAAGTACACAAATGTACACACAAGTACACAAATGTACACACAAGTACACAAATATACACACAAGTACACAAATATACACACAAGTACACAAATATACACACAAGTACACAAATATACACACAAGTACACAAATATACACACAAGTACACAAATATACACACACAATAGTACACACAAGTACACACAAATATACACACAAGTACACAAATATACACACAAGTACACACAAATATACACACAAGTACACAAATATACACACAATATACACACAAGTACACACTAATGTACACACAAGTACACACAAATGTACACACAAGTACACACAAATGTACACACAAGTACACAAATATACACACAAGTACACAAATATACACACAAGTACACAAATATACACACAAGTACACAAATATACACACAAGTACACAATAATGTACACACAAGTACACAAATGTACACACAAGTACACAAATGTATACACACAAGTACACAAATATACACACAAGTACACAAAAATATACACAAATATACACACAAGTACACAAATATACACACAAGTACACAAATATACACACAAGTACACAAATGTACACACAAGTACACAAATGTACACACACACAAATATACACACAAGTACACAAATATACACACAAATATACACACAAGTACACAAATATACACACAAGTACACAAATATACACACAAGTACACAAATACACACAAGTACACAAGTACACACAAATATACACACAAGTACACAAATGTACACACAAATATACACACAAGTACACAAATATACACACAAGTACACAAATATACACACAAGTACACACAAATATACACACAAGTACACAGTACACACAATAGTACACACAAGTACACAAATGTACACACAAGTACACAAATGTACACAAATGTACACACAAGTACACAAATATACACACAAGTACACAAATACACACAAATACACACAATACACACAAGTACACAAATACACACAAGTACACAAATATACACACAAGTACACAAAATACACACACAAGTACACAAAGTACACACACACAAGTACACAATATACACAAATATACACACAAAGTACACAAATACACAAATACACAATACACACAAGTATACACACAAAGTACACAAATATACACACAAGTACACACAAGTACACAAATATACACACAGACATATACCAGTATAGTAACACAATGACATGAGGTTCTTGGTGAGTGTTTCATTTTCTCGCCGCTGTGTGTTTACACTCTTATTTATGTTAAAGTTCATATTATTTATGTTTTCGTGTTAATATTTGATGTTTTGTCAGATACACGACTCACGGGGTGCATTTCTACGACCACCACATGACGGCGCTGTTCCCCGTCCCTCGCGCTGGGACCATGTGGGTGAGTCTTTCACTTTGAGGTCGCACAGTTTGGATGCGGCCGGTGTCGTTTGTGTCTAACCTGCGCTCACTTCCTGCTCCTCATGTCACTTCCTGTTTCAGTCCATGGCGTACTCTGATTGGCTGAACTTTGTGGCGACCGGCGACACTCTGGGGGAGATGGTTCTGTGCACGCTGCCTCTGCTCACGCTGCAGTCGCCCAACTGCAAACGCACCATCGAGAGGAGATTCGTAAGACTCAACACTATATTTTATTGAGTCATTTGACAGGGACAAAAGGTGCAGGCGCAGGGGCAGGTGCAGGTGCAGGCGCAGGGCGCAGGTGCAGGCGCAGGTGCAGGAGCAGGCGCAGGTGCAGGTGCAGGTGCAGGTGCAGGCGCAGGCGCAGGTGCAGGTGCAGGCGCAGGTGCAGTCACACACAGTCACAGGCAGAACATGCAGCTGAAGCGGCGCAGATACAGTTTGTTTTTTGTTTTTTGGGGGTTTGTGTTTGAGTTACTTTGAGTTAAATTGAAATCATGTTTTTTCTCTCAGTCTCTGTTTTTCTTTTTCTCTTTCTTTTGCAGCCGATTCAGTTTTCTTCACTGGTGCCGCTAAAAACCATCGAAGAAGAAGAAGAACCGTCACAGGAAGTGCCTCAGACGGAGAGCGGTGAAGGGGGCGGGACAGGAAGTGAAAATGTAGAAACCCCGAACCTCAGCGACCCCCAAGAGTTCAGACCCGACGCCTACGTCGACACGGCTCAGAGACACAGCCTCCTGCTGACCGACTTCAACCTGGTACTGACCCCTGACCCCTGACCCCCGACCTCCTGCTGACCGACTTCAACCTGGTACTGACCTCTGACCCCCGACCCCTGATCCTTCACCTCCCACCAAACCCTCCCCCTCCTTCTCCTCGTCCTGCTCTTCTTCTCTCCCTCCTCCTGCAGTAGTAGTATTAGTACTTGTAGTACTAGTAGTACTCATAGTACTTGTAGTACTTGTGTAGTACTAGTATAACGTGTGTGTTTCCTCAGTGTTCCGTGCTGCAGTACCTGTAGTACTTGTAGTACTTGTAGTACTTGTAGTACTTGTAGTACTTGTAGTACTAGTATAACGTGTGTGTTTCCTCAGTGTTCCGTGCTGCAGTACCTGTAGTATTTGTAGTATTTGTAGTACTTGTAGTACTAGTATAACGTGTGTGTTTCCTCAGTGTTCCGTGCTGCAGTACCTGTAGTATTTGTAGTATTTGTAGTACTTGTAGTACTAGTATAACGTGTGTGTTTCCTCAGTGTTCCGTGCTGCAGTACCTGTAGTACTTGTAGTACTTGTAGTACTTGTAGTACTAGTATAACGTGTGTGTTTCCTCAGTGTTCTGTGCTGCAGTACCTGTAGTATTTGTAGTATTTGTAGTACTTGTAGTACTAGTATAACGTGTGTGTTTCCTCAGTGTTCTGTGCTGCAGTACCTGTAGTATTTGTAGTATTTGTAGTACTTTGTAGTACTTGTAGTACTAGTATAACGTGTGTGTTTCCTCAGTGTTCTGTGCTGCAGTACCTGTAGTATTTGTAGTATTTGTAGTACTTGTAGTACTAGTATAACGTGTGTGTTTCCTCAGTGTTCCGTGCTGCAGTACCTGTAGTATTTGTAGTATTTGTAGTACTTGTAGTACTTAGTACTAGTATAACGTGTGTGTTTCCTCAGTGTGTTCCGTGCTGCAGTACCTGTAGTATTTGTAGTATTTGTAGTACTTGTAGTACTAGTATAAACGTGTGTGTTTCCTCAGTGTTCCGTGCTGCAGTACCTGTAGTATTTGTAGTATTTGTAGTACTTGTAGTACTAGTACTAGTATAACGTGTGTGTTTCCTCAGTGTTCCGTGCTGCAGTACCTGTAGTATTTGTAGTACTTGTAGTACTTGTAGTACTTGTAGTACTAGTATAACGTGTGTGTTTCCTCAGTGTTCTGTGCTGCAGTACCTGTAGTATTTGTAGTATTTGTAGTATTTGTAGTACTTGTAGTACTAGTATAACGTGTGTGTTTCCTCAGTGTTCTGTGCTGCAGTACCTGTAGTATTTGTAGTATTTGTAGTACTTGTAGTACTTGTAGTACTAGTATAACGTGTGTGTTTCCTCAGTGTTCCGTGCTGCAGTACCTGTAGTATTTGTAGTATTTGTAGTACTTGTAGTACTAGTATAACGTGTGTGTTTCCTCAGTGTTCCGTGCTGCAGTACCTGTAGTATTTGTAGTATTTGTAGTACTTGTAGTACTAGTATAACGTGTGTGTTTCCTCAGTGTTCCGTGCTGCAGTACCTGTAGTATTTGTAGTACTTGTAGTACTTGTAGTACTAGTAGTACTAGTATAACGTGTGTGTTTCCTCAGTGTTCTGTGCTGCAGTACCTGTAGTATTTGTAGTATTTGTAGTATTTGTAGTACTTGTAGTACTAGTATAACGTGTGTGTTTCCTCAGTGTTCGTGCTGCAGTACCTGTAGTATTTGTAGTATTTGTAGTACTTGTAGTACTTGTAGTACTAGTATAACGTGTGTGTTTCCTCAGTGTTCTGTGCTGCAGTACCTGTAGTATTTGTAGTATTTGTAGTACTTGTAGTACTACTTGTAGTACTAGTATAACGTGTGTGTTTCCTCAGTGTTCGTGCTGCAGTACCTGTAGTATTTGTAGTATTTGTAGTACTTGTAGTACTTGTAGTACTAGTATAACGTGTGTGTTTCCTCAGTGTTCTGTGCTGCAGTACCTGTAGTATTTGTAGTACTTGTAGTACTTGTAGTACTAGTATAACGTGTGTGTTTCCTCAGTGTTCCGTGCTGCAGTACCTGTAGTATTTGTAGTATTTGTAGTACTTGTAGTACTTGTAGTACTAGTATAACGTGTGTGTTTCCTCAGTGTTCCGTGCTGCAGTACCTGTAGTATTTGTAGTATTTGTAGTACTTGTAGTACTTGTAGTACTAGTATAACGTGTGTGTTTCCTCAGTGTTCCGTGCTGCAGTTCGCTCGTCGCCCCCTGTGGAAGAAGATGAGAAGTGTCGAGTCTAAAGGTTCACTGAGACTCGACGACTTTCCCCTGACGGCTCTGCACAAGGTCTGGACTAAACCGGGACTAAACCGGGACTAAACCGGGACTAAACCGGGACTAAACCGGGACTGAACCAGGTCTAAACGAGCTCTGTGAGCGCGGCGTCTCACACTGGAGCAGGTACGAGTCAGATCTGCGATTGCGGCGTCTCGGAGTCAGTGACAGAACAAAGATGAAACTAATGACCCAGAAAATGAGAAAATGTCTCCTGGAGCCTAACGGCGTTTACATCAGAGCTGTTTAAGAGGAACGAGAGAAGCTCAGGGAGAGAGAGAGAGAGAGACGAGAGGAGGAGAGGAGAGAGAGAGAGAGAGAGAGAGGAGAGAGAGAGAGAGGAGGAGAGGAGAGAGAGGAGAGAGGGAGAGGAGAGGAGAGAGGAGAGAGGAGGAGAGAGGAGGAGAGAGGAGAGGGAGAGGAGAGGAGAGAGAGGGAGGAGGAGAGAGGAGAGAGGGAGAGGAGAGGAGGGAGGAGGAGAGGAGAGAGGGAGGAGGAGAGAAGAGAGGGAGAGGAGAGAGAGAAGAGAGGGAGGAGAGAGAGAAGAGGGAGAGAGAGGGAGGAGGAGAGAGAGAGAGGAGGAGAGGAGGAGAGAGAGAGGAGGAGGAGAGGAGAGGAGGAGGAGGAGAGAGAGGGAGGAGGAGAGGAGAGAGGGAGGAGGAGGAGGAGAGGGAGAGGAGGAGAGAGGAGAGAGAGAGAGAGAGAGGAGAGAGGGAGAGGGGAGAGAGAGAGGAGAGAGGAGAGAGGGAGAGGAGGAGAGGAGGGAGGAGGAGGAGGAGGAGGAGAAGAGGGAGGAGGAGAGAAAGAGAGAGAGGAGAGAAGAGGGGAGAGGAGAGGAGAGAGGGAGAGGAGAGGAGAGAGGAGAGGAGGAGAGGAGAGAGGAGGAGGAGAGGAGAGAGGGAGGAGGAGAGAAGAGAGGGAGGAGGAGAGGAGAGAGGGAGGAGAGAGAGGAGAGGAGAGGAGAGGAGAGAGGAGGAGAGAAGAGGGGAGAGGAGAGGAGAGAGAGAGAGGAGAGGAGAAGAGAGGAGAGGAGGAGAGGAAGAGAGAGAGAGGAGAGAGAGAGGGAGGAGGAGAGGAGAGAGGGAGGAGAGGAGAGAGGGAGAGAGGGAGGAGGAGAGGAGAGAGATGGACAGAAGAGGAGGAGGGGGGGATTGGGGGATTTTAGATCACTTTTGTTTAAGACGAGACCATGAGCCTCAGGGGAAGAAGAGATGGACAGATGAGGAGGAGAGAAGGACAGAAGAGAGGAGAAAGGGAGGGAGGGAGGAGGAGGAGGTCATTTTGGATGATCTCAGTTAAAGAGAAAACTGTAAAGCCTCAGGACGGATGGACGGATGAGAGAGGAGAGGAGCAAGAAAGAGATGAAGGGAGGAAGTGGAGGGAAGAAGAGGAGACTTCAGGGCATAATGATGGACAGACAGGAGAAAGAGAGAACGAGAGGAGGAGGAGAAGGAGGAGAGACTGTGCTTCAGGGTACAAGGATGGAGAGATGGAGGAGAGAGGAGAGAAAGATGGAGAGGGGGGGGGGGGTGAAGAGTTTAAAAAAGGCAATGAGATTTATTTGTGTGGAGAAAGAATCGACCTGAAACTTTAAACCTGCTGAGTCAAGACGCACAAAACTAAACAAAACACAAAACTAAACTAAACAAAACACAAAACTAAACAAAACTAAACACAAAACTAAACAAAACAAAACACAAAACTAAACTAAACAAACACAAAACTAAACTAAACTAAACACAAAACTAAACAAAACAAAACACAAAACTAAACAAACAAACACAAAACTAAACTAAACAAAACACAAAACTAAACTAAACAAAACACAAAACTAAACAAAACTAAACACAAAACTAAACTAAACTAAACACAAAACTAAACTAAACAAAACACAAAACTAAACTAAACTAAACACAAAACTAAACTAAACAAAACACAAAACTAAACTAAACTAAACACAAAACTAAACTAAACTAAACACAAAACTAAACTAAACACAAAACTAAACTAAACTAAACAAAACTAAACTAAACAAAACACAAAACTAAACTAAACTAAACACAAAACTAAACTAAACTAAACACAAAACTAAACTAAACTAAACTAGAAAAGCTCTCAGAGAGCGCAGACCTCCGCCAAGGACTACCCCCAGTTTTTATATAAATTGCGATAAAATCAGTCTTGTGGATCAGATCCGGATCAGCCTTTGGAATGTGAAAGAGGATCCCATTGTCCATCCCTGAGTCAAATTTCATGGGGTTTGGTCAATAATTAATCGAGATATTGAGAAACAAACATTTTGGCCCCATTTACCACAATGTTAACAAAAATTTCAAAGTGATGCAGAATCCAGGATTTCTTCTGGATCAGCCCCAAAATGAAATCAGTTCTTCCTTTTCACATTTCCAACAAATCCTGAAAATTTCATCAAAATCGGTCCATAACTTTTTGAGTTATGTTGCTAACAGACAAACAAACAAACAAACAAACAAACAAACAAACAGACAAACAAACAAACACAAACAAACAACAAAAACAACAGACAAACAACAACAAAACAGACAAACAGACAAACAGACAAACAAACAAACAAACAACAAACAGACAAACAGACAAACAAACAACAAACAGACAAACAAACAAACGACAAACAAACAGACAAACAACAACAAACAGACAAACAAACAGACAAAAACAAACAGACAAACAAACAGAAAAACAGACAAACAAACAGAAAAACAGACAAACAAACAAACAAACAGACAAACAAACAGAAAACAGACAAACAAACAGACAAACACAACAAACAAACAGACAAACAAACAGACAAACAGACAAACAAACAAACAAACAACAACAACAAAACAAACAAACAACAACACAGACAAACAGACAAACAAACAACAAACAAACAACAAACAAACAGACAAACAAACAACAAACAGACAAACAGAACAAACAAACAAACACAACAAACAAACAAACAGACAAACAAACAAACAGACAAACAAACAAACAGACAAACAAACAACAGACAAACAAACAGACAAACGCCGGCAAAAACATCCTCCTTGGTGGAGGTAATTAAAACGACACTAAACTGACGCCGCTCGTTTGTTGCAGTGAAAAGCGTCTGGTTCATGAATCTGTCCGAGCGTCTCACAGTCGAGTCTCTGTTCAGTTTGTGTTTAATATTTGATCCACGTCGTCTGAGACGCTAACAGGAGGCACTGCTCTGTCTGAACCTCTGTGAGACGCTAACAGGAGGCACTGCTCTGTCTGAACCTCTGTGAGACGCTAACAGGAGGCACTGCTCTGTCTGAACCTCTGAGACGCTAACAGGAGGCACTGCTCTGTCTGAACCTCTGAGACGCTAACAGGAGGCACTGCTCTGTCTGAACCTCTGAGACGCTAACAGGAGGCACTGCTCTGTCTGAACCTCTGTGAGACGCTAACAGGAGGCACTGCTCTGTCTGACGCTGCTCAAACTCGACTTTTTTATTTTCCTAAACAGTTTTCAGACAATCTCAAATTTTTAATAATGTGTGGATTGTGTCTCCATGGTAACAGCTGAAGATTCCACCATAGACACACAGGCAGAACACCCCCAGTGTAATGTCACTGTAAAGTATCAATGAAGCATTTTATGGGCCGATCATCAGGAAGAGCGTGTTGGCATGCTAGTTGCAGTTCACTTTACACTCTGGTCTGTGAGAGTGAAAAGTGTTTCTGAATAATTCAGATGTTCTGAAACTTTGGACGACAACAAACTGTTTCAGATGAACCACTTTTGTTTTTCACATTTTAAGACATAAAAATCAAGTCGAGACGTTCTGACGTTGGCGTTTCTCTCCAGGTTCGGTTCAGCCCAAACTTCTCGTCGCGCACGTGGATGGCGTCCGGCGGCCAGAGCGGCCTCGTGCGCCTCTTCTGTGTCCAGTGTGCAAACTTCAAACCCGGCGCCAAGTCCGGTCCAGAGGAGGCCCCGCCCACAGAGGAGGCCCCGCCCACCGCCGAGTCCGGTCCAGAGGAGGCCCCTCCCACAGAGGAGGCCCCGCCCACAGAGGAGGCCCCACCCACCGCTAAGACCGGTCCGGACGAAGCCCTGACCGGCTCCAAGTCTGCCCCAGAACTGAGCTCCGAGCTTGGGCACGATGACCAGGCACTGCCCCTATAACCCCGGAGCAGCCGGGGCGGGACAGACAGACAGGTTTAGTAACACAAACCAGGACTAAACCAGGACTAAACCAGGTCTAAACCAGGTCTAAACCAGGACTGAACCAGGACTGAACCAGGTCTAAAATGAGATTAAATCAGGACTAAACCAGGACTGAGTAACTGCAAAATAATTATTATCAAATTAACTTCACATTAATGTTGTATTTTTATTGCAAACTTTTAAAAAATATTTTTTCTTTTGTCTTAAAATAATGACTTCACACTGGAGCCTACGAAATGTTCTCCTGTCTCTGCTCCTGTCAGCACCTGTCTGCTCCTGTCTGCTCCTGTCAGCACCTGTCTACACCTGTCTACACCTGTCTGCTCCTGTCTACACCTGTCTGCTCCTGTCTGCTCCTGTCCTGTCGTCTGCTCTCCATGTTTTAGTTTTATTTTATACTTTTTTGTCACTTTCTTTAAACTCAAACTCAGGCAGATACTTGAACACTTTTTACTGTAATTTTCTAGTTCAAATGTTTTTCTCTTTAAAATTGTTTTTGTTTTTGCATTTTTCTGAAACTTGAACATTTTTATTCTAAATTAAAGACGGGATATTGTGCTAAATCATTTTCTTTACCTTTCTAATGAGTTATGACTCGTCTGAAGAGGATTTAGAGTCACCCACGCATGTCTGAGTAATCTAGGGATCTTAATCCACAGTCTGAATGAGGCTCCGCCCACATGCTCCCACAGTACGAGTCTGTACGAGGCTCCGCCCTCAGGCTCCTACACGACAGTTCTTCATAAAAACACAAAGACACAAAACTGAGCACAACAAGACAAACCTGATGTTTGTGCAGGAGTTTCATCAGTGGGACGCTCTGAAGGGGGAGTGGGTCAGCACAGACAGGCTGAGTGTTGGGATAGTGCTCTGAAGGGGGAGTGGGTCAGCACAGAGAGTAAAGGGAGGGGAGAAGTACAGTATTCTGTCTTTCAGGAGCGTTTGTAATATTGTGTAGATTTGAATTCCTTTTATTGTTTTTGTAAATAGAATTGTAAGATTTATTCATTTCTATTATCCAAAATGTTTAATAAATATTTTGTATTAAACATGTTTTACTTTTTTTTTAGAAGTTTAATCATTTTATTCGGTCATTTTGCAGCACGACAATAAACAAAACAAACCCAGACTCCAGCCCCTGGATCAGACCAAAGAGTTTAGTCTGAAAGAAAAGTTTTTCTAACACGAAACCTGAAAAACGAGAAAGAAAAACAGCATCTGAAGTTTGAGTTTTCAGTTTCACTCATGACTTATTATAAATATAAGAGACAAAATATCAATTAAATTTAGTTTGTTTTCATTTATAATTCATTCCAGAGCTCGTGATCTTTAAAACACTTTATTTTCTTTTTTTTAAGCTTTTACAGGCTTAGACTTTTTAAAATCATCTCAGGTCGTTCCACAGACTCACCTCCAGCAAAATACAAGAACTTTTTTCTTAGTTCTTCATTTTTTTGTCAGTTGCCAGTTTTTGTTTTTATTTTTTATTTTTTCGTTTATGGTCATACAAATTAATAATGATAAAGGCACAAGTTTATCGTTCATGATCGTATCAAAATGTACTGGAAGGAATGTAACGATTTTTTCTTTTTGTTTCTGTCACGGGGTCAGAGGTCACAGGTGATCAGAGGTCACAGGGTCAGAGGTCACAGGAGGGCGGTGTGCAGTCTTTGTTTATTCGACTTTACAAAACGTCACATAAAAATACGAGACAGACACAGAGACAGACTTTAAACTTCATATTTACAAAAATTATTCACATTAAAGCTTCATTATGTAACATTTCTGACGTAGGGTCTCCCGCCTGCTCGTCTCCATGGAGATGTTTTTTACTGCTTTGTCTGAAATGTTCCACAGTCTGGCATTAATCCTGTCCATGTCACATTTATTTAATTACTCAGAAATACCTGGATTAAAAAATAGATTCTCCACAGATCTGACCTGTAACTTTGTTTATAAACAAATCTGTCTCCATGGAAACGAGCAGGCGACGCTGAGCAGATCTGACCTGTAAGTGTGCGACACCTGCTCGTTTCCATGGAGACGGGTCACGTTAAAGTCCCTGGGCCTGATTTTCACCGCGTTTGTGTGTTTGTGTTTGTGTGTTTTTTGTGTTTTGCGTTTGTGTAGATTGTATAAGGTCAATATAAGTTTGCTGTTCTTTGTGAGAATCAGGAAGTGCGCTTTAGCATGCTAGTGGCTGTTGGCTTTAACAGGTCAGTGAGGAATAACTTTGGAAGATGAGGTACAGCACCTTTAATGTCGTATTGTGGAACATTCCTGTAGAGACGAGCAGGAGGTGCACCGGTCACAGGAAAAGTTACGCAGTGCGGCTTTAAACTAACAGGTAAATTGACATATTTACAACATGTTTTCAGACGGAGACGGACACGGCATCAACACGGCATTCGACACATCGACTCATTTAAACGACAAAAACGACAAACACAAAATGGCCGCTACATTCACTGCTTCTTCCTTTAAATCTTTGTGACGTTATGAAAATATATTTTTTCTCTGATGACTCTGGCAGTTTCTGTACAACAGCGAACACTCATGCATTTGGATTGGAACACTTTGTGACATCATCGGGTGGGGGGTGTGTCCACTGGATCTTTTCATAAACTGGGTTGGGTCAGATGCCCGTTCAGCCGAAACACGAGTGAGTCCGTTTCCTGTCGGTGATTTCAGACGTGACCAGGTGGATTCAAGTGCATTGGACAAGAGTTTGTGTCGTTACTTTTAAGAATTTCATAAAAATCTTATCTACACTTTTCTAGTTTTTAAATTTGGTGAAATTTCAACCATCAACTGTTTTATATAAATGTATAAGTAAATGTGTAAATAAATCTGTAAATAAATGTATAAATAAATGTATAAGTAAATGATACTTTTATTTTGTGAAATGAAGGTTTGAAGTGTCAGAAAAAGTCTTTCTTGTGCCTAAACTGTCCCTGCAGTTTTCCTGTTGATGACAGAGGGATTCTGTTTTTGTACTTCTTCTTACACACACACACACACAGACACACACACACACACACACAGACACACACACACACACACACACAGACACACACAGACACACACAGACACACACACACACAGACACACACAGACACACACACACACAGGACACACACACAGACACACATACACACACACACACACACACACACACACACACACACACACAGACACACACACACAGACACACACACAGACACACACACAGACACACACACAGACACACACACACATACACACACACAGACACACACACACACACACACACACACACACACACAGACACACACACAGACACACACACAGACACACACAGACACACACACATACACACACACACACACACACACACAGACACACACACACACCGACAGATTCCAGATTCTTCTGGATTCACCAAACCTGCTCAGACTGATTTCTGTTTCACGCTGAACAGATTTTTCTTCACATTGATGATTTGATTGGTGGAAGCGTCACAACAGTGAAACAAGACGAAAAATTAATCTTGAATTAAATTCAGAGAAAAACTCAGACGTCAAAACTCTTCCTCTGCACGAGTTTCACAAACTAAAGAATCCAGATTGACACTAAAATAACCTGAAGTGCGTCTGTCTGCGTCGCCATGTTTGTTTTAGTTCATTTGGGCGCTTCATCTCAGAGGCGGGTCACTCAGGGTCACTCAGGAGGGTCACTCAGGAGGGTCACTCAGGAGGGTCACTCAGACGGGTCACTCAGAGGGTCACGGGTCACTCAGACGGGTCACGGGTCACTCAGGAGGGTCACTCAGGAGGGTCACTCAGGAGGGTCACTCGGGTCACTCAGGAGGGTCACTCAGACGGGTCACTCAGGAGGGTCACTCAGGAGAGGGTCACTCGGGTCACTCAGGAGGGTCACTCAGGAGGGTCACTCAGGAGGGTCACTCAGACGGGTCACTCAGGAGGGTCACTCAGGAGGGTCACTCAGACGGGTCACTCAGACGGGTCACTCAGGGTCACTCAGGAGGGTCACTCAGGACGGGTCACTCAGAGGCGGGTCACAGGGTCATATGTTTTTTTTGTGTTTAGTTTTGAATCTTCAGTTGAATCTTTTCTCCTGAGCTGCTGTGGGAGGTTCACACTGAAGTCACCGTAGATCAGAGCCACAAGATTTTCAAAATCAAAAACTGGGACGTTTCTGTTTTTTTTTAAGGTTGGTAAAAATAAAATAGTGTGAAATTAAGTAAAACTGTTTTGTTCTTGGTCCATTTATGACAAACATGAGTCAGTGTCGTCATATTTTCTTTGTGTTTTGTCATTTTTCAGCAGCTTTTCTCTATTTTTCTCAAACACTTTGACAGTTTCTGTCTCTTTACGGCTGCAGGATCAGATTGGTCCAAAAAAGACACCTGGGACTTTTCTTGTGTAAAATTGGGTTTTGTATAAATCCGCAGGGACAGGGGACACAGGACAAACTGGGACTGTCCCCGGGGAAATGGACGACTGTTCCCTCTATCACAGATGCACCAATGAAAGAGTGAAATAAAGTAGAGCGCACTCATCCGTCTGTCTGAGCCGAGCACAGATCAGGCTCACGGCGGCAGAGTGGTTAGCTCTGAGTGAGACGAATGAAGCAGGGACAGGAAACACGGACACTCCTCTGAAGAGACGTTCATTTATCAACAACCTTCTCCCTCTCCTCTTTCCTCCATCCACCCACTCTCTCTCTTTCTCTCCTGTCTCTTTCTCTTTTCTCGCCTTTTGTTTTTTTCTCGTCTTTTGTTTTTACTCTGAGTTTCTGCAGAACATGTTTAAAGACGTCAGAGCTGCCGTGTCTGTCAGGAAGGGCATCTGGACTAATTTTCTACATGGTGATGTGCAGTGTGTGTGTGTGTTGGAGCTTGGACCTGTTTCTCTGTGTAGTTGTGTGTGTGTGCATGTGTCAGTGTGTGTGTGTGTGTGTGTGTGTATGTGTGTGTGTTGTGTGTGTGTGTGTGTGTGTGTGTGTGTGTGTGTGTGTGTGTGTGTGTGTGTGTGTGTGTGTGTGTGTGTGTGTGTGTGTGTGTGTGTGTGTGTGTGTGTGTGTGTGTGTGTGTGTGTGTGTGTGTGTGTGTGTGTCTGTGTGTGTTGTGTGTGTGTGTGTGTGTGTGTGTGTGTGTGTGTGTGTGTGTGTGTGTCTGTGTGTGTGTGTGTGTGTGTGTGTGTGTGTGTGTGTGTGTGTGTGTGTGTGTGTGTGTGTGTGTGTGTGTGTGTGTGTGTGTGTGTGTGTGTGTGTGTGTGTGTGTGTGTGTGTGTGTGTTGTGTGTGTGTTGTGTGTGTGTGTGTGTGTGTGTGTTGTGTGTGTGTGTGTGTGTGTGTGTGTGTGTGTGTGTGTGTGTGTGTGTGTGTGTGTGTGTGTGTGTGTGTGTGTGTGTGTGTGTGTGTGTGTGTGTGTGTGTGTGTGTGTGTGTTGTGTGTGTGTGTGTGTGTGTGTGTGTGTGTGTGTGTGTGTGTGTGTGTGTTGTGTGTGTGTGTGTGTGTGTGTGTGTGTGTGTGTGTGTGTGTGTGTGTGTGTGTGTGTGTGTGTGTGTGTGTGTGTGTGTGTGTGTGTGTGTGTGTGTGTGTGTGTGTGTGTGTGTGTGTGTGTGTGTGTGTGTGTGTGTGTTGTGTGTGTGTTGTGTGTGTGTGTGTGTGTGTGTGTGTGTGTGTGTGTGTGTGTGTGTGTGTGTGTGTGTGTGTGTGTGTGTGTGTGTGTGTGTGTGTGTGTGTGTGTGTGTGTGTGTGTGTGTGTGTGTGTGTGTGTGTGTGTGTGTGTGTGTGTGTGTGTTTCTCGGGGCAGTGGACCTGTGGCTCGTGTTTGGTCTTTCTCCTTTTTTACTTTTTTTTACATTTCACCGTTTTTGGTTTAAAGGAAAAGTTTATGCACCAAATCTGGGTCATTGGTCCAAAGTATGAGTTTGGTTTGAGTCTGGTTCAGTCCTGGTCCTGGTCCAGTCTTGGTTCAGTCCTGGTTTGGTCCCGATTCAGTCCTATGGGTCCTGACAGTCTTGGTCCAGTCCTGGTTCTGTCCTATTTCGGTCCTGGTTCAGTCCTGATCCTGGTTCAGTCCTGGTCCGGTCCTGGTCCAGTCCTGGTCCGGTCCTGGTCCAGTCCTGGTCTGGTCCTGGTTCAGTCCTGGTTCGGCCCTGGTTCAGTCCTGATCCTGGTCTAGTCCTGGTTCAGTCCTGTGGGTCCTGACAGTCCTGGCATTGGTCCATCTCGGGGTTGTAGGTTTCCACTTGGACAGTGGAGCTGCTGAAGCCAAACTTGTGGTGGAGCAAATCTGTGGCCTCGTCCAGGACAGACTGAGGATCCGCCCCTTCGTCTGAGGAGAGAGAGACCGGGTCAGGACGAGAACCAGGTCTAAAAACAGGTCTAAACCAGGACTACAGCAGGTGTTACCTATAGCGAGGTGCACAGACACCAGGCTGTGGCCGACGCTCAGGGCCCACAGGTGCAGACAGTGAACAGACTTCACCGACGACACAGACAGAAGAACCTCCTTCACCGACTTAAACTGGATCTCCTTTGGACAACCTGAAGAACAACAACAAGAACCTGATGAACATGAGAAGAACCTGAAAACATCTGGGAGGAGGTAGAGGAGGTTCTGTTCCCAGACTCACTAAGAGCTTCATCCTCTTTACTGTCAGGAGCTGAACTCTCCCGTCTCTGACCATCGAGCGGCCAGGAAACTACGAAACTTTGTCTCACTAAAGAAGAACTTGGGACTTTTCCTTTTATTTTATTATTATTGCTTTAGAAGATTGAGAGTGAGAATATAATTACAATTTTTCATATGTTCATAAGAAAATGTACAATAAACTTTTGAATTGAGAATCGGATTGAATCAAATCAGTGAAATTTGCAGTTTTGTAGGATTCTTCTGTATTTTCTCGTCAGTACCTTCCATGAGGATCCTGAAGACGTCTCTGAGGATGGTGATGGTGGTGCAGAGGACGAAGGCAGAGAACAGAAACGTACAGATGGGGTCCGCCACTTTATACTCCGGCTGAAATACAAAAGTACACAGAAAATACTTTAAATACTTCACAGGGACAAGTGAAGTAATCTACAAGATTTAAATGTATTATAATGTGTTCTTCTGTCGTTTCCTCGTCACACACACCTGGATTTGTGTTTTTGTGTTTTTGTGTTTTGTGTTTTTGTGTTTTTGTGTTTTGTTTTTGTGTTTTTTGTGTTTTTGTGTTTTTGTTTTGTGTTTTGTGTTTTGTGTTTTGTGTTTTGTGTTTTTGTGTTTTTGTGTTTTGTGTTTTTTGTGTTTTGTGTTTTTTGTATTTTGTGTTTTTGTGTTTTTGTGTTTTGTTTCATTCACATGTTTCAACATTCAACACGAGTTCTTCTCTCAAACTAAAGTCGTCTTGTCGTCTCGGCGGGTGGAGAGTCTCTGCCTCAAGTGGATGAGTTCAAGTGTCTCTGGGTCTTGTTCTCGAGGTGAGGATGGAGCAAGAGACTGACAGGTGGACAGGTGCAGCGTGGGCAGATTGACAGGTGGACAGGTGCAGCGTGAGACTGACAGGTGGACAGGTGCAGCGTCCGGGCGTCTCCCTTAGAGACAGAGGTCGGAGCTCGGAGTAGAGCCGCTGCTCCTCCACGTGGAGAGGAGCGTCTGAGGGGAGGACGTCTGTTCTGACGTCTCCTGGACGTGTCCCTCAGGAGGTGTTCATGTCCCACCAGGAGGAGAAGACCCAGGACACACTGGAGGGACCATGTCTCTGGACTGGACTGGGAACACCTCAGGTCCCACTGGAGGAGCTGGAGGAAGTGTCTGGGGTGAAGGAAGTCTGGGAGTTTCTGTTCAGACTGATGCTCCGAGACCCGACCCCAGAGAAGAAGAAGAACATGGAGGATGCAACGTCTCTCAAACAGAACAGGAAGTGCTCCACTGTGTTTTTAAACTCCACACTTCACCTTCACTAGAATCACCTGGAACATTTCAGTCCTGGAGTTTTGATCTCGACTCAACTAAAGGGAAAAGGAGCTGTTCACTTGATGACATCACAGGGTGAAATAGAGTGTTTGGAGTTTTGCAGATGTAACAGACTCAGAATAAAGAAACAAACAAACACAAGTCCAGCTCTAAGTGTGACCAGGAACAACACAACAACACGACAACACGACAACACAACAACAACACAACAACACAACAACACGACAACACGCAACAACACGACAACAACAACAACAACACAACAACACAACAACACGACAACAACAACAACAACAACAACACGACAACAACAACAACAACAACAACACACGACAACACAACAACAACACGACAACACAACAACAACAACAACAACACGACAACACAACAACAACAACAACACGACAACACAACAACACGACAACAACAAACAACAACACGACAACAACACAACAACGACAACAACACGACAACAACAACAACAACAACACAACAACACGAACAACAACAGACAACACGACAACACAACAACACAACAACACAACAACAACAACAACACAACAACAACACGACAACAGAACAACAACAACAACAACACAACAACACAACAACAACAGAACAACAACAACAACAGAACAACACAACACAACAACACAACAACACACAACACACAACAACACACAACAACACACAACACGACAACACAACAACAACACAACAACAGAACAACACAACAACACAACAACAACAACACGACAACACAACAACACAACAACAACAACACAAACAACAGAACAACACAACAACAACAACACAACAACAGAACAACATAACAACACAACAACACAACAACAGAACAACAACAACAACACAACAACACAACAACAACAACAACACAACAACAGAACAACATAACAACACAACAACAGAACATGGTTAAAGTTCCCCAGGAGTGAGTTCCGTGTGATGTTCCGTGTGATGTTCCGTGTGATGTTCCGTGTGATGTTCTGTGTGATGTTCCGTGTGATGTCCGTGTGATGTGATGTTCCGTGTGATGTTCCGTGTGATGTTCCG
Source organism: Boleophthalmus pectinirostris (assembly GCF_026225935.1). NCBI lineage: Eukaryota > Metazoa > Chordata > Actinopteri > Gobiiformes > Gobiidae > Boleophthalmus > Boleophthalmus pectinirostris. Next base: position 88,761 of record NW_026571036.1, read on the forward strand.
TGTGATGTTCCGTGTGATGTTCCGTGTGATGTTCTGTGTGATGTTCCGTGTGATGTTCTGTGTGATGTTCCGTGTGATGTTCCGTGTGATGTTCCGTGTGATGTTCCGTGTGTTGTTCCGTGTGATGTTCCGTGTGATGTTCTGTGTGATGTTCCGTGTGATGTTCTGTGGATGTTCTGTGTGATGTTCTGTGTGATGTTCTGTGTGATGTTCTGTGTGATGTTCTGTGTGATGTTCCGTGGGATGTTCCGTGTGATGTTCCGTGGGATGTTCTGTGGGATGTTCTGTGGGATGTTCTGTGTGATGTTCTGTGTGATGTTCCGTGTGATGTTCCGTGGGATGTTCCGTGTGATGTTCCGTGGGATGTTCCTGTGTGATGTTCCGTGTGTGATGTTCTGTGTGATGTTCTGTGTGATGTTCTGTGTGATGTTCTGTGTGATGTTCCGTGGGATGTTCTGTGTGATGTTCTGTGTGATGTTCTGTGTGATGTTCTGTGGTGATGTTCCTGTGTGATGTTCTGTGGGATGTTCTGTGGGATGTTCCGTGTGATGTTCCGTGGGATGTTGGAGCTTCATGAGGCGTTTCGTGCTTCTCTTCGTGCTGCAGATGAAGAACAGACTGTTCTGTGTTTTTGCCCCGAGCCTGAACCTCCTGCTGCACCTGAGCCCCGTCTGTACAAGTACTGCAGTATGAAGTACTGTGTGTACGAGTACTGCAGTATGAAGTACTCCGTGTACGAGTACTGCAGTATGAAGTACTCTGTGTACGAGTACTGCAGTATAAAGTATTTACTGACTACTTAAAGCTTCTGTATAACACAAAAAATATTCTTGTGAACTTTAACCATGTTCTGTTGTTGTGTTGTTGTGTTGTCTGTTGTTGTGTTGTTCTGTTGTTCTGTTGTTGTGTTGTTCTGTTGTTGTGTTGTTGGTTGTTTTGTTGTTCTGTTGTTGTGTTGTTGTGTTGTTCTGTTGTTGTGTTGTTCTGTTGTTCTGTTGTTGTGTGTTGTGTCTGTGTTTGTTGTTCTGTTGTTCTGTTGTTGTGTTGTTCTGTTTGTTGTGTTGTTGTTGTTGTTGTTTGTTGTTCTGTTGTTGTTGTTGTTCTGTTGTTGTGTTGTGTTGTTGTTTGTTGTTGTGTTGTTCTGTTGTTGTGTTGTTGTGTTGTTCTGTTGTTGTTGTTGTGTTGTCTGTGTTGTTGTGTTGTCGTGTTGTTGTGTTGTTCTGTTGTTGTTGTTGTTGTGTTGTTCTGTTGTGTTGTTCTGTTGTTCTGTTGTGTGTTGTTGTGTTGTTGTGTGTGTTGTTGTGTTGTTCTGTTGTTGTTCTGTTGTTCTGTTGTTGTGTTGTTGTGTTGTGTTGTTGTGTTGTTCTGTTGTCTGTGTTGTTCTGTTGTTGTTGTTGTTTGTTGTTGTGTGTTGTTCTGTTGTTTGTGTTGTTGTGTTGTTGTGTTGTTGTGTTGTTGTGTTGTTGTGTTGTTGTGTTGTTTGTGTTTGTTGTGTTGTTGTGTTGTTTGTTGTTCTGTTGTTGTGTTGTTTGTGTTGTTGTGTTGTTGTGTTGTTGTGTTGTTTGTGTTGTTGTGTTGTTCTGTTGTTCGTGTTGTTGTGTTGTTGTGTTGTTTCTGTTGTCGTGTTGTTGTGTTTGTTGTTCTGTTGTTCTGTTGTTGTTGTGTGTTGTGTTGTTGTGTTGTCTGTTGTTGTTGTTGTGTTGTCTGTTGTTTGTTGTTGTGTGTGTGTTCTGTTGTTCTGTTGTTGTGTTGTCTGTGTTGTCTGTTGTTGTGTTGTTCGTGTTGTTGTGTGTTGTTGTGTTGTTGTTGTTGTTTGTTGTTGTTGTTCTGTTGTTGTGTGTGTTGTTGTGTTGTTGTGTTGTTCTGTTGTGTGTGTTGTTGTGTTGTTGTGTTGTTCTGTTGTGTGTTGTTCTGTGTTGTTGTGTTGTTCTGTTGTTGTGTTGTTCTGTTGTTGTGTTGTTCTGTTGTTGTTGTTGTTCTGTTGTTGTGTTGTTGTGTTGTTGTGTTGTTCTGTTGTTCGTGTTGTTGTGTTGTTCTGTTGTTGTGTTGTTGTGTTGTTCTGTTGTTGTTTGTTGTTGTTGTGTTGTTGTGTTGTTGTGTTGTTCGTGTTGTTCTGTTGTTGTTGTTGTGTTGTTGTGTTGTTTGTTGTTGTGTGTTTGTTGTGTTTTCTGTTGTTCGTGTTGTTGTTGTTGTTGTTCTGTTGTTGTGTTGTTCTGTGTTGTTCTGTTGTTGTGTTGTTGTGTTGTTTGTTGTTGTGTTCTGTGTTGTTTGTGTTGTTGTGTTGTTCTGTTTGTTGTGTGTTGTTGTGTTGTTGTGTTGTTCTGTTGTCGTGTTGTTCTGTGTTGTGTTGTCTGTTGTTGTGTTGTTTTCTGTTTGTGTTGTTGTGTTGTTGTGTGTTGTGTTGTTCTGTTTGTTGTTGTGTTGTTTCTGTTGTTGTGTTGTTGTGTTGTTCTGTTGTGTGTTGTTCTGTTGTTCTGTGTTGTTTGTTGTTGTTGTGTTGTTCTGTGTTGTTCTGTGTTGTTCTGTGTTGTTGTGTTGTTGTGTTGTGTTGTTGTTCGTGTTGTCTGTTGTTGTTTCGTGTTGTTGTTGTGTTGTTCTGTGTTGTTTGTGTTGTTGTGTTGTGTTGTGTGTTGTTGTGTTGTTGTGTTGTCTGTGTTGTCTGTTTGTTCTGTTGTTGTTGTGTGTGTTCTGTTGTTTGTGTTGTTCTGTTGTGTTGTTGTGTTGTTGTTGTTGTTGTTCGTGTTGTTGTTGTTGTTGTTCTGTTGTTGTGTTGTTCTGTTGTTGTGTTGTTGTTGTTGTTGTTTGTGTTGTTTCTGTTGTTCTGTTGTTCTGTTGTGTTTTGTGTTGTGTTGTGTTGTTGTTGTTGTGTTGTTGTGTGTTGTCGTGTGTTGTTTCTGTTGTTGTGTTGTTCTGTTGTGTTGTGTTGTTGTGTTGTTCGTGTTGTTTGTGTTGTTCTGTTGTTCTGTTGTCTGTTGTCGTGTTGTCGTGTTGTTGTGTTGTTCTGTTGTTGTGTGTGTTGTTGTGTTGTTCTGTTGTGTGTTGTTCGTGTTGTTGTGTGTTGTTCTGTTGTGTGTTGTTCGTGTTGTTGTGTTGTTCTGTTGTTTGTTGTTGTTGTTTGTTGTTGTTGTTCTGTTGTTTGTTGTTGTGTTGTTTTCTTGTTGTGTTGTTCTGTTGTTGTGTTGTTCTGTTGTTGTGTTGTTTGTGTTGTTGTGTTGTTGTGTTGTTGTGTTGTTGTTGTGTGTTGTCGTGTTGTTGTGTTGTTCTGTTGTGTTGTTGTTCTGTTGTTGTGTTGTTCTGTTGTTGTGTTGTTCTGTTGTGTTGTTCTGTTGTGTTGTTTGTTGTTGTTCTGTTGTTGTGTTGTTGTGTTGTTCTGTTGTTGTGTTGTTTTGTTTGTTGTTTGTTCTGTTGTTTGTTGTCGTGTTGTTCTGTTGTTGTGTTGTTTGTGTTGTTCTGTTGTTGTGTTGTTGTGTTGTTCGTGTTGTTTGTTGTTGTTGTTGTTCTGTGTTGTTGTGTGTTGTTGTGTTGTTGTGTTGTTGTTGTGTGTTGTGTGTGTTGTGTCGTGTTGTTCTGTTGTTGTGTTGTTCTGTGTTGTTGTTGTTGTTGTGTTGTTGTGTTGTCGTGTTGTTGTTGTGTGTGTTGTGTTGTTTGTTCTGTTGTTCTGTTGTTGTTGTGTTGTGTTGTTGTTGTTGTGTTGTTCGTGTTGTTTGTTGTTGTTGTTGTGTTGTTCTGTGTTGTTGTGTTGTCGTGTTGTTGTGTGTTGTTGTCTGTTGTTGTCTGTGTTGTTGTGTTGTTCGTGTTGTTGTGTTGTTGTGTTGTTCTGTTGTTCCTGGTCACACTCAGAGCTGCAGTCATGTTTGTTTGTTTCTCTGTTCCACTCTGTTCCACCTTGTGATGTCATCAAGTGAACAGCTCCTTTTCTCTTTAGTTCAGACGAGATCAACGACTCCAGGACTGAAGTTTAAAAACACAGTGGAGCACTTCCTGTATCACCACATGATGACATCACGAGGTGGAACAGAGTGTTTTCAGTTTGAGAGAAAAACTCGTGTTAAATGTGCAGGTTTGTGTCAAACATGTGAATGAAACAAAACAAAAGAGAACAGAGACGTCAGGATGAAGATTCAATAGAATAACTACAGTAGTACTGTAGTACTACAGTAGTACTACAGTAGTGTAGTATAAAGTCGTGTACTCATTGTACCCTGAAGTAGATGATAGTAGTAGTACTGTAGTAGTACTACAGTAGTACTTCAGTAGTCGTGTACTCGTCGTACCCTGAAGTAGATAATAGTAGTAGTACTGTAGTAGTACTACAGTAGTACAGTAACAGTACTCGTCGTACCTGAAGTAGATAATAGTAGTAGTACTGTAGTAGTACTACAGTAGTACTACAGTAGTAGTGTACTTGTCATACCCTGAAGTAGATGATAGTAGTAGTACTGTAGTAGTACTACAGTAGTACTTCAGTAGTCAGTACTCGTTAGTACTGAATAGATGTAGAGTAGTCGTAGTAGTACTACAGTAGTACTCAGTAGTCAGTACTCGTTGTACCCTGAAGTAGTAGTAGTAGTACTGTAGTAGTACTACAGTAGTACTACAGTAGTCAGTACTTGTTGTACCCTGAAGTAGATGATAGTAGTAGTACTGTAGTAGTACTACAGTAGTACTTCAGTAGTCGTGTACTCGTCGTACCCTGAAGTAGATAATAGTAGTAGTACTGTAGTAGTACTACAGTAGTACTACAGTAGTCATGTACTCGTTGTACCCTGAAGTAGATAATAGTAGTAGTACTGTAGTAGTACTACAGTAGTACTACAGTAGTCATGTACTCGTTGTACCCTGAAGTAGATAATAGTAGTAGTACTGTAGTAGTACTACAGTAGTACTACAGTAGTCATGTACTCGTCGTACCCTGAAGTAGATGATAGTAGTAGTACTGTAGTAGTACTACAGTAGTACTTCAGTAGTCATGTACTCGTTGTACCCTGAAATAGATGATAGTAGTAGTACTGTAGTAGTACTACAGTTGTACTTCAGTAGTCGTGTACTCGTCGTACCCTGAAGTAGATGATGACGGCGGCCACCATGACCCCGACGCTCTGGAGCAGATCTCCTAACACGTGGATGAAGGCGGCGCGGACGCTCGTGTTACTGTGACCGCTCAGCAGCGAGGGGGCGTGGCCTCCCAGCAGCGAGGGGGCGTGGCCTGTGTGCACGGGGGCGGGGCTCTGGCCGTTCTCATCGATCTGGTGATACCCGGAACCGTGAGCGTGGAACGAGGTGGAGTGATGCAAGATGTACGCCATACTGCAGACACAACGAGTCCTGGTTTAGTCCTGGGTCAGTCCTGGTTTAGTTCAGGTTCAGTCCTGGTTTAGTCCTGGTTTAGTCCTGGTTTAGTTCAGGTTCAGTCCTGGTTTAGTTCAGGTTCAGTCCTGGTTTAGTCCTGGGTCAGTCCTGGTTTAGTTCAGGTTCAGTCCTGGTTTAGTCCTGGTTTAGTTCGGTTTAGTTCAGGTTCAGTCCTGGTTTAGTCCTGGTTTTTAGAGACCTGGTTTAGTCCTGGTTTAGTCCTGGTTTAGTTCAGGTTCAGTCCTGGTTCAGTCCTGGTTTAGTCCTGGTTTAGTCCTGGTTTAGTCCTGGTTCAGTCCTGGTTTAGTCCTGGTTTCTGGACTCACATGATGTTGACGATGACGGCGCAGCCCGACGTCACGAGCATCACGTGTCCGTTTATGTCGTAGTCGTTTCTCACGATTCTCTCGATCGCCAAATAAACGAGGGCCCCGGTCACCACCCAGATGGACACGACCGAGATGAAGGCGCCCAGGATCTCTACAGCCAGCAGGGGGCGCAAGAACACAGGGTCAAAACAAACACACACCAGAGCAGCAGGATCTCTACAGGGATCATGAAACTTTACAAATATTTATTTATAGCAAAATAATTTACACACTAAGCATAATAAATATAATTTTATCCCAATTTCTTTCTCTTTTTTTGTATTGTTCTGTGTTATGGTCGTACAAACTAATAATAGTGACAAAGAAAATGTATCGTTTATGATCGTATCAAAATAAAAGGTAAAATTAAAGATGATCAGATCTAAACCTTCAGGCCTGAATCTTGGATCCACCAGGTCTAAAAACGCCTAAATAATCACTGAGCCACTGATTTGTTTCTAAATAAAATCAAACTGCAGAGGCGCTATCGTCCAAACAGGTTCATTTGATCTTCTGATAATTTATGTTCTACGTTCTTTTTTCAGACCCAGAGTTTGTTTTTCTCCTGAGAGTTTGTTCTATTCCCTGCTCCTCTTCCTCAGAGTTTCCCTCAGAGTTTCCTCAGAGTTTTCCTCAGAGTTTTCCTCAGAGTCTTGGTCTTCGTCTGGTGATGTTTCAGTGTGGTGTGGCTCAGTTGACATAAACAGTTTTTGTCTGTGTCTTGGTCTCGGTGGAGTCAGGACGACAGCGCCACCTGCAGTTTCACTTCCTCAGGACAGAATGCAGGAGTGTGAGAGGAGTAAAGACCCTCGTCCTGGTTTATCGTCCCGTGGGCACATTTCTGTATTTTGATTTCCTCTTTAATCCAGTGATGATGTTTGTGTTGTCCCCGTCCAGAATCTGCTTCTCTCTTTTACAAAATCATAAACGGACGATTTTAATCTTCGCTGTTTCCTTCTCACGTTTTGTCCCATGTTCTTTTTTTCGTGGACTGAAGTCACTCCCTGTTTCCTCGACGAGTGTTTTATTGCAGGTATTTTGTGAATGACGTTACATTTTTGTTCTGTTTTCTGTTTTGGGTGGACGAGTAATTGTCTGAGTTTTCTGTTTGGTTCTGAGGAAGAGCGTAGGGAGCAGTGCAGTGTCAGGTCTGAAAACAAACTCTGGGTCTGAAAAAATGAACCTAAGAACATAACTGCAGAGGGCGCTGTGCTCCACCAGAACCACACCCACTTCTCATGTTTGTGAGGGTGCAGGTGTGGGTTCTGTGGGTGCTGGTGTGGGTGCGGGTGCAGGTGTAGGTGCGGGTGGTGGTGGGGTGCTGGGTGCTGGTGTGGGTGTGGGTGCAGGTGTGGGTGTGGGTGCGGGTGTGGTGTGGGTGCTGGTGTGGGTGCGGGTGCTGGTGTGGGTGTGGGTGCTGGTGTAGGTGTGGGTGCTGGTGTGGGTGCTGGTGTGGGTGCGGGTGCTGGTGCGGGTGGTGGGTGCAGGTGCTGGTGTGGTGTGGGTGCTGGTGTGGGTCTTGGTGTAGGGTGGGTGCAGGTGCTGGTGTGGGTGCAGTGGTGTGGGTGCTGTGGGTGCTGGTGTGGTGCGGGTGCAGGTGCTGGTGCTGGGTGCAGGTGCTGGTGTAGGTGCGGGTGTGGTGCGGGTGTGGGTGCTGGTGTAGGTGTGGGTGCAGGTGTGGGTGCGGGTGCAGGTGTAGGTGCGGGTGCTGGTGCGGGTGTGGGTGCTGGTGTGGGTCTTGGTGTAGGTGTGGGTGGTGTGGTGCGGTGTGGGTGCGGGTGTGGGTGCAGGTGCTGGTGCGGGTGTGGGTGCTGGTGTAGGTGTGGGTGCAGGTGTGGGTGCGGGTGCAGGTGTAGGTGCGGGTGCTGGTGCGGGTGTGGGTGCTGGTGTGGGTCTTGGTGTAGGTGTGGGTGCAGGTGTGGGTGCAGGTGCTGGTGCAGGTGTGGGTGCAGGTGCTGGTGTAGGTGCGGGTGTGGGTGCTGGTGTAGGTGCAGGTGCTGGTGTGGGTGCTGGTGTGGGTGCGGGTGCAGGTGTAGGTGTGGGTGCTGGTGTGGGTGCAGGTGCTGGTGTAGGTGCGGGTGCTGGTCCTGACCTGAGCGGTGCCACCCGTAGGTCACTGTCTTGGTGGGGGCTCTGGACGAGATCCACAGGGAGAACAGAGACACCATCATGCTGCCGAAGTCCGTGAGCAGGTGAGCGGCGTCCGTCATGATGGCCAAACTGTGGGCCAGGTACCCCCCTGCACACAAGGTCAAAGGTCAAAGGTCACTCTAGCGTCCACCAAGTACGACTTCAGACGAGAAGAAACGACCAGAAGAAACGAGGAGAACGTGAGAAAAGATCTGAGAAGAATCTCGATTTAGCAAAACACGTCCAATAAAAACACAAAAAACAGAATATTTAGAGTGAATCTGACGCTGTCGTCTGAGACTCAGTCTCCCATAATCCTCTGCTCTGCTGTCGTTTCCTCGTCACACAGACCTGGAGTCGCGTTTTGTTACATTAACATGTTTAACACACAAACCAAACTGAAAACACTCTGTTCCACCTGGTGATGTCATCATGTGGTGATACAGGAAGTGCTCCACTGTGTTTTTAAACTCCACACTTCACCTTCACCTGAATCACCTGGAACATTTCAGTCCTGGAGTTTATTTATTAAACTCGACTGAACTAAAGAGAAAAAGAGATGTGTGTGTTGTGCGTCTGTTGTGCGTCTGTTGTGCGTCTGTAGTGTGTCTGTTGTGCGTCTGTTGTGTGTCTGTTGTGTCTGTATGTGTCTGTTGTGCTGTTGTGTCTGTTGTGCGTCTGTTGTGCGTCTGTAGTGTATGTGTCTGTTGTGCGTCTGTTGTGCGTCTGTTGTGCGTCTGTAGTGTGTCTGTTGTGCGTCTGTTGTGTGTCTGTTGTGCGTCTGTAGTGTATGTGTCTGTTGTGCGTCTGTTGTGCGTCTGTTGTGTATGTGTCTGTTGTGCGTCTGTTGTGCGTCTGTTGTGTGTGTGTCTGTTGTGCGTCTGTTGTGCATCTGTTGTGCGTCTGTAGTGTATGTGTCTGTTGTGCGTCTGTTGTGCGTCTGTTGTGCGTCTGTTGTGCGTTACCTATGACCTCTCCGATCATGAAGACCAGACACACTCCGGAGGCGATCACCAGTTTGTTTTTGGCCTGGAGTTTTTCTGCTGCGTCGTCCAGGTGCGACAGGTGCGACAGGTGACGGTGACAGTGACTCTGCACCTGCCGCACCTGCCGTTTCAGCTCCATGGCCCCGTTCGACAGAGAGAAGTCCCCGAACTCTGACTTCGAGTCCGGGAAGGAGCTGAGGAGAGAGACAGGTGTAAGACAGGTGAGACAGGTGTAAGACAGGAGCAGACAGGAGCAGACAGGTGCAGACAGGTGAGACAGGAGCAGACAGGTGCAGACAGGTGCAGACAGGTGAGACAGGAGCAGACAGGTGCATATATTATAATCTTATATCACAGTCCTCAGTTGTTTTTTGCATCAGTTTTTTGTAAGATTTATTTTCAGACGATAAATAATAAATAAACAAAATAAAATGATACGACAAAAATGTAAATGTTTTGTAAATATAAAAATAAACTTTTGTTTTTTACTTATTTTCTGGGTTTAAGTGACAGAGGCTGTTTCCTAATGGTTCTCATTTGTGGGCGGAGTTTGAGGTTTTAATGAGGAGAATTCTGACCAATCAGATTCACGCTTCGCTCAAACATTTCCTGTTTGTTTCTGAGTCAGATCAGATCCAAAACGATTCTGCCGCCGCGGCTGGATCTCTGCTGCAAATTTTACTCTCTGAATTTTACTCTCTGAATTTTACTCTCTTTTACTCTCTAATTTTGTCTGTTGAATTTGAGGAAAACATTTGTGCTGAATATTTAAAAATGTATTTGTTTTAAACCTTTTGAAAATGTACAATTGAAATTGTATAATTAATTTCATAAACTGACGTCCAGAATCAAAATTATTCAAACATGTTTTTTCAGAGTTAAAAAATTCACCGTGAGATATTTCATCGACGTTTAAAAATCTGAAGAAACAAATGATCGTCCGAGTTTTTTTTTTTTTGTAAAACACTGAAATAAAAAATAAAACTGTGTCGTTCACGAGGAGCAGCAGCTGCTGACTCAGCTTTTCTCTCTCTGCGCTCGCTCCTCCTCCTCCTCCTCCTCTCGTCTCTCCTCCTCCCTCTCCTCCTCTCCTCCTCCTCCTCCTCCTCCTCCTCCTCCTCCTCCTCCTCCTCCCTCCTCCTCCTCTCCTCCTCCTCCTCCTCCTCCTCCTCCTCCTCCTCCTCCTCCTCCTCCTCCTCCTCCTCCTCCTCCTCCTCCCTCCTCCTCTCTCCTCCCTCCTCCTCCCCCTCCTCCTCCTCCTCCTCCTCCTCCTCCTCCTCCTCCTCCTCCTCCTCCTCCTCTCCCTCCTCCCTCCTCCTCCCTCCTCCTCTTCGTCCTCCCTCCTCCTCCTCCTCCTCCTCCTCTTCGTCTCCCGGGGCGTCTCGATGATGATGATGATGATGATGATGATGATGATGGGGGTAATGGTCCGTGTGCAGCAGATAAACCTCCTCCTCCTCCTCCTCCTCCTCCAGACGCTCAGGTCCAGAGAGACTTTATCACCGACTCACACCCACAGAGAGACTCCTCCCCTGGGACCCAGACCCAGACTAAACCAGGACTAAACCAGAACTAAACCAGGACTAAACCAGGACTAAACTAGACTGAACCAGGACTAAACTAGACTGAACCAGGACTAAACCAGGACTAAACCAGGACTGAACCAGGACTGAACTAGGACTGAACCAGGACTAAACCAGGACTGAACCAGGACTAAACTAGACTGAACCAGGACTGAACCAGGACTAAACCAGGACTAAACCAGGACTGAACCAGGACTAAACTAGACTGAACCAGGACTAAACCAGGACTGAACCAGGACTAAACTGAACCAGACTGAACCAGGACTGAACCAGGACTAAACCAGACTGACTAACCAGGACTGAACCAGGACTAAACAGGACTAAACCAGGACTAAACTAGACTGAACCAGGACTAAAACCAGGACTAACCAGGACTGAACCAGGACTAAACCAGGACTAAACCAGGACTGAACCAGGACTAAACCAGGACTGAACCAGGACTAAACTTGACTGAACCAGGACTGAACCAGGACTGAACCAGGACTAAACCAGGACTAAACCAGGACTAAACCAGGACTAAACCAGGACTGAACCAGGACTAAACCAGGACTAAACCAGGACTGAACCAGGACTAAACCTCTGGAACCACATTCATTCAGTCTGAGGAGGAGGAGGAGATCTCATCTTTAAACGGTTCTTCTCTGGAGCCACGTTCTGTCTGATTTATTTTCTGGAGATAATCTCTGTGTCTGAAATCAATATTATCTCCCAAACACAGAAGAATAAAACCAGACAAAGACCAGGACTAAACCAGGTCTAAACCAGGACTAAACTAGGACTAAACCAGGACTGAACCAGGTCAGAGTTGTGTTTGAAAATGAACCGTTCTCAGAGAAATAAACCCTCAGCCTCAGTGTGAAATGCCACTGTGTTTTTATTGAACCAGGTCTAAACTCTGGTCTCTGGTCCAGTCTTTGGTCCTAGTTTGGTTTCTGGTTTCCTGAGGAGCAGAGTTAAAGTGGTGTGTCGAAGGTCTCTGGTCTGGTTCTGCTCTGATCCCTGGTCCAGTCTCTGGTCCTGGTCTCTGGTCTCTGGTCTCTGGTCCTGGTCCTGGTCCCGGTCCTGGTCGGGGGTGGACGTGTTTTTGTGGATGTGATGATCGTCTAAAAACTCGTCGTTCATAAAGACTCGGACACAGTGACACTGTCCACCAGGAAAGTGACACAGTGGAGCTTTAATGTGACGCTCTGACAGACGAGAGAGAAAAGAGAGAAAAGAGGGGAACGAGAGAGAAGAAAGAGAAGAGAGAAGAGAGAGAGAGAGAAAAGAGAGAGAGAGAGAGAAGAGAGAGAGGAAAGAGAAGAGAGAGAAGAGGATCTGAGGTCAGGACACAAAAACTCCGCAAAACTCAAGCCTGAAATCTACAAACTACAAACCACAGACGAAAAGAGAAACAGACGACAGGAGAAACAGACGACAGGAGAAACAGACGACAGGAGAGACAGGAGCACAGACAGGGACAGGAGAGACAGGAGCACAGACAGGACAGGAGAGACAGGAGCACAGACAGGAGCACAGACAGGAGCACAGACAGGGGCAGGGGCAGGTGCAGTTCTGTTCATGTTTCCTTCTGTTCGTCAGTTTAATTTGGGATAAATGTTGTAAAATTCGTCTGTGGATCTGATCAGTTTGTTTTTTTCGTCTAAACTAAATTTCCACGACGTTCTCGGGGACGATTCAAGTTCTGTTTGTAAATTTTATCACAGATTTTGTTTGTAAGTTTTGTTTTACAAATCAAATTGCAAAATGTTTTATGGTGACAAAGTTTAAAGCTGAATTTTTATCATTTATTTCAAACATGTCAAAGTGAAAAGTCTCAGAAAGTGAAAAGTCCGTCACTCTGTGACTCGGTGTTTTTCTTTTTCGACAGTTTCATCATAAATATCGTTCGTCTTTAAACCTGCTCACGTCAAACAGAAACATCCCACCTGTTTTCTCCTCCTTTATTTTAGAGCTGATTTTAAAAATGTTCTGATTGACAGAGACAATTTATCATCCCAAAAACAACACTCAGACCAGAGTGACTCTGACTCTGGGTTTTATTGATTTTATTTGCTGTTTTTCTATTTGATCATTTTTGTGTTTTTTTTATTGACATGGTTTTTTATTTAGTTTATGCTTTATTTTATTTTATTTCATCCCTCTCTTTCACCCTGCGTCTCTTTCTCTCCTTCTCCACGCAGCAAAAAATGTAGTTTTAAAATGAACTCTGACAGAGTCATTTGAACATTTCCTCAGAGTTTATCTGAGTCACTCTGTTCTAGAATGAATTTAACATTTGTGTAAATGTTCATGAAGTAAAACTGGACCAAAGTTCCAGTTTAATCCAAATCCAGAGTTATATGAGTCCAAGTCAAGTCCAAGTCGTCTGCTTTGAGCTTCAAGTCATTTCAAGTCTTTAAACCAAAGAACCAGACACAGACTTTTGCATTTATATGAATTTTAAACTAAATTCTTCTTAAAAAGTCCTGGTTTATTTATTTATTTATTTGAGTATTTATTTAAAAGATAAATAACAGATATTTTGTCTGAACTGAACTGGAAGGTTCTGTGTATCAATGATCAGGTTCTGTGTAGTTCCCTCTGATTTACTGTGTATTACTGTGTATTACTGTGTATTACTGTAGTACTTTTGAGTATCAGAGTACTTCAGTTCCAGCAGAAGTGGGAGCGACATGTTCCACTTTGTTCTTGTAAAATGTGTCGCATTTATCGACTGTAAAGAGAAAAATCCATGTTCTTCATGTTCTTCTTCTTCTCTGGGGTCGGGTCTCGGAGCATCAGTCTGAACAGAGACTCCCAGACTTCCTTCACCCCAGACACTTCCTCCAGCTCCTCCAGTGGGACCTGAGGTGTTCCCAGTCCAGTCCAGAGACATGGTCCCTCCAGTGTGTCCTGGGTCTTCCTCCTCCTGGTGGGACATGAACACCTCCTGAGGGACACGTCCAGGAGACGTCAGAACAGACGTCCTCCCCTCAGACGCTCCTCTCCACGTGGAGGAGCAGCGGCTCTACTCCGAGCTCCTCCCCTCAGACGCTCCTCTCCACGTGGAGGAGCAGCGGCTCTACTCCGAGCTCCGACCTCTGTCTCTAAGGGAGACGCCCGGACGCCCTGCGGAGGAAACTCATCTGTGTCTCTTGTATCGTGGACCTGGTCCTTCAGGTTTTTACTCGTGACCTCAAGGAGAGTGAAGAAAAGTATTTTATAAAAACATGTATTTTTAGGAAAAACATCGAGTCGTCTCAAGTCACAGGCCTCAAGTCTTAGTCCATTTTATCAAGTCAAGTCTCAAGTCCTAAAAATACTGACTCAAGTCTGAGTCGAGTCCAAGTGACGACTCACAAGTCCCCACCTGTGCCACATGATGACATCACGAGGTGGAACAGAGTGTTTTCAGTCTGAGAGAAAAATTCTGTGTAAATGTGAAGGTTTGTGTCTGAAACATGTGAAAGAAACAAAACACAAAAATACAAAAACACAAAACACAAAAACACAAAACACAAAAACAAAACAAAAACACAAAAACACAAAAACACAAAAACACAAAACACAAAACACAAAACACAAAACACAAAACACAAAACACAAAAACACAAAAACAAAACACAAAAACACAAAAACACAAAAACAAAAACACAAAACACAAAACACAAAAACACAAAAACACAAAAACACAAAACACAAAACACAAAACACAAAAACACAAAACACAAAAACACAAAAACACAAAACACAAAAACACAAAAACACAAAAACACAAAAACACAAAAACACAAAAACAAAACACAAAAACACAAAAACACACACAAAACACAAAAACACAAAAACACAAAAACACACAAAAACACAAAACACAAAAACACACACAAAAACACAAAAACACAAAACACAAAACACAAAAACACAAAACACAAAAACACAAAACACAAAAACACAAAAACACAAAAACACAAAAACACAAAAAAAAAACACAAAACACAAAAACACAAAAACACAAAACACAAAAACACAAAAACACAAAACACAAAAACACAAAAACAAAAACACAAAAACACAAAACACAAAACACAAAAACACAAAAACACAAAAACACAAAAACACAAAAACACAAAAACACAAAAACACAAAAACACAAAACACAAAACACAAAACACAAAACACACAAAACACAAAACACAAACACAAAAACAAAAACACAAAACACAAAAACACAAAAACACAAAACACAAAAACAAAAAACAAAACAAAAACACAAAACACAAAAACACAAAAACACAAAAACAAAACAAAACACAAAAACACAAAAACACAAAAACACAAAACACAAAAACACAAAAACACAAAAAACACAAAAAAAACACAAAAAACAAAAACACAAAAACACAAAAACACAAAAACACAAAACACAAAAACACAAAACACAACTCCAGGTGTGTGTGACCAGGAAACGAAAAAAACTCTCCCCCGTCTCTCACTCCATCTCTCTCCTTCATCCCTCCATCTCTCTCTCTCCTCCATCTCTCTCCTTCATCCTCCTCTTCTCTTCCATCTCTCTCCATCTCATCTCTCTCCTCATCCCTCCATCTCTCTGTCTGTCCTCATCCCTCCATCTCTCTCCTTCATCCCTCCATCTCTCTCCTCCATCCCTCCATCTCTCTCCTCCATCCCTCCATCTCTCTCCTCCATCCCTCCATCTCTCTCCTTCATCCCTCCATCTCTCTCCTTCATCCCTCCATCTCTCTCCTTCATCCCTCCATCTCTCTCTCTGTCCTCATCCCTCCATCTCTCTGTCTGTCCTCATCCCTCCATCTCTCTCTCTGTCCTCATCCCTCCATCTCTCTCTTCATCCTCCATCTCTCTCCTTCATTCCTCCATCTCTCTCCTCCATCCCTCCATCTCTCTGTCCTCCATCCTCCATCTCTCTCCTCATCCCTCCATCTCTCTCCTTCATCCCTCCATCTCTCCTCCATCCCTCCATCTCTCTCCTTCATCCCTCCATCTCTCTCTTCATCCCTCCATCTCTCTCTTCATCCCTCCATCTCTCTCCTTCATCCCTCCATCTCTCTCCTTCATCCCTCCATCTCTCTCCTCCATCCCTCCTCTCTCTCCTCATCCCTCCATCTCTCTCCTCCATTCCTCCATCTCTCTCCTCCATCCCTCCATCTCTCCCTCTCCCTCATCTCTCCTCCATCCCTCCATCTCTCTCCTTCATCCCTCCATCTCTCTGTCTGTCCTCATCCCTCCATCTCTCTGTCTCTCCTCATCTCTCCATCCCTCCATCTCTCTCTTCATCCTCCATCTCTCTCCTCCATCCCTCCATCTCTCTCCTTCATCCCTCCATCTCTCTCTTCATCCCTCCATCTCTCTGTCTGTCCTCATCCCTCCATCTCTCTCCTTCATCCCTCCATCTCTCTCTCATCCCTCCATCTCTCTCCTCCATCCCTCCATCTCTCTCCTTCATCCCTCCATCTCTCCCTCCATCTCTCTCCTTCATCCCTCCATCTCTCTCCTCCATCCCTCCATCTCTCTCCTCCATCCCTCCATCTCTCTCCTTCATCCCTCCATCTCTCTCCTTCATCCCTCCATCTCCTCCATCTCATCTCTCTCCTTCATCCCTCCATCTCTCTCCTTCATCCCTCCATCTCTCTCCTCCTTCGCCCTCGTCTCCCTCAGTCCGGTGATAATGAGCTCAGATTTACACTCCTGATCCCGTGTCTTTGTCCTGTCACGGCGTTGGTGTTGGTGTTGGTGTTGGTGTTGGCGTTAGTGTGGACGTTGGTGTTGGTGTTGGGTGTGGTGTTGTTGGTGTTGGCGTTGGTGTTGGTGTTGGTGTTGGTGTTGGTGTTGGTGTTGGTGTTGTTGGTGTTGGTGTTGGCGTGTTGGTGTTGGCGTTGGTGTTGGTGTTGGTGTTGGCGTGGCGTTGGTGGTTGGTGTTGGTGTTGGTGTTGGCGTTGGTGTTGGCGTTGGTGTTGGTGTTGGTGTTGGTGTTGGCGTTGGCGTGGTGTTGGTGTTGGTGTTGGTGTTGGTGTTGGTGTTGGTGTTGGTGTTGGTGTTGGTGTTGGTGTTGTTGGTGTTGGTGTTGGCGTTGGCGTTGTGTGTGTTGGTGTTGGCGTTTGTGTTGGTGTTGGTGTTGGTGTTGGCGTTGGTGTTGTGTTGGTGTTAGTGTGGCGTTGGCGTTGGTGTTGGTGTTGGTGTTGGCGTTGGTGTTGGTGTTGGCGTTGGTGTTGGCGTTGGTGTGGACGTTGGTGTTGGTGTTGGTGTTGGCGTTGGTGTTGGCGTTGGTGTTGGTTGGTGTTGGCGTTGGTGTTGGTGTTGGCGTTGGTGTTGACGTGGACGTTGGCGTTGCCGTTGGCGTTGCCGTTGGCGTGGGCGTTGGTGTTGGCGTGGACGTTGGTGTGGACGTTGGCGTTGGCGTGGACGTTGGCGTTGGTGTTGGCGTTGGTGTTGGTGTTGGCGTTGGTGTTGGTGTTGGCGTTGGTGTTGACGTGGACGTTGGCGTTGTTGGTGTTGGCGTTGGTGTTGGCGTTGGCGTTGGCGTTGGCGTGGGCGTTGGTGTTGGCGTGGACGTTGGTGTGGACGTTGGCGTTGGCGTGGACGTTGGCGTTGGTGTGGACGTTGGTGTTGGCGTTGGTGTTGGCGTTGGTGTTGGCGTGGACGTTGGTGTGGACGTTGGCGTTGGCGTGGACGTTGGCGTTGGTGTGGACGTTGGTGTTGGCGTTGGTGTTGGCGTTGGTGTTGACGTGGACGTTGGCGTTGCCGTTGGCGTGGACGTTGGCGTTGGTGTTGGTGGACGTTGGCGTTGGTGTTGGCGTGGTGTTGACGTGGACGTTGGCGTGCGTTGGCGTGGACGTTGGCGTTGGTGTTGGCGTGGACGTTGGTGTGGACGTTGGCGTTGGTGTTGGCGTTGCGATTGGCGTTGGCGTCGGCGTTACCGTTGGCGTGGACGTTGGCGTCGGCATTACCGTTGGACGTTGGCGTTGGCATTGGCGTGGGCGTTGGCGTTGACATGAACATTGACGTTACCGTTACTGTTACCGTGGCTCGTCTGATCGTTTTAGTGTTTTCGCTTTAGCTCAGTGAAGCTCGCAGCATCTGTCACGAGAAACGTCCAGAACTCACCCGAGCGAGAAATGGATTAGTCTGTACACTTAAAAACAACCCCGAGAAAGACACGAGCGCGAAGAGAGGAGGAGGAGGAGGAGGGAGAGAAGACGAGAAGAGAGACGGAGGAGAGAGAGAGGAAGACTTTAAAACACCTGGAGGAAAAGAGAAGAGAAGGAGAGAGAGAGAGAGAAAGACGGGGATATTTAAGGATGAAGAGGATGGAGCTGAAACAAGAGGCCGAGAGGAAGAAATATAACGAAAGAGGAAAAGAAGTTTGTGTGAGAGCAGAGGAAGAGAAGAGGAGAGGAGGAAGAGGAAGAGGAGGAGAGGAAGAGGAAGAGAAGGAGAGGAAGAGGAGAGGAGGAAGAGGAAGAGAAGGAGAGGAAGAGGAGAGGAGAAGAGGAAGAGGAGAGGAGGAGAGGAGAGAGGAGGAGAGGAAGAGGAGAGGAGGAGAGGAAGAGGAAGAGGAAGAGGAGGAGGATGCAGTGTCTTGTCCAGTGCACTTCACTTGTCTCCAGTTAAAACAGGCCTGAGGTGAAGCTGCAAAATGCTTAATTAATTAACACACAATAATAATAATAATATTATACAATATTATGAGGTGAAAATAGAAACTGAGATGTTAAAAAAATATATGTTTGAATTGTACAAAGAGAAATCAACACTTGCAATAAAAATGAAGATAAAATTATTTTATATATGACAAAACGAGCCCCAGTTTGTTCAAATCTAAAAGCATTTATGAACCGATTATTACTACTATTATTATTATTATTATTATTATTATTATTATTATTATTATTATTAGCAGTAGTAGTAGTAGTAGTAGTAGTAGTAGTAGTAGTAGTAGTAGTAGTAGTAGTATCAGGATTATTGTCAGTTTTATTTCAGACAGTAAATTCTGTTCTGTTTTGGTGACAGTGAAATTTCAGACCCTCCTTTTATTTTATTTATTTTTATATTTATTTTTATATTTATATTTATAAATCCCGCAGGTTTTTCTGCACACTCAGCGTAAATTCAAGAAGATTTTTTTATAATTCGTATTAAATTAAATGTGCAGGAGCCACAAACATTTACTGCACTTTTTAATTCCACCAAAAACCACAAACCGGTTCACTTGAATTAGAATGTTTTATTTTTGCTCAACACTTTGTGGGAAATTGTGAACTTTAGAATGTTTTTTTGTTCATAAATATAAATAATAATGGTTAAAGTGTCTGACCTCTGCAGTTTGAGCGAGTACATTCTGGCGCTTTTCTCGTGGATCAGGTGCGTTGATTCTTTCTCCATGTTCCGTCCTGCGCCTCAGCCCCAAAATAAAACGATTCTTCTTCTTCACAATCAAATCAATGTTTAAAATGTGGAGTTCAGTTGGAGTAAAGTCATAAAAGTCACGGGGCCTGGGTCCGGTTCATGGTCGCGGTGCGTCCGGGAGGTGCAGCCGGGGACGGGGCTTCGCTTCGGGCGAGCGGCGGAGCGGAACAGCGGCGCGGGTCTGGAGCTGCGGCCGAGCGGGAGGAGCTCTGCGGCGGACTGGGACAAGCACCGTCCCGGGAGGAGAGAAGGAAGAGAGAAAGAGAGAAAGAGAGAAAGAGAGAGAGGAACGGCCACTGCAGCGACGTCCCGTGCGTCACGTGCCGTGCGTAAAATGTTGGTCACGTTTGTTTAACTCGCGTAAATGTTTAGTGTCTTAATTATTATTTGATGAAAATGCCTGAAATGTTACAAAATGGAAATAAACTTTTGTTTTTTTATTGGATTATCACCGCGGTCCGGGACTAAACGGTCAAAGAAAAGATAATTTTTATTTTATTTTATTTTATTTATAATTTAATTTATTCTCGTCTTAAGGACCAAATCTCCATCGTGTTGGAACAACCTGCAGCATGTTCATGTTCATGTCATGTTCATGTTCATGTCCATGTTCATGTCCATGTTCATGTTCATGTTCATGTCCATGTTCATGTTCATGTCCATATTCATGTCCATGTTCATGTCCATGTTCATGTCCATGTTCATGTTCATGTTCATGTCCATGTTCATGTCCATGTCCATAACCCTAACCCTAACCCTAACTGTGAAACGAGTTTAATTAAAGAAAATAATTCTGCACTCAGACAAACATGAAGCACTTTAGTCACATTTCCTTTGTGTTTTGTCGTTTTGAATCAGATTTTCTGTATTTTACCCAAACAAATATCAGTTTTTGTCTCTTCACTGTTCCAGGATCAGATTTGTCCAGAACAGAGACACTGGGACATTTCTGTATAAAACTGAGACAAATCAGTGGTTTTGTGTAAATCTGCAGGGACAGAGACACAGACTCAGGACTGGGACTGTCCCGGGGACATAAGGACATGTGGACACTCGGGGTTAAGGTGGTCTCCTCGTCTCCTCGTCTCCTCGTCTCCTTATCTCCTCATCTCCTCATCTCCTCGTCTCCTCATCTCCTCCCGCGCGTAAAACATGGACATGGACAAACGAGCCGGAGTCTGAGGATCTGTGCGTTTTTTGTTTTTTTTTATCACGTGAAAGTTTTTGGTTTTATTATATTTTATTGTCGTGTGTGCAGTGAATATTTAGAGTTTAATTGTTTATTTTCTTGGTGTGTGGGACAGTCAGAGGCCTGAGACCCGCAGCTTTGACACAAACACAAATGTTTTATTTTATTTATGTGTTTTTTTGTGTTTGGAGAATCCGCGCCGCTGGACTTGGTGTAATTATCGGCGCTGATGTTTTACAAACGCGTGTAAATGACGCACAGATGAATCTAAATCACGTTTCACGGATGAACAGGCCCCAGGCGCGTTCACGGAGCAGTGGAGCGCGCCTTCATCCGGGTACTGCAGCGGAAACTGGAGGTTTGGAGGATTTTTACAGAAAAACGACGAGAAGAACAAAAAACACGAACTGGAACAATCCAAACAGAACAAAACAACTGTGAAAGAATTAAGAATAGAACCTTTATTTGTCTCACAATGGGGAAATTACAGTGTTGCAACAGTTTAAGAACAGTATTAGAAAATAAATCAAAACACTGAACAAGAATCATCTAAACAAAAAAAAAGCTTCAGCTCCACAGAGACAAGAGTCTGAGACGATTCTCCTGCGTCTGATGCTCATGTTATTCATGTTATTTATGTTA
The DNA here is from genome assembly GCF_026225935.1 of Boleophthalmus pectinirostris. Taxonomy (NCBI): domain Eukaryota; kingdom Metazoa; phylum Chordata; class Actinopteri; order Gobiiformes; family Gobiidae; genus Boleophthalmus; species Boleophthalmus pectinirostris. Next base: position 109,429 of record NW_026571036.1, read on the forward strand.
TTTATGTTATTTATGTTATTTATGTTATTTATGTTATTTATGTTATTTACATGTTATTTATGTTATTTATGTTATTTATGTTATTCATGTTATTTATGTTATTTATGTTATTACTGTTATTTATGTTATTTATGTTATTACTGTTATTTATGTTATTTGTGTTATTTATGTTATTAATGTTATTTATGTTATTCATGTTATTTATGTTATTCATGTTATTTATGTTATTACTGTTATTACTGTTATTCATGTTATTTATGTTATTCATGTTATTTATGTTATTCATGTTATTTATGTTATTACTGTTATTTATGTTATTTATGTTATTCATGTTATTTATGTTATTCATGTTATTTATGTTATTACTGTTATTTATGTTATTTATGTTATTCATGTTATTTATGTTATTATGTTATTTATGTTATTACTGTTATTTATGTTATTTATGTTATTCATGTTATTTATGTTATTATGTTATTTATGTTATTTATGTTATTTATGTTATTCATGTTATTTATGTTTTATGTTATTATGTTATTACTGTTATTTATGTTATTTATGTTATTCATGTTATTTTTATGTTATTATGTTATTCATGTTATTTATGTTATTATGTTATTATGTTATTCATGTTATTATGTTATTATGTTATTATGTTATTCATGTTATTATGTTATTACTGTTATTTATTATGTTATTCATGTTATTATGTTATTACTGTTTATGTTTTATGTTTTATGTTATTTCATGTTATTCTGTTATTATGTTATTACTGTTATGTTATTCATGTTATTTATGTTATTACTGTTATTATGTTATTATGTTATTCTGTTATTATGTTATTATGTTATTATGTTTATGTTATGTTATTACTGTTATTATGTTATTTATGTTATTACTGTTATTATGTTATTCATGTTATGTTATTATGTTATTATGTTTTCATGTTATTATGTTATTACTGTTATTATGTTATTATGTTATTCATGTTATTATGTTATTATGTTATTCATGTTATTATGTTATTCATGTTATTCATGTTATTACTGTTATTACTGTTATTCATGTTATTTATTTATGTTATTCATGTTATTTATGTTATTATGTTATTTATGTTATTCATGTTATTTATGTTATTACTGTTATTTATGTTATTTATGTTATTCATGTTATTCATGTTATTACTGTTATTACTGTTATTCATGTTATTTATGTTATTCATGTTATTTATGTTATTCATGTTATTTATGTTATTACTGTTATTACTGTTATTCATGTTATTTATGTTATTACTGTTATTCATGTTATTCATGTTATTCATGTTATTACTGTTATTACTGTTATTCATGTTATTTATGTTATTCATGTTATTCATGTTATATCATGTGACAGTACACGACTGTGAGGATTCTTCTGTGCAGCAGGAGGTGTATAATATAGTATATATAATACAGTATATATATAAAGTACAGTAGATGTAAATGTAAATGCATAATGAATGTACAGTATAAATATATACAGTGTATATAAAGTACAGTGTATATAAAGTACAGTATAAAGTACATGTCTAGTACATGGACAGAGTGAACTTGAGTTTAACTGACTTCAGTTTTTTTTGGTTGTTTTGTGAGTGAGACTGTGTTGTCGTGAGCGCCACCTTCAGGCGGAAACAATTGAAGAAACAGATTCAATCAAAAAAACATTTGTCCAGTGGCAGAATTTAATTTCTCTTAACATAGAGACCAGACGTCCTGAGTCCAGACGTCCTGAGTCCAGACGTCCTGAGTCCAGAGACCAGACGTCCTGAGTCCAGACGTCCTGAGTCCTGAGTCCAGACGTCCTGAGTCCAGACGTCCTGAGTCCAGACGTCCTGAGTCCTGAGTCCAGACGTCCTGAGTCCAGACGTCCTGAGTCCAGACGTCCTGAGTCCTGAGTCAGACGTCCTGAGTCCAGACGTCCTGAGTCCAGACGTCCTGAGTCCTGAGTCCAGACGTCCTGAGTCCGGAGTCCAGACGTCCTGAGTCCAGACGTCCTGAGTCCTGAGTCCAGACGTCCTGAGTCCTGAGTCCAGAGTCCTGAGTCCAGAGTCCTGAGTCCAGACGTCCTGAGTCCTGAGTCCTGAGTCCAGACGTCCTGAGTCCAGACGTCCTGAGTCCAGACGTCCTGAGTCCTGAGTCCTGAGTCCAGACGTCCTGAGTCCTGAGTCCAGACGTCCTGAGTCCAGACGTCCTGAGTCCGGAGTCCAGACGTCCTGAGTCCAGACGTCCTGAGTCCTGAGTCCAGACGTCCTGAGTCCTGAGTCCAGACGTCCTGAGTCCAGACGTCCTGAGTCCTGAGTCCAGACGTCCTAAGTCCAAACGTCCTGAGTCCAGACGTCCTGAGTCCAGACGTCCTGAGTCCGGAGACCAGACGTCCTGAGTCCCCGGGACAGTCCCAGTCCTGAACCTGTGTCCCCGAGATGGTCTCAGTCCTGAACTTGTCTCAGTCCTGAGTCTGTGTCTCTGTCCCACAGATTTACACAAAACCACTGATTTAGTGCCGGAGTGAAAAGTTTAAAACAACTAAATATTTGCAATTATTGGTATTTGTGTAAAATGCAGAGTCTGTGATTTTGGACTTGACTCATTATTATTATTGTTATTATAATATATTTTTAAAATAGATTTATTTAATACATGAATTTAATAGATGATTTTAATGTAATTTAATTTGTATTATTTATTTTTGAATTTAATATTTTATTTGTATTTATTACATTTTATTTAATAGATTAATATATTTAATAGATTTATTTTAACAGATTTATCGTTATTTTAATAACTCCGTGACGTGTCCATTGAATGTGACCTGACGTGACCTACGTGCGTGCTGACGTGTGCGTGTACGTGCAGTGACGTGATGACGCCGCCAGTGTTTGGTTTCCGCGCGGCGCTGATGATGGAGCCGAACCACAGCGACACAAACCCGAGAATAAACCCGAGAATAAACCCGGGAATAAACCCTCCAGAACCGCCGCAGGGACACGGACCCGAGGCGGACACAGCCGCGTCCCGCTCCGACAGGTACGGACCGAACCAGAGCGACAACAGCCCCGAGCTCAGACCGAACGAGAAGGAACGAGAACCCGGGAAGAAAGTGAAGCTAACACCGCTAGCAGCTACAGTTAGCATGAGACACAGAGACACAGAGACACACACAGAGACACACACACAGAGACACACACACACACAGAGACACACACACACACAGAGACACACACACAGAGACACACACACACACACACACACAGAGACACACACAGACACACACAGAGACACAGACACACACAGAGACACACACACACACACACACAGAGACACAACAGACACACAGAGACACACACACACAGAGACACACAGACACACACAGAGACACACACACAGACACACAGACACACACACAGACACACACACAGAGACACACACACACAGACACACAGACACACACACACAGACACACACACAGACACACACAGAGACACACACACAGAGACACACACACAGACACACACACAGAGACACACACACACACACACAGACACACACACACAGACACAGAGACACACACAGAGACAAACAGACACACACAGAGACACACACACAGAGACACAGGGGGACACAGAGGAACAAAGAGGAACACAGAGACACACACAGAGACACACAGAGACACACAGAGACACACACACACACACAGAGACAAACAGACACACACAGAGACACACACAGAGACACACAGAGACACACAGACACACACACAGAGACAAACAGACACACACAGAGACACACAGAGACACACACACAGAGACACAGAGGGACACACAGAGACACAGGGGGACACAGAGGAACAAAGAGGAACACAGAGACACACACAGAGGCACACAGACACACACAGAGACACAGACAGAGACACACAGTGACACACACAGTGACACACAGAGACACACACAGTGACACACAGACACACACAGACACACACACACACAGAGACACACAGAGACACACAGACACAGAGACACAGGGGGACACAGAGACACAGAAGGAGACTAAGGGACGCTGCTTGTTTGTTTCAATAAGAGCTGGAGATGATCTGAACTCTCAGGACTCAGATCAGTTTGTTTCATAAAAACTGAACAACTTCCAAATCCAAATCCAGTTTTTGTTTCAGATGTTGATGTCATGAAGCTGCAGCTGAGGTTTATTCCAGACTGGGGATAATTAAATGTCTTATTAATTGGAATTTCACAAGAAAGACTGAAAAAAAAAAAAAAAAAAAAAACAACTCCAAAGAAAAACAAATCATATCTTAAATCAGTCTGTTTATTTGCTCAGTTTTATTTTGTAAATGTGACGCACCAGACTTTTATACTTTTATACTTTTGTACTTTTGTACTTTTGTTGTAATTACAGACAGAACGTGTGCTCGTTGGTGAAGAGTTTATCTCAGATTAGTTTTAAAATGATTATAAATGGTTTATATTTCATATCTCATCAGTGGACGCTGGTTGTGTCGGAGCCGTGTGATGAAGTCTTACTCATGTGAGTCCGGCCCCGCTCTGAGCTCGCTGTGCCCAGGACAGAGGTGTGATTCCTGGGGAGGGTGGGTGAGCTCGCCCCCTCCCCCTCACACACCCCCAGAGCAGCTCCGGGGCGAGAGACGTCACAGAGCGGGACCTGAGCCGTGGCCCGTCTCTGTCTCCGCACGGGACACCGGGTCCGCAGAGTCTCCGAGCGCTGAGGCGAAGACCGCGGCTGCTCGACGGTTCTGCGGAGAAGGTTTAAACCAGAGCAGTGAGACGAGGGGCTGGAGATGAGCAAAAGGCATTTCTGATGGCCACACAGAGTGTTTTTAATTTACAGTTTAACCCTGAAAATCACATTCTGTGTTTTTATTATCATCATCTATTCCTCCACCAAAACTGAGTTTAAACTTTTAATATTTTGACAACACCACAGACGAAGTGGACTGAGGGAGCGCACTGCAAAAAACTTTACGATATAAACACTTAAATCTATCAGAAAATGACTTGAAATGATGTGTTTGTGCAGTAAGATCATTTTACTTGATGAGTTATCTGAAAATAAACGACCTCTAGACTAGAATGAAGCGTCTCAGAACAAGTAAGTAGAAAATAAATCTGAAAACAAAGAAGAACCTGATAGTTTTAAAGTTTTAAAATCTTGGCCAGATCAGAGACATTTGTGTGTTTGACTCCAGTCAGATGAAGCTCATGAAGCTGCAGGTCTGGGCCGAATTTGGAGGCGAATTCCAGATTAGGAACAGGAATTTATTTACGAACGGAAAAAAGTGAATAAAAACCCCAGGGTCATGTGGAGCGAGTGAATACGAACAGTTTAAGACCAAAATGAGAGAGGAGGATCATCACTGCAACTTTCTCTGACCTGGAGATTTTAAACCTTCTATTCAGGTTCTTCATCTTGTTTTCAGTTTTATGATTTATGATCTTCTCACTCTTTCTGAATCAGTTGTAAAATCTTAAAAATGTTCACATATATTTGTTTCATGACTCAACTCGTCAGGAAATGTTAAATTTAGGCACAAAATATTTAAGAGAAGCTACAGTTCATTTACCAAAGTTTTCCCTTCAACACTTGACTTGTTTTTAGATTCAGTTTGAACGACTCTCATGTACGACTGATTCAAGAACAAATTTAACATCAGACTGAATTTATTATCAGCCCATGAAAACTCATCATAAACTCGTTTTAAATCTGTTTATCTCAAACTTAGCGTCATAAACTTATTTCCAGCCCATGAACACTGAGCACAGACGCTTCATCCTCGTCTAGAAGTCGTTTGTCCGGTAAAGTGATTTTGCTGCATGGACGCGTCATTTTCTGACAGATTTAAGTGTTTAGATTTAGAATTTTTCAGTCTTAAATCCCTGTTTGTTGTTTGTTGTTTGTGTTTGTTTTGCAGCAGCGGAGACGATTCTCTGGACGGCCTCTCGTCGCCGCGCTGCCCTTCGACCCCTCGTTGCCCTTCGACCCCTCGCTGCCCTCTGACCCCCGCGACCCCCATGACCTCTTCCCTGTCGCCACGGAAACGCTCGATGTCTCAGAGTAAGACGGAACCTCCGCTGCTGCGCACGAACAAACGCACCATCTACACGGCGGGACGTCCCCCCTGGTACAACGTGACCGGCACCAGCTTCAAGGAGGCGTTCGTCATCGGTCAGTCTCTCCGCGCTTCTGGCCTCGTCCGGTTTAGTTTTGTGATATTTTCATTTATGAAGAATTCGGTTCAAATTTCACATTTTCAACACGTCCAGAAAAACAAAAACAAAAACACTGAAATAACCCAAACCCAAACCGACGAATATGACACAGAACAGATCTGAACTTCAGGTAGAGACGAGTTTACGCTGAATAACTCAGGAGGTCTGACTGTTTATGCAGTCCTGGTCTAGTCCTGGTTTAGTCCTGGTCTAGTCCTGGTCTAGTCCCGGTCTAGTCCCGGTCTAGTCCCGGTCTAGTCCCGGTTTAGTCCTGGTCTAGTCCCAGTCTAGTCCCGGTCTAGTCCTGGTTTAGTCCTGGTTTAGTCCTGGTTTAGTCCTGGTCTAGTCCTGGTTTAGTTCTGGTTTAGTCCTGGTTTAGTTCTGGTTTAGTTCTGGTTTAGTTCTGCTTTAGTCCTGGTCTAGTCCTGGTCTAGTCCTGGTTTATGGATGAAAGTTCAGTTCTTAAAACACTTTATCCCGACCCTGATGGCCTGATGCTCGAGGAATCGCTGAAGGACGAATCGCTGAATCAGTTTTCGCCGAAGGCCACAGAACGAGTCGAGACCAAAGTGCAGAGAGACACTTTTTTTATGGATCTGTGAGACTGAAGGTGCGTTTGGTTCTGCTGAGCTCAAATCACTGAAGAGAACGTTCCTGACAAAGAGAAACATCTAAATGTTTTCATCTTTACTGCTCATGGAAACACAGAACACAGCAGGTTCTGTTCATGTTCCTCCAGGTCTTCAGCAGGTTCTGTTCTTGTTCCTCCAGGTCTTCAGCAGGTTCTGTTCATGTTCCTCCAGGTCTTCAGCAGGTTCAGCAGGTTCTGTTCATGTTCCTCCAGGTCTTCAGCAGGTTCTGTTCATGTTCCTCCAGGTCTTCAGCAGGTTCGGCAGGTTCTTCATGTTCCTCCAGGTCTTCAGCAGGTTCTGTTCATGTTCCTCCAGGTCTTCAGCAGGTTCTGTTCATGTTCCTCCAGGTCTTCAGCAGGTTCTGTTCATGTTCCTCCAGGTCTTCAGCAGGTTCTGTTCATGTTCCTCCAGGTCTTCAGCAGGTTCTGTTCTTGTTCTTCAGGTCTTTGTGGAGGAAGTGCTTCTGGGAAAACGACTGTGGCGAATAAAATCATCGAGGCGTTGGACGTGCCGTGGGTCGTGCTGCTCTCCATGGACTCCTTCTACAAAGTACGACGACATTTAAATCAGAAATATAAGACTTAAAACTCTGGACTAAACCAGGACCGAACCAGGACCGAACCAGGACCGAACCAGGACTGAACCAGGACCGAACCAGGACTGAACCAGGACTGAACCAGGACTGAACCAGGACCGAACCAGGACCGAACCAGGACTGAACCAGGACTGAACCAGGACCGAACCAGGACCGAACCAGGACTGAACCAGGACTGAACCAGGACTGAACCAGGACCGAACCAGGACCGAACCAGGACCGAACCAGGACCAAACCAGGACTGACCTTGTAGTTTTTGTCTTCAGGTCTTGACCCCAGAGGAGCAGGAGTTGGCGAGTAAAAACGAGTATAACTTCGATCATCCCGACGCGTTTGACTTCGAGCTGCTCGTCACGGTTCTGAGGAAACTGAAGAAGGGGAAGAGCATAAAGGTTCCAGTGTACGACTTTAACTCCCACTGCAGACGCAAGGAGTGGGTGAGTCCAGAGAACGAAACGCTCTTCACAACATTTACCCTGCTCCAGATGCCCTCCCCGGACTAAAGACAGGACTAAGACAGGACTAAGACAGGACTAAGACAGGACTAAGACAGGACTAACGACAGGACTAAACAGGACTAAGACAGGACTAAGACAGGACTAACGCAGGACTAACGCAGGACTAACGCAGGACTAACGCAGGACTAAGACAGGACTAAGACAGGACTAAGACAGGACTAAAACAGGACTAACGCAGGACTAAGACAGGACTAAGACAGGACTAAGACAGGACTAAGACAGGACTAAGACAGGACTAACGCAGGACTAAGACAGGACTAAGACAGGACTAAGACAGGACTAAGACAGGACTAAGACAGGACTAAAACAGGACTAAAACAGGACTAACGCAGGACTAAACAGGACTAAGACAGGACTAAGACAGGACTAAGACAGGACTAAGACAGGACTAAGACAGGACTAACGCAGGACTAAGACAGGACTAAGACAGGACTAAGACAGGACTAAGACAGGACTAAGACAGGACTAACGACAGGACTAAGACAGGACTAACGCAGGACTAAGACAGGACTAAGACAGGACTAACGCAGGACTAACGCAGGACTAAGACAGGACTAAGACAGGACTAACGCAGGACTAACGCAGGACTAACGCAGGACTAACGCAGGACTAAGACAGGACTAAGACAGGACTAACGCAGGACTAACGCAGGACTAACGCAGGACTAAAACAGGACTAACGCAGGACTAACGCAGGACTAACGCAGGACTAACGCAGGACTAAGACAGGACTAACGCAGGACTAACGCAGGACTAAGACAGGACTAAGACAGGACTAAAACCAGGTCTAAACTAGGACTAAACCAGGACTAAACCAGATCTAAACCAGGACTGAACCAGGACTAAACCAGGACTGAACCAGGACTGAACCAAATCTAAACCAGGACTGAACCAGGACTGAACCAGGACTGAACCAGGACTGAACCAGGACTAACCAGGACTGAACCAGGACTGAACCAAATCTAAACCAGGACTGAACCAGGACTGAACCAAATCTAAACCAGGACTGAACCAGGACTAAAACAGGATTAAGACAGGACTAAGACAGGACTAAACCAGATCTAAACCAGGACTAAACCAGGACTAAACCAGGACTGACCCAGGACTGAACCAGGACTAAACCAGATCTATACCAGGACTAGACCAGGACTAGACCAGGACTAGACCAGGACTAAACCAGGTCTAAACCAGATCTAAACCAGGTCTAAACCAGATCTAAACCAGGACTAGACCAGGACTAGACCAGGACTAGACCAAGACTAGACCAAGACTAGACCAAGACTAGACCAAGACTAAACCAGGTCTAAACCAGGTCTAAACCAGGTCTAACCCAGGTCTAACCCAGGTCTAAACCAGGACTGAACCAGGACTAAACCAGGACTGAACCAGGACTGAACCAGGACTGAACCAGGACTGAACCAGGACTGAACCAGGACTGAACCAGGACTGAACCAGGTCTAAACCAGGACTGAACCAGGACTGAACCAGGACTGAACCAGGTCTAAACCAGGACTAACAGAGTGTTTTATAATGATTCTTTTTTGGTGGTTTTAGCGTTTTGCTCCGGGGGGTTTTTAGGTCTCGGGTCTTTGTGCTGATCACAGTTGGTTTCGTGTCGTCTAAACGAGCCGCAGCTGCGTCCAGAATCAATCCCTCGTCTTTTCGGGCCAATTTCACGGCTCAACGGCACCACGGCAGCCGGGGAATAGACCCGCCACACGCCACTCACTCACACAGACCTGTGCAATTAAACCAGCAACCTCTGATGACGAGCGAACAAAGAGACTGAACCAGGACTGAACCAGGACTAATGTGGGACTAAAACAGGACTAAAACAGGACTAAAACAGGACAGGACTAAAACAGGACTAAAACAGGAGGACTAAAACAGGTCTAAAACAGGACTAATGTGGGACTAAAACAGGACTAAAAACAGGACTAAAATGTGGGACTAAAACAGGACTAAAAACAGGACTAATGTGGGACTAAAACAGGACTAAAACAGGACTAAAACAGGACTAAAACAGGTCTAAAACAGGACTAATGTGGGACTAAAACAGGACTAAAACAGGACTAAAAAATGTGGGACTAAACAGGACTAAATGGGACTAAAACAGGACTAAAACAGGACTAATGTGGGACTAAAACAGGACTAAAACAGGACTAATGTGGGACTAAAACAGGACTAAAACAGGACTAATGTGGGACTAAAACAGGACTAAAACAGGACTAAAACAGGACTAAAACAGGACTAAAACAGGACTAATGTGGGACTAAAACAGGACTAAAACAGGACTAATGTGGGACTAAAACAGGACTAAAACAGGACTAAAACAGGACTAAACCAGGACTAATGTGGGACTAAAACAGGACTAAAACAGGACTAAACAGGACTAATGTGGGACTAAAACAGGACTAAAACAGGACTAATGTGGGACTAAAACAGGACTAATGTGGGACTAAAACAGGACTAATGTGGGACTAAAACAGGACTAAAACAGGACTAAACAGGACTAAAACAGGACTAATGTGGGACTAAAACAGGACTAAAACAG
>NW_026571036.1:125000-137500 GCF_026225935.1 Boleophthalmus pectinirostris
TCTCGTCATAAATCGTCTTCGCCCTAGAGTCGCCCTGATCCATTTTAATTTAGATTCTCCACAGATCTGCTCCGTAAACGACAAACGAGTGTCACTGCTCCTCCTTTTCTCTTTTACCCTTTTCTCCCTTTTTCTGACCCCACCTCTTTTTTTCTTTTTCTCTCTCCGTCCCTCCTCCCCCTTCCTCCTCCCCCTCCTTCTCTCCTTCTCCCTTTCTCATTATTCATTTCCTCTTTCCTCCCTCCTTCTTTCCTCCCTCCTCCTCCTCCTCTCCTCCTCCTTTCCTCCCTCCTCTCCTCCTCCTCCTCTCCTCCTCTCCTCCTCTCCTCCTCCTTTCCTCCCTCCTCTCCTCCTCCTCCTCTCCTCCTCCTCCTCTCCTCCTCCTTTCCTCCCTCCTCTCCTCCTCCTCCTCTCCTCCTCCCTGCGTCTCTCCGTTTCTCTTCCGCTTTTGTTTTTTCTTTGCTTTTTCTCTTTTGTGTCTTTTGTTCTTCGTTCTGTTAATGAATCATGTTGACAGTTTGAATAAAACACTCTTATCACCAACACACAGACGCACAACTGAGACGCACAACACACACACAACACACAGACACAACACACAGACGCACAACTGAGACACACAACACACAGACGCACAACTGAGACGCACAACACACACACACACACAACACACAGACGCACAACACACACACACACAACACACAGACGCACAACTGAGACGCACAACACACACACACACACAACACACAGACGCACACAACACACAGACGCACAACTGAGACGCACAACACACACACAACACACACACACACACACAACACACAGACGCACACACAACACACAGACGCACAACTGAGACACACAGACACACAACACACACACACACAACACACAGACGCACAACTGAGACGCACAACACACACACAACACACAGACACAACACACAGACGCACAACTGAGACACACACACAGACGCACACACACACACACACACACACACACACACTGAGACGCACAACACACACACACACACACAACACAGACGCACAACTGAGACACACAACACACACACACACACACACACACAACGCACAACAACACACAACACACAGACGCACACACAACACACAACACACAACACAGACGCACACAACACACACAACACACAGACGCACACACAAACACACAGACGCACAACTGAGACGACACACACACACACACACACACACAACACACACAGACGCACACACAACACACAGACGCACAACTGAGACGCAACACACACACACACACACACGCACACACACACACAGACGCACAACTGAGACACACAACACACACACAACACACAGACGCACAACTGAGACGCAACACACACACACAACACACAGACGCACAACTGAGACGCACAACACACACACAACACACAGACACACAGACGCACACACACACAACACACAGACGCACAACTGAGACGCACACACACACACACACACAACACACACAGACGCACACACAACACACAGACGCCACAACTGAGACGCACAACACACACACACACACACACAGACGCACACAACTGAGACGCACAACACACACAACACACAGACGCACAACTGAGACGCACAACACACACACACACACAACACACACGACACACACACACACACACACAGACGCACACACAACACACAGACGCACAACTGAGACGCACAACACACACACACACACAACACACAGACACAACACACAGACGCACAACTGAGACGCACAACACACACACACACAACACACAGACGCACAACTGAGACACACAACACACACACACACACACAACACACAGACGCACACACTGAGACGCACACACACACACACACACACACACACACACAGACGCCACAACACACACACACAACACACAGACGCACAACTGAGACGCACAACACACACACAACACACAGACGCACAACTGAGACGCACAACACAGACGCACAACACACACACAACACACAGACGCACAACTGAGACGCACAACTGAGACGCACAACACACACACACACACAACACACAGACGCACAACTGAGACGCACAACACAGACGCACAACACACACACAACACAGACGCACAACTGAGACGCACAACACACACACACACACACAACACACAGACGCACAACTGAGACACACAACAGAGACGCACAACTGAGACGCACAACACACACACACAACACACAGACGCACAACACACACACACAGACGCACAACTGAGACACACAACACACACGCAACACACAGACGCACAACACACACACACAGACGCACAACACACACACACAGACGCACAACTGAGACGCACAACACACACACACAACACACAGACGCACAACACACAGATGCACAACACACACACAACACACAGACGCACAACTGAGACGCACAACACACAGACGCACAACACACACACAACACACAGACGCACAACTGAGACGCACACACACACACACAACACACAGACGCACAACTGAGACGCACAACACACAGACGCACAACTGAGACGCACAACACACACACAACACACACACAACACACAGATGCACAACTGAGACACACAACACACACACAGACGCACAACTGAGACACACAACACACACACAGACGCACAACTGAGACGCACAACACACAGATGCACAACTGAGACGCACAACACACACACAACACACAGACGCACAACTGAGACGCACAACACACAGATGCACAACTGAGACGCACAACACACACACACAACACACAGACGCACAACTGAGACGCACAACACACACACAACACACAGACGCACAACTGAGACACACAACACACACACACAGACGCACAACTGAGACGCACAACACACACACACACAGACGCACAACTGAGACGCACAACACACACACACAACACACAGACGCACAACTGAGACGCACAACACACACACAACACACACACAACACACAGACGCACAACTGAGACACACAACACACACACACACAGACGCACAACTGAGACGCACAACACACACACACACAGACGCACAACTGAGACGCACAACACACACACACACAGACGCACAACTGAGACGCACAACACACACACAACACACGCACAACACACACACAACACACAGACGCACAACTGAGACGCACAACACACACACACAGATGGTGTTTGTGGTGAAGTTTAAAGTGTCTCCTCTGGTCCTTCAGCTCTTGGACATGAAGGTGTTCGTGGACTCGGACTCGGACATTCGTCTGGTCCGGAGGTTGAAGAGGGACATTTCTCAGCGCGGCAGAGACATCACCGGGATCATCAAACAGTACAACACGTTTGTGAAGCCAGCGTTCGAGCGCTACATCGAGCCCACGGTGCAGCTGGCAGACATCGTGGTGCCCAGAGGTGAGTGCCATCGTGGGGAGTTCCTTCGTGGTGCCGTCGTTGTGCCATCGTGGTGCCATCGTTGTGCCATCGTGGTGCCATCGTGGTGCCATCGTGGTGCCATCGTGGTGCCATCGTGGTGCCATCGTTGTGCCATCGTTGTGCCATCGTGGTGCCATCGTGGTGCCATCGTGGTGCCATCGTGGTGCCATCGTGGTGCCATCGTGGTGCCATCGTGGTGCCAGGCTGTTTTGTCTCGTTTGTCGTCTGTTTCTGAATTTTCTGGTTGGTGTTTTCAGGAGGAGAGAACTTTGTGGCGTTGGACCTGATCGTTCAGCACGTCCACAGTCAACTCGAGAAGGTACAAATCCACTGTGGCTTTTTTAGTCACGTCACGGAAAAAAATAGTCCAATATTTTTTACCAGAGACGCAACAACGACCAGAAATATCTCAAACATCTGAAACATCACGACAACTCCACCACAACACCTCCACCACACCTCCACCACACCTCCACCACACCTCCACCACACCTCCACCACAACTCCACCACACCTCCACACACTCCACCACACCTCCACCACACCTCCACACCCACACCACACTCCACCTCACACCCACCACACCTCCACCACACCTCCACCACACCTCACCACACTCCACCCACTCCACCTCCACACTCCACCACCTCCACCACACCTCCACCACAACTCCACCACACCTCACACTCCACCACCCACACCTCACCACACCACACACTCCACCACACACCTCCACCACACCTCCACCACACCTCCACCACACCTCCACCACACCTCCACACACCTCCACCTCCACCACACCTCCACACCTCCACCACAACTCCACCACACCTCCACCCACAACCTCCACCAACACCTCCACCACACCTCCACCCACACCACACCTCCACCACACCCCACCACACCTCCACCACACTCCACAACCTCCACCACACCTCCACCACCACACCTCCACCCACACTCCACCACACCTCCACCCACCACACATCCACCACACCTCCACCACACCTCCACCACAACCTCCACACACCACACCTCCACACCTCCACCACACCTCCACCACACCACCACACCTCCACCACACCTCCACCACAACCTCACCACCACCCACCACTCCACACCTCCACACCTCCTCCACACACCTCACCTCCACACCTCCACCACACACCCTCCACCTCCACACCTCCACACACCACCTCCACCACACACACCTCCACACACACCTCCACCACACCTCCACCACCACCTCCACCACACCTCCACCCACCACACCTCCACCACACCTCCACCACACACCACCTCCACACCTCCACCACACACCACCTCCACACCTCCTCCACACCTCCTCCACACCTCCACCACACCTCCACCACACCTCCACCACACCACCTCCACACCTCCACCTCACCACACCTCCACACACTCCTCCACACACCTCCACCACACCTCCACCACACCTCCACCACACCTCCACCACACCACCTCACACCACACCTCCACCACACCTCCACCACACCTCCACCACACCTCCACCACACCTTCACCTCCACCACACCTCCACCACACCTCCTCCACACCTCCACCACACCTCCACCTCACACCCACCACAACTCCACCTCCTCCACACCTCCACCTCCACTACACCTCCACTACACCTCCACCTCCACCACACCTGTACACACGATAAACACGACAAACACGACCAACACGACAAACACAACAAACACGACAAACGACCAACAACGAGCAACATGACCAACAACGACAAACACGATAAACACGATAAACACGACAAACACGATAAACACGACAAACACGACAAACACGATAAACGCTGCACCCAGAAAACATGAAGTTTTCGTTCATTAATTTCTTTTCCTGACGTCAGTGTCAGAATCACGTTTGTCTCTAATCGTTGCATCTTGTTTATTGAGCTGTTTTTTGTTTTTTGTTGTTTTTCTCATTCGTGATTTTTGTCGTTTGTTTTTCCCCATTTCTGTTTTTGTTGTTTGTTTTTCTCATTTGTGTTTTTTGTCGTTTGTTTTTCCCCATTTCTGTTTTTGTTGTTTGTTTTTCTCATTTGTGTTTTTTGTCGTTTGTTTTTCTCATTTGTGTTTTTTGTCATTGGTGTTTTTGCTTGTGTCGCTTGTTTCTTTTGTGATGATTTGATTGGCTGATTCTGACGTGCTTGTCGCTGTGGCCCTGCTCTAATTGGCTGATGATTGTGACCTCGCCGTCCTCCTCCTCCTCCTCAGCGCGAGATCACCGTCAGGTATCAACGAATCCCTTTGCGCTTTTACCCACCTCTTATTTTCCTTCACTGTTTAAAGGGACATTTTACAACATGTTCTGATGTTCTAATGTTCTACTGATGTTCTTCTGATGTTTCCTGGTCACACTCAGACGTGGAGTTGTGTTTTGTTTCATGTTTCACACACACACGTCCTGCACATTTACACAAGTTCTTCTCCTGGAATGATGAATCTGCTGAACTAAAAGGAAAAGGGAAAAAAACACCTAAAAACTTCTACTTGATGACATCACAAAGTGGTACGGAGCGTTTAATAAAGAGTTACTACAAACCTGTGTGAATGAAACAAACACACCTCCAGCTCTGTGTGTGACCAGGAACATCAGAACATCAGAACATCAGAACATTAGAACATTAGAACATCAGAACATCAGAACATTCAGAACATCAGAACATCAGAACATCAGAACATGGATTACAGCTCAGAGTCCATTTTGTGTGATACAGGGTCTAAACCAGGACTGAACCAGGACTAAACGAGGACTAAACCAGGACCTTAACAGGACTAAACCAGGACTAAACCAGGACTAAACCCGGACTAAACCAGGACTGAACCAGGACTAAACCAGGACTAAACCAGGTCTAAACCAGGTCTAAACCAGGACCAAACCAGGACCTAAACCATGACCTAAACCAGGACCTAAACCAGGACCTAAACCAGGACCTAAAACAGGACCTAAACCTCTTGTAGAAAACAGGACGTTTGGATCCTGCAGCTCGGCCCAGAGTTTTGTTCTGATCAAATGTAAATCTGCTTTTTCTGAACTCGAATGAAAAACTCCTGAAACACGACTAAACCTCCTCTCATCCCTCTCTCCCTCTCTCATCCCTCTCTCCCTCTCTCTCCTCTCCTCTCTCATCCCTCTCTCCCTCTCTCTCTCTCTCCTCTCTCTCATCCCTCTCTCCCTCTCTCTCCTCTCCTCTCTCATCCCTCTCTCCCTCTCTCTCCTCTCCTCTCTCATCCCTCTCTCCCTCTCTCCTCTCATCCTCTCTCTCTCCCTCCTCTCTCTCCTCTCTCCTCTCTCTCCTCTCCTCTCTCATCCCTCTCTCCTCTCCTCTCTCATCCTCTCCTCTTCTGTCCATCAGATCTGCGTTGGCGTCTGCTCATCAGTCTCAGCCGTTGCCTCAGACTCTCAGTGTCCTGAACAGAACTCCACAAGTCCTGGGAATGCACACGATCATCAGGTCAGGACCAGGACCAGGACCAGGACCAGGACCGGACAGGACTAAACCAGGACCAGGACTGGACCAGGACTAAACCCTAACCCTAAATCATTTTTTTGTTTCAGGAATCGAGAAACGAGTCGTGACGAGTTTATTTTTTACTCCAAACGACTCATGAGACTCCTGATCGAACTGCCCAGTCCTTCCTCCAGACTAACCAGGACTAGACCAGGACTGAACCAGGACTGACCAGGACTGGACCAGGACTAGACCAGGACTGAACCAGGACTGACCAGGACTGGACCAGGACTAGACCAGGACTAGGAACCAGGACTACTAGACCAGGACTGAACCAGGACTGGACCAGGACTGAACCAGGACTAGACCAGGACTGACCAGGACTAGACCAGGACTAGACCAGGACTAGGACCAGGACTAGACCAGGACTAGACCAGGACTAGACCAGGACTGGAGACCAGGACTGGACCAGGGACCAGGACTGAACCAGGACTAGACCAGGACTGACCAGGACTAGACCAGGACTAGACCAGGACTGAACCAGGACTAGACCAGGACTAGACCAGGACTAGACCAGGACTGAACCAGGACTGACCAGGACCAGGACTAGGACCAGGACTAGACCAGGGACCAGGACTACTGACTAGACCAGGACTAGACCAGGACTGAACCAGGACTAGACCAGGACTGACCAGGACTAGACCAGGACTGGACCAGGGACCAGGACTAGACCAGGACTAGACCAGGACTAGACCAGGACTGACCAGGAGAACCAGGACTAAACCAGGAACCAGGACTAGACCAGGACTGAACCAGGACCAGGACTAGACCAGGACTAACCAGGAGACCAGGACTAGACCAGGACTAACCAGGACTAGACCAGGACTGAACCAGGACTAGACCAGGACTCCAGGACTGAACCAGGACTAAACCAGGACTAGACCAGGACTAGACCAGGAAACCAGGACTGAACCAGGACTAGACCAGACCAGAAACCAGGACTAAACCAGGACTAGACCAGGACTTAGACCAGGACTGAACCAGGACTGAGCCAGGACTGGACCAGGACTAGACCAGGACTGAACCAGGACTGAACCAGGACTAAACCAGGACTAGACCAGGACTGAACCAGGACTAAACCAGGACTAAACCAGGACTAGACCAGGACTGAACCAGGACTAAACCAGGACTAGACCAGGACTAGACCAGGACTGAACCAGGACTGAACCAGGACTGGACCAGGACTAGACCAGGACTAGGACTAACCAGGACTAGACCAGGACTAGACCAGGACTAGACCAGGACTAGACCAGGACTAAACCAGGACTAGACCAGGACTGGACCAGGACTGAACCTGGTCCACACAGGTCCGTCTGTACGTCAGAGGCTGAGGCTGTTCTTAAGTGAAAATGAGGCTATAATCTTTAATCTGTGTGAAGTGGGTAATGTGACTGGTCCGTAGTGTGACTGGTCCATAGTGTGAATGGTCTGTAGTCTGAGGTCCTGTTGGTCCTGGAGAGTTTTTAAATAGGATTTTAGCCTTGAAAATTTTCATTTTAAAACTTTATTTAAATTTGAAAATTTTAATGTTGTTTTAATTTTTCTCCAGTCTGTTTCCGTGGAGACGCCACAGGGCGGAGTCTATGAGGGGAAGAGACTCGGAGGGAAGAGGGTTAGTCACACACACACACACAGACACACTATACACACACACACACACACACAGACAGACACACACACACACACACACACAGACAGACAGACACACACACACGGACACACACACACAGACACACACACACACACACACACATATACACACACACATACGCATACACACACACACACATACAGACATACAGACACACACACATATACACACACACATACGCATACACACATACACACACACACATACACATACACACACACACACACATACAGACACACACACATATACACACACACATACGCATACACACAAACACACACACATACACATACACACATACACACACATACACACACACACACATACACACACACAGACACACAGAGACACACACAGACACACACACACACACTATACACACATACACACTACACACACACACTATACACACACACACATACGCATACACACACACGCATACACACACACACACAGACACACAGAGACACACACTGACACACACACATACGCATATACACACATACACACTACACACACACACACACTATACACACAGACACACACACACATACACACATACGCATATACACACATACACACTACACACACGAACACACACAGACACACACACACACATACACACACACTACACACACACATGAACACACACACTATACACACACACAGACACACACATACTCACACACACACATATTTAGAATATATTCTATAATACAGATTTGAGATTCTGAAACACTCTGGAATGTTCTGGTTTTTAGTTTAAAGTTCAGTTTGTCTCATGTTCATTGACCTGACTGGTCCCAACAAGTCCTCCAACTCAGGTCGTCCTGACCCCAACACAACTCAGATGTGTGTGTGTGTGCGTCACAGTTGTGTGTTTGTGCGTTCCAGATCACAGGTGTGTGTGTTTGTGTGTCACAGTTGTGTGTTTGTGCGTTCCAGATCACAGGTGTGTGTGTTTGTGTGTCACAGTTGTGTGTTTGTGTCACGTTCCAGATCACAGGTGTGTGTGTTGTGTGTCACAGGTGTGTGTTTGTGCGTCACAGGTGTGTGTTTGTGCGTCACAGTTGTGTGTTTGTGCGTCACAGTTGTGTGTTTGTGCATCACAGTTGTGTATTTGTGCGTCACAGGTGTGTGTTTGTGTGTCACAGGTGTGTGTTTGTGCGTCACAGGTGTGTGTTTGTGCGTCACAGTTGTGTATTTGTGCGTCACAGTTGTGTATTTGTGCGTCACAGTTGTGTATTTGTGCGTCACAGTTGTGTATTTGTGCGTCACAGGTGTGTGTTTGTGTGTCACAGGTGTGTGTTTGTGTGTCACAGTTGTGTATTTGTGCGTCACAGGTGTGTGTTTGTGTGTCACAGTTGTGTGTCACGTGTTGTGTTTGTGTGTCACAGGTGTGTGTGTGTCACAGGTGTGTGTTTGTGCGTCACAGTTGTGTATTTGTGTGTCACAGGTGTGTGTTTGTGCGTCACAGTTGTGTATTTGTGTGTTCTAGATCACAGGTGTGTCGATTCTCAGAGCAGGTGAGACGATGGAACAGTCTCTCAGGGCCGTGTGCAAAGACATCAGACTGGGCAAGATCCTGATCCAGACCAACCACGACACCGGAGAACCAGAGGTGAGACCGGGACCGGACCAGAACCTGAGAGACCAGAGACCAGAGACCAGAGACCAGAGACCAGGGACCAGGGACCAGGGACCAGAACCTGAGACGAGACCAGAGACCAGAACCTGAGACGAGACCTGAGACCAGGGACCAGGGACCAGAACCTGAGACCTGAGACGAGACCAGGGACCAGAGACCAGAGACCAGAGACCAGAGACCAGAGACCAGAGAGACCAGAGACCAGAGACCAGAGACCAGAGACCAGGACCAGGGACCAGAGACCAGAGACCAGAGACCAGAGACCAGAACCAGAGACCAGAGACCAGAGAACCTGAGACCTGAGACGAGACCAGAGACCAGAGACCAGGGACCAGGGACCAGAACCTGAGACCTGAGACGAGACCAGGGACCAGAGACCAGAGACCTGAGACGAGACCAGAGACCAGAGACCAGGGACCAGGGACCAGGGACCAGAGCCTGAGACCTGAGACGAGACCAGGGACCAGAGACCAGAACCTGAGACGAGACCAGAGACCAGAGACCAGAGACCAGAGACCAGAGACCAGAGACCTGAGACCAGGGACCAGGGACCATAACCTGAGACCTGAGACGAGACCAGGGACCAGAGACCAGAGACCAGAGACCAGAACCTGAGACGAGACCAGAGACCAGAGACCAGGGACCAGGGACCAGAACCTGAGACCAGAGACGAGACCAGAGACCAGGGACCAGAACCTGAGACCTGAGACGAGACCAGAGACCAGGGACCAGGGACCAGAACCTGAGACCAGAGACTAGAACCAGAGACCAGAGTCCAGGGACCAGGGACCAGAACCTGAGACCAGAGACTAGAACCAGAGACCAGGGACCAGAGTCCAGGGACCAGAACCTGAGACCTGAGACTAGAACCAGAGACCAGAGACCAGGGACCAGAACCTGAGACCAGAGACTAGAACCAGAGACCAGGGACCAGAGTCCAGGGACCAGGGACCAGAACCTGAGACCTGAGACTAGAACCAGAGACCAGGGACCAGGGACCAGAACCTGAGACCAGAGACCAGAACCTAAGACCTGAGACTAGAACCAGAGACCAGAGACCAGAGACCAGAGACCAGAGACCAGAGACCAGGACCAGGGACCAGGGACCAGAACCTGAGACCAGAGACCAGAACCTGAGACCTGAGACTAGAACCAGAGACCAGGGACCAGAACCTGAGACCAGAGACTAGAACCAGAGACCAGGGACCAGAGTCCAGGGACCAGAACCTGAGACCTGAGACTAGAACCAGAGACCAGGGACCAGAGACCAGAACCTGAGACCTGAGACTAGAACCAGAGACCAGGGACCAGAGTCCAGGGACCAGGGACCAGAACCTGAGACCTGAGACTAGAACCAGAGACCAGAGACCAGGGACCAGAACCTGAGACCTGAGACTAGAACCAGAGACCAGAGACCAGAGACCAGGGACCAGGGACCAGAGACCAGAGACCAGAGACCAGAGACCAGAGACCAGAGACCAGGGACCAGAGACCAGGGACCAGGGACCAGGGACCAGAACCTGAGACCTGAGACGAGACCAGGGACCAGAGATCAGAACCTGAGACGAGACCAGAGACCAGGGACCAGAACCTGTGACCTGAGACGAGACCAGAGACCAGGGACCAGGGACCAGAACCTGAGACCAGAGACCAGAGACTAGAACCAGAGACCAGGGACCAGAGTCCAGGGACCAGGGACCAGAACCTGAGACCAGAGACTAGAACCAGAGACCAGGGACCAGAGACCAGGGACCAGGGACCAGAACCTGAGACCTGAGACTAGAACCAGAGACCAGGGACCAGAGACCAGGGACCAGGGACCAGAACCTGAGACCTGAGACTAGAACCAGAGACCAGAGACCAGAGACCAGGGACCAGGGACCAGAGACCAGGGACCAGGGACCAGAACCTGAGACCTGAGACAAGAACCAGAGACCAGGGACCAGAGACCAGGGACCAGAGACCAGGGACCAGGGACCAGAACCTGAGACCAGAGACTAGAGACCAGAGACCAGAGACCAGAGACCAGACAGAGACCAGAGACCAGGGACCAGAACCTGAGACCTGAGACTAGAACCAGAGAGACCAGAGACCAGAGACCAGAGACCAGAGACCAGAGACCAGGGACCAGGGACCAGAACCTGAGACCTTAGACTAGAACCAGACCAGACCAGGGACCAGGGACCAGAACCTGAGAC
>NW_026571036.1:140000-172500 GCF_026225935.1 Boleophthalmus pectinirostris
ATTACTTGCGTTTGCCGAAGGAAATCTCGGAGGATTATGTGATTTTGATGGACAGCACCGTGTCGACCGGAGCCGCCGCGCTCATGGCCATACGAGTCCTGCTGGTACTTCAAATACTTCATGTACTAATACTTTAAATACTTTAAATACTTCAAATACTGATACTTTAACCCCGCCCTCGTCGTCCAGGACCACGACGTTCCCGAGGAGCGGATCTTCCTGCTGTCGCTGGTCATGGCGGAGTTGGGCGTTCACTCGGTGGCGTACGCTTTCCCCGGCGTCCGCATCATCAGCACGGCCGTGGACAAGGAAGTGAACGAGAACTTCCACATCGTCCCCGGAATCGGTCAGAACCTTTGACCTTTAATCTGAGTCTGTTACGTCTCCAAAGATCCGAACGCTCTGCTCCACCCGGTGATGTCATCAAGTGAACAGCTCCTTTTCCCTTTAGTTCAGTCGAGATCAGTGACTCCAGGACTGAAAGGTTCCAGATGATTCTAGTGAAGGTGTGTGGAGTTTAAAAACACAGTGGAGCACTTCCTGTATCACCACATGATGACATCACCAGGTGGAACAGTGTTTTTGTTTTGCTCAGTCTGATATCGTCCCTTTAAACTCTCGTCTTTCTCTTCAGGTAATTTTGGCGACCGATTCTTTGGCACAGACGCTCCTTCAGATTTCTGCGAGAGCGACGAGGGAATGGACTTCTGAACCCGAGAACGACGAGCGCGAGGACGAGGACTAATGACGAGGACGAGGACTAATGACGAGGACTAATGACGAGGACGAGGACTAATGACGAGGACTAATGACGAGGACGAGGACTAATGACGAGGACTAATGACGAGGACTAATGACGAGGATGATGACGAGAGACATGACGAGGACTAATGACGAGGACGAGGACTAATGACGAGGACTAATGACGAGGACTAATGACGAGGACGAGGACTAATGACGAGGACTAATGACGAGGACGAGGACTAATGACGAGGACTAATGACGAGGACTAATGACGAGGACGAGGACTAATGACGAGGACTAATGACGAGGACGAGGACTAATGACGAGGATGACGAGGACTAATGACGAGGACGAGGATGACGAGGACGAGGACTAATGACGAGGACGAGGACGAGGACTAATGACGAGGACTAATGACGAGGACTAATGACGAGGACGAGACTAATGACGAGGACTAATGACGAGGACGAGGACTAATGACGAGGACTAATGACGAGGATGAGGACGAGGACTAATGACGAGGACTAATGACGAGGACTAATGACGAGACTAATGACGAGGACTAATGACGAGGACGAGACTAATGACGAGGACTAATGACGAGGACGAGGACTAATGACGAGGACTAATGACGAGGACTAATGACGAGGACTAATGACGACTAATGACGAGGACTAATGACGAGGACTAATGACGAGGACGAGGACTAATGACGAGGACTAATGACGAGGCGAGACTAATGACGAGGACTAATGACGAGGACTAATGACGAGGACTAATGACGAGGACTAATGACGAGGACTAAGGACTAATGACGAGGACTAATGACGAGGACTAATGGACGAGGACTAATGACGAGGACGAGGACTAATGACTAATGAGGACTAATGACGAGGACGACTAATGACGAGGACTAATGACGAGGACGAGGACTAATGACGAGGACGAAGGACTGATGGACGAGGACTGAGGATGAGGACTGATGAGGAGGCTGAGTGGACTTCTGACGCGGGTGTGTGAGGACTTCTGACGCGGGTGTGGACTTCTGACGCGGGTGTGGACTTCTGACGCGGGTGTGGACTTCTGACGCGGGTGTGGACTTCTGACGCGGGTGTGGACTTCTGACGCGGGTGTGGACTTCTGACGCGGGTGTGGACTTCTGACGCGGGTGTGGACTTCTGACGCGGGTGTGGACTTCTGACGCGGGTGTGGACTTCTGACGCGGGTGTGGACTTCTGAATCGGAGAGAGAAAACGGACGTCATTTTGAACGTTTCTGCAGTCGGTCTTTCTGATCTCAGAGTTTCAGGTTTCACTGTTTTGCCTTAAAAACTTGAACATTTCCATTTGTGCTTTGAAAAGACGAGCTACTGAAACACGGACGGTAATCCTTAAAAAATACAAGTACTGTTACTCTGTGCTGTACATTACTCGAGTAAAAGTACAAGTACTGTTACTCTACACTAGATATGAATGAAAAATACTCTGAAGCACAGTTTTCTGTAGTACATGAGTACTACTCTCCTCTGAAAGTACTTCATATTTGGTTTTCTGTAGTACTCGAGTACTTCTCTCCTTCATATTTGGTGAAACTTGTTCTGACCGGACTTTTATTTTGTTGTAAGTCTCAGGCTCTTATTTTGAAAGGGACAAAAACCTTTTTACTTGAATTTGAAAACACGATGTTTAATTTTAGTTTTTTTTTCTCCGTAGACGTGAGTTTGACTTTTGTTCAGATCGTTTCAGCTTCATCGGCCACAAGGTTTTAAACTTTTATTTAAATCACTTTTACACTTTTTGGGTTCAGGGTTTTTATTTCATTTTTTTTACTTTTTCATATTTTTATATTTGACCAAAAGGATCCGACACTAGAACAAAACGAGACATTTATTAAAACAGTTTAGGGTCACAAATGTTTTAGTATAAAAATGTTTTTGACGTCGTCACGTTCTAACCGGAGGCACTGCTCCGTCTGAACAAAATATAAAAGTGTTCTTTCTTTAGACTTGTCAGTGTTTTTTAACGTGTGCCTCGTGTCGCCATGGAAACCGCTGCACATTCCACCATAGACATACATGTAGAACCCCCCAGCGCGACGTCACTGCAAAACTTCAGATGCAAATGTCTGAAATTAAACTAAATTGATCCAGAACTGTCGAGTGTTTTTTTTTTTTTTTTTTTTTTCTTTTATCATTCTGTACAATTCACTGAGATTAAATAAAATTAATTTAATAAAACAAAAACTTGAGTCACATTTTTGTCTTTATAAGAAAAACTTCAGCATTATTTTCTGTGTCCAATCTACAGTTTATTATCCTCTTTTTCTGTTTGGTTCCTGGTTCCTGTTTCCTGTTTCTTCCTTCCGTCTTCTCTCCAAACTTTCTTCTTCTTCTTTCTTTTTTTCAACGTTTTTCTTTTAAAAATGTTAAATTATTATTATAAAATTAAAATGTTATTCCTCGGTTTGTCCAGCAGGTGGAAGCAGAGATCTCTAATGTTTACGGCGGAAATGACGCACGGTGCTGCTTCAAGTGTCCGTTTACTTGATGGGAAATGGCACTTTCTACAAATATAAACACGCATTTCTTTACAATTGACCTCGTTTCATTTATTACGTGAATGTTTTGGGGTTTAATTCAAACTCCTGAGAATGTTGAGTGACGTTTTTGTGTTTTTTTAAATCCGGACTGTTCGTTTTATGAGTCTTCGTCTTTCTCTTTGTGAACCGTGAGAATCTTTTCATGACTTTAAAATGTCCGTCAGTTTGTGGACCGTGAACGCATCGTCCCAAACTCCGTGGATTTTCATTGACAGGTCCAAGCTGCACTTTTTATTTTATTTTATTTTACTGCTAAATATTTAAACTTTTACATAATTTACCACAGCGACACTAAAAGCAATGAAATCCGGTCACGTTTTCTGTTTAATCCGCATTTTAGACTCATAAATCGCGCGATGTTTTTCACTTTAAGTAAAATCGAACGAAGTCGAGATGAAATTCAATTTGTTCGAAGCTCAAAATGTGAAAATTAAAAACTAAAGTTAAAGTTTTACAGAAGTTTCCCTTTTAGGACGCGCACCGCAAAATGACAACGATCCTGCTTGGAAAAAATACAAATTATGAAACGGTTTGAGTTATTTAAACTTTTCGGATCGAGTTGGTCAGAATCTGTTTTTTGTTTCAGGAAAATCGAAAAACTTTTTTTAATTCGGCAAAAGCGGTTTTTGTGTAAGAATTTAGTAAATTTAGAATTTTGTCGTTTTAGAGAAATTTTATTCTATTCATGAGAAGAAATGTTTACACAGAGTTTTAGGATCCAGAACCAGAACTGAACCAGGACTAAACCAGGACTAAACCAGAACTGAACCAGGACTAAACCAGGTCTGAACCAGGACTAAACCAGGATTAAACCAGGACTGAACCAGGACTAAACCAGGTCTGAACCAGGACTGAACCAGGACTAAACCAGGACTGAACCAGGACTAAACCAGGACTAAAATTAAACCCAAGCCAGTTGTAATAAAATCAGATAAATCCTGGATTTTTATTTTTATTTATTTATTTTTTTTAAATCCTGGATTTTGGACTCGTCTCGTGGCTCAAAGTGACGTCACGTGTCGTTCATTACGACTTTAATCAGAGTCACGACGCAGACGCACAAAAAGATTCAGTTTGTGTGTCAGAGTTTGTGTGTCAGAGTTTGTGTGTCAGGGTTTGTGTGTCAGAGTTTGTGTGTCAGAGTTTGTGTGTCAGGGTTTGTGTGTCAGAGTTTGTGTGTCAGAGTTTGTGTGTCAGGGTTTGTGTGTCAGAGTTTGTGTGTCAGGGTTCGTGTGTCAGAGTTTGTGTGTCAGAGTTTGTGTGTCAGGGTTTGTGTGTCAGGAGTTTGTGTGTCAGGGTTTGTGTGTCAGAGTTTGTGTGTCAGGGTTTGTGTGTCAGAGTTTGTGTGTCAGGGTGTGTGTCGTGTGTCAGAGTTGTGTGTCAGAGTTTGTGTGTCAGAGTTTGTGTGTCAGAGTTTGTGTGTCAGAGTGTCAGGGTTGTGTGTCAGAGTTTGTTTGTGTTCAGGGTTTGTGTGTCAGAGTTGTGTGAGTTTGTGTGTCAGAGTTTGTGTGTCAGAGTTTGTGTGTCAGAGTTTGTGTGTCAGAGTTTGTGTGTCAGAGTTTGTGTGTCAGAGTTTGTGTGTCAGAGTTTGTGTTTCAGAGTTTGTGTGTCAGAGTTTGTGTGTCAGAGTTTGTGTGTCAGAGTTTGTGTGTCAGGGTCGTGTGTCAGAGTTTGTGTGTCAGATCAGAAACGTGGATTTTTGATTTTTTTAACTTTTGTCTTGTTTGTGGACACAGGATGTCGTCTCTGTGGAGGTCGTATCAGAGCCTGATGAGCAGACGCCCCCTGACCGTCCAGATCCTCACAGCAGGTCACAAGTACACAACAACTACACAACTACTACACAACTACTACACAACTACTACAACAACTACACAACTACTACACAACTACTACACAACAACTACACAACTACTACACAACTACTACACAACTACTACACAACAACTACACAACTACTACACAACTACTACAACTACACAACTACACAACTACTACTACACAACTACTACACAACTACTACACAACTACTACACAACTACTACACAACTACTACACACTACTACTACACAACTACTACTACACAAACTACTACTACACACTACTACACAACTACTACACAACTACTACACACTACTACTAACAACAACTACTACACAACAACTACTAACAAACACAACTACTACACAACTACTACACAACTAACAACTACTACACAACTACTACACAACTACTACACAACTACTACACAAACTACTACACAACTACTACAACAACTACTACACAACTACTACTACTACACAACTACTACACAACTACTCAACTACACAACTGCTACACAACTACTACACAACTACACAACTACTACTACACACTACTACTACACAACTACTACACAACTACTACACAACTACTACACAACTGCTACACAACTGCTACACAACTACTACACAACTACTACACAACTACTACACAACTACTACACAACTACACAACTACTACACAACTACTACACAACTACTACTACACACAACTACTACTACAAAACTACACAACAACTACACAACTACTACACAACAACTACACAACAACTACACTAACAACTACACAACTACTACACAACTACTACACAACAACTACACAACTACACAACAACTACACAACAACTACACAACTACTACACAACTACTACACAACAACTACACAACTACTACACAACTACTACACACTACAACTACTACACACTAACACAACTACTACACAACTACTACACAACTACTACACACTACTACTACACAACTACTACACAACTACTACACAACTACTACACAACTGCTACTACACAACTACTACACAACTACTACACAACTACTACACAACTACTACACAACTACTACACAACAGCTACACAACTGCTACACAACAGCTACACAACAACTACACAACTACTACACAACTACTACACACTACACTACAAACTACTACACACACTACTACACAACTACTACACAACTACTACACAACTACTACACAACTACTACTACAAACTACTACACAACTACTACACAACTACACAACTACTACACAACTACTACACAACTACACAACTGCTACACTACACAACTACACAACTACTACACAACTGCTACACAACTACTACACACTACTAACTACTACACAAACTACTACTAACAAACTACTACTACACACTACTACTACTACACAACTACTACACAACTACTACACAACTACTACACAACTACTACACAACTACTACTACACAACTACTACACAACTACTACACACACACAACTACTACACAACTACACAACTACTACACACAACTACTACTACACAACGACTACACAACACACAAAACTACTACAACAACAATACTACAACACAACTACTACACAACAACTACACAACAACTACACAACAACTACTACACAACAACTACTACACAACTACTACACAACTGCTACACAACAACTACACAACTACTACACAACTGCTACACAACTACTACTACACAACTACTACACAACTACTACACAACTACACAACAACTACTACACAACAACTACACAACAACTACACAAACTACTACACAACTACTACACAACTACTACTACAACAACTACACAACTACTACTACACAACGACTACACAACTACTACACAACAACTACACAACAACTACACAACTACTACTACACAACTACTACAACACAACAACTACTACACAACTACTACACAACTACTACACAACAACTACACAACTACTACACAACTGCTACACAACTACTACTACACAACGACTACACAACTACTACACAACTACTACACAACTACTACACACTACTACACAACTGACACAACAAACTACACAACTACTACACAACTACACAACACTACTACACAACAACTACTACACAACAACTACTACACAACTACTACACAACTACTACTACACAACTACTACTACACAACTACTACACAACTACTACACAACAACTACACAACAACTACACAACTACTACTACACAACAACTACACAACTACTACACAACTACTACAACACAACTACTACTACACAACAACTACACAACTACTACTACACACTACTACACAACTACTACACAACAACTACACAACTACTACACAACAACTACACAACTACTACACAACAACTACACAACTACTACACAACAACTACACAACAACTACACAACTACTACTACACAACTACTACACAACTACACAACTACTACACAACTACTACACAACTACTACACAACTACTACACAACAACTACTACACACAACTACACAACAACTACACAACTACTACACAACTACTACACAACTACACACAACTACACAACAACTACACAACAACTACAACAACTACTACTACACAACTACTACACAACAACTACTACACAACTACTACACAACTACTACACAACTACTACTACACACAACTACTACTACACAACTACTACACAACTACTACACAACAACTACACACAACTACACAACTACTACTACACAACAACTACACAACTACTACACAACTACTACAACACAACTACTACTAACAACTACACAACTACTACTACACAACAACTACACAACAACTACACACAACTACTACACAACTACTACACAAACAACTACTACACAACAACTACACAACTACTACACAACTACACACACTACACACAACTACTACACACACACAACAACTACACACTACTACACTACTACACAACTACTACAACAACTACACAACTACACAAACTACTACAACAACTACTACACAACTACTACACAACAACAACTACACAACTACTACTAACACACTACTACACAACAACTACACAACTACTACACAACAACTACAACAACTACTACAACAACTACTACTACACAAAACTACACAACAACTACTACACACAACAACTACACACAACTACACAAACTACTACACTACTACTACTACACAACTACTACTACACAACTACTACACAACTACTACAACAACAACTAACAACTAACAACACAACTACTACAACAACTACTACAACTACTACTACAACTACTACTACACAACTACTACTACACAACAACTACTACACAACTACTACACAACAACTACACAACAACTACTACACAACTACTACACAACTACTACACAACTACTACACAACAACACACACACTACACACTACTACACAACTACTACACAACTACTACACAACTACTACACAACTACTACTACACAACACTACTACTACAACAACTACACAACTACTACTACACAACTACTACACACTACTACTACACAACAACTACACAACAACTACACAACTACTACACAACTACTACTACACAACAACTACACAACTACTACACAACTACTACACAACTACTACACAACAACTACTACACAACAACTACACAACTCCAATGGGTCAAGCTGGATTTCGATATTCGATATTCATATCGATTCTGATCCACAATAAAAATAAAACTCTTTGTTTAGACGAACAAATGTGATTTTACATTTTAAATGGAAGAACTTTATTTTTTATTCCCATGTGTCTTTATCTGAACCAGGACTAAACCAGGACTAAACCAGGACTAGACCAGGTCTAAACCAGGTCTAAACCAGGTCTAAACCAGGACTATCCCAGGTCTAAACCAGGTCTAAACCAGGACTATCCCAGGTCTAAACCAGGTCTAAACCAGGTCTGAACCAGGACTAAACTAGAGTCGGACTAAAAGTTAAACCTAATGATTTTTTCAGTCCAAAGTTTGTGTTGACTCTGTGAACAAGACTAAGAACACAAATGGACCTGGTTTAGTCCTGGTTCAGTCCGGGTTTAGACCTGGTTTAGTCCTGGTTAAGTCCTGGTTTAGTCCTGGTTTAGTCCTGGTTTAGTCCTGGTTTAGACCTGGTTTAGTCCTGGTTTAGTCCTGGTTTAGTCCTGGTTTAGTCCTGGTTTAGTCCTGGTTTAGACCTGGTTTAGTCCTGTTTAGTCCTGGTTTAGTTTCCTGGTTAGTCCTGGTTCAGTCCTGGTTTAGTCCTGGTTTAGTCCTGGTTTAGTCCTGGTTTCCTGGTTTAGTCCTGGTTTATCCTGGTTTAGACCTGGTTTAGTCCTGGTTTAGTCCTGGTTTAATCCTGGTTTAGACCTGGTTTAGACCTGGTTTAGTCCTGGTTTAGTCCTGGTTCAGTCCTGGTTTAGTCTGGTTAGTCCTGGTTTAGTCCTGGTTTAGTCCTGGTTTAGTCCTGGTTTAGTCCTGGTTTAGTCCTGGTTTAGACCTGGTTTAGTCCTGGTTTAGTCCTGGTTCAGTCCTGGTTTAGTCCTGGTTTAGTCCTGGTTTAGACCTGGTTTAGTCCTGGTTTAGTCCTGGTTTAGTCCTGGTTTAGTCCTGGTTTAGTCCTGGTTTAGTCCTGGTTTAGTCCTGGTTTAGTTTAGTCCTGGTTTAGTCCTGGTTTAGTCCTGGTTTAGACCTGGTTTAGTCTGGTTTAGTCCTGGTTTAGTCCTGGTTTAGACCTGGTTTAGTCCTGGTTTAGTCCTGGTTTAGTCCTGGTTTAGTCCTGGTTTAGTCCTGGTTTAGTCCTGGTTTAGTCCTGGACCACTGAGGGTCACACAGATATAAAGATACATGGGAATAAAAAATATTATTATTATTTAAACACTTAAAGTGTAAAATCACATTTGTTTGTTTAAACAAAGAGTTTAATTATTATCGTGGGATCAGAATCGGTATCGAATATCGGGTATCGAATCTGTTCTTGGTATTGAAATTGAGTTTGAAATATTCTGTAGCATTGAGACTCACTAAACTCTGAGTGTCGTCTGAGCCAACAGTGGGACTCTGTGGCTCCCTCTTGTGTTCAGGCTCTCTGTAGTGACTCTGTGGCTCTCTGTGACTCACTGTGGCTCTCTGTGGCTCTTTTAGGCTCCCTGGTGTGACTCTGTGGCTCTCTGTGGCTCTCTGGTGTGACTCTTTGACTCTCTGTGGCTCACTGTGGCTCTTTTAGGCTCCCTGGTGTGACTCTGTGACTCTCTGTGGCTCACTGTGGCTCTGTGTGGCTCTTTTAGGCTCCCTGGTGTGACTCTGTGACTTTCTGTGGCTCACTGTGGCTCTGTGTGGCTCTTTTAGGCTCCCTGGTGTGACTCTGTGGCTCTCTGTGACTCACTGTGGCTCTCTGTGGCTCTTTTAGGCTCCCTGGTGTGACTCTGTGACTCTCTGTGGCTCACTGTGGCTCTCTGTGGCTCTTTTAGGCTCCCTGGTGTGACTCTGTGACTCTCTGTGGCTCTGTGTGGCTCTTTTAGGCTCCCTGTTGTGACTCTCTGCTCTTTTGGCTCACTGTGGCTCTTTAGGCTCCCTGGTGTGACTCTGTGCTCTCTGTGGCTCTCTGTGACTCACTGTGGCTCTCTGTGGCTCTTTTAGGCTCCCTGGTGTGACTCTGTGGCTCTCTGTGACTCTCTGTGGCTCTCTTAGGCTCCCTGGTGTGACTCTGTGGCTCTCTGTGGCTCTTTTAGGCTCCCTGGTGTGACTCTGTGGCTCTCTGTGACTCACTGTGGCTCTCTGTGGCTCCCTGGTGTGACTCTGTGGCTCTCTGTGGCTCTTTTAGGCTCCCTGGTGTGACTCTGTGGCTCTCTGTGACTCACTGTGGCTCTCTGTGGCTCTTTTAGGCTCCCTGGTGTGACTCTGTGGCCCTCTGTGACTCACTGTGGCTCTCTGTGGCTCTTTTAGGCTCCCTGGTGGGCGTGGGGGATGTGATTTCGCAGCAGCTCATCGAGAGGAAGGGTTTGTCCAATCACAGCGTCCGTAGAACCGTGAGGATGATGGGCATCGGCTTCTGCTTCGTGGTACGAGACTCCGCCCCCAAAAACACTCCCCCTTGTGATGTCATCATGTGGTAACGAGGCTCCGGAGCCTTGAGCCAGATTAAAGCTCCTGGAGTCAGGGTTGTTTTTATTTTGTATATTTCAAATATTTGGCTCAGAGACGGTTTGGCAGGACCGCACCTGTCAACGGTTCTGTTCAGTGTTTTTATGGACCAAGGTTCTGGTCCAGGACCAGGATCAGGACTAGACCAGGACTAAACCAGGACTAAACCAGGACAAAACCAGGTCTAAACCAGGACTGAACCAGAACTGAACCAGGACTAAACCAGGACTGAACCAGGACTAAACCAGGACTGAACCAGACTGAACCAGGACTGAACCAGGACTGAACCAGGAACTGAACCAGGACTGAACCAGGACTGAACCAGGACTGAACCAGGACTGAACCAGGACTGAACCAGGACTGAACCAGGACTGAACCAGGACTGAACCAGGACTGAACCAGGACTGAACCAGGACTGAACCAGGACTGAACCAGACTGAACCAGAACTGAACCAGGACTAAACCAGGACTGAACCAGAACTGAACCAGGACAACCAGGACTGAACCAGGACTGAACCAGGACTAAACCAGGACTGAACCAGGAGAACCAGGACTGAACCTAACCAGGACTGACTGAACCAGGACTGAACCAGAACCAGAACTGAACCAGACTGAACTGAACCAGACTGAACCAGGACTGAACCAGGACTAAACCAGGACTGAACCAACTGAACCAGGACTGAACCAGGAACCAGGACTGAACCAGGAACCAGGACTGAACCAGACTGAACCAGGACTAAACCAGGAAAACCAGGACTGAACCAGGACTGAACTGAACCTGAACCAGGACTGAACCAGACTGAACCAGGACTGAACCAGGACTAAACCAGGACTGAACCAGATTGAACCAGGATTAAACCAGGACTGAACCAGACTGAACCAGAACTGAACCAGGACTAAACCAGGACTGAACCAGGACTGACTGAACCAGGACTACTGAACCAGGACTGACTGAACCAGGACTGAACCAGGACTAAACCAGGACTACTGAACCAGGAACCAGGACTGAACCAGGACTGAACCAGGACTGAACCAGGACTGAACCAGGACTAAACCAGGACTGAACCAGGACTGAACCAGAACTGAACCAGGACTGAACCAGAACTGAACCAGGACTGAACCAGGACTGAACCAGGACTGACCAGGACTGACTAAACCAGGACTGAACCAGGACCTGCAGCTCTGTTGTGGTTTGACTCGAGTTTGAAGCGTCTGGGATGAAGATCAGATCCTCCAAATCCGAAGTTGAGGTTCTGGAAAAAGTCGTCTTGTCTCTGGGCGGGTGGAGAGTCTCTGCCTCAAGTGTCGTGAGACTGACAGGTCGACAGGTCTGACAGGTGGACAGGTGCAGCGTGAGACTGACAGGTGGACAGGTGCAGCGTGAGACGTGACAGGTGGACAGGTGCAGCGTGAGACTGACAGGTGGACAGCGTGGAGACAGGTGCAGGTGACAGGTGCACTGAGGTGGACAGGTGCAGCGTGAGACTGACAGGTGGACAGGTGCAGCGTGAGACTGACAGGTGGACAGGTGCAGCGTGAGACTGACAGGTGGACAGGTGCAGCGTGAGACTGACAGGTGGACAGGTGCAG
The DNA here is from genome assembly GCF_026225935.1 of Boleophthalmus pectinirostris. Classification (NCBI taxonomy): domain Eukaryota; kingdom Metazoa; phylum Chordata; class Actinopteri; order Gobiiformes; family Gobiidae; genus Boleophthalmus; species Boleophthalmus pectinirostris. The sequence goes on from NW_026571036.1 coordinate 152,905, forward strand.
CGTCCGGGCGTCTCCCTCAGAGACAGAGGTCGGAGCTCGGAGTAGAGCCGCTGCTCCTCCACGTGGAGAGGAGCGTCTGAGGGGAGGACGTCTGTTCTGACGTCTCCTGGACGTGTCCCTCAGGAGGTGTTCATGTCCCACCAGGAGGAGAGACCCAGGACACACTGGAGGGACCATGTCTCTGGACTGGACTGGGAACACCTCAGGTCCCACTGGAGGAGCTGGAGGAAGTGTCTGGGGTGAAGGAAGTCTGGGAGTCTCTGTTCAGACTGATGCTCCGAGACCCGACAGAGAAGAAGAAGAACATGGGGAACATGGATGGAACATGACGAAGAACAGAAGAACATGAAGAACATGAGAGAACATGAGAACATGAAGAACATGAGAACATGGGGAACATGAAGAACATGAAGAACATGAAGAACATGAACGAACATGGAACATGAAGAACATGAAGAACATGAAGAACATGAAGAACATGAACAGAACATGAACATGAAAGAACATGAGAACAGAACATGAAGAACATGAAGAACAAGAACATGAACATGAAGAACATGAAGAACATGAGGAACATGAAGAACATGAAGAACATGATGAGAACATGAACATGGAACATGAAGAACATGAGAACATGATGAAGAACATGAGAACATGAACATGAAGAACATGAAGAACATGAACATGAAGAACATGAAGAACATGAGAACATGAAGAACATGAAGAACATGAAGAACATGAGAACATGAGGAACATGAGGAACATGAAGAACATGAAGAACATGAAGAACATGAGGAACATGAAGAACATGAAGAACATGAGGAACATGAGGAACATGAGAACATGAAGAACATGAGGAACATGGAGAACATGAGGAACATGAAGAACATGAGGAACATGAAGAACATGAAGAACATGAAGAACATGGACAAATATAAACAAACAAAATGTGCAGATTTTCTGTTTTATTTCACTTTAGATTTTATCGTTTTATATTTACCTCCGAGAAAAAAACTTTGATAAAAAACATTTTTCTGCATTTAAATCTCTCATGTCTCTGTGTCCTCTGTGCTCTTGTCTCTGTCTCTGTCTCTCTGTCTCTTGTCTCTGTGTCCTCTTGTCTCTGGTCTCTTGTCTCTTGTCTCTGTGTCTCTTATGTCTCTGTGTCTCTCATGTCTCTGTGTCCCTCTTGTCTCTTGTCCTCTTGTCTCTGTGTCTCTCATGTCTCTGTGTCCCTCTTGTCTCTGTGTCCCTCTTGTCTCTCTCTCTTGTCTCTGTGTCCCTCTTGTCTCTGTGTCCCTCTTGTCTCTGTGTCTCTCTTGTCTCTGTGTCTCTGTGTCTCTTGTCTCTGTGTCTCTGTGTCTCTGTGTCTCTTGTCTCTGTCTCATGTCTCTGTGTCCCTCTTGTCTCTCTGTTCTTGTGTCTCTGTCTCTTGTCTCTGTGTCCTCATGTCTCTGTGTCCTCTCATGTCTCTGTGTCCCTCTTGTCTCTGTGTCCTCTTGTCTCTGTGTCTCTTGTCTCTGTGTCTCTGTGTCTCTGTGTCTCATCTCTGTGTCTCTGTGTCCTCTTGTCTCTGTGTCTGTGTCCTCTTGTCTCTGTGTCTCTCTTGTCTCTTGTCTCTTGTCCCTCTTGTCTGTGTCTCTCTGTGTCTCTGTCTTGTCTCTGTGTCTCTGTGTCTCTCATGTCTCTGTGTCCTTCTTGTCTCTGTGTCTCTCTTGTCTCTGTGTCCCTCTTGTCTCTGTGTCCCTCTTGTCTCTGTGTCTCTGTGTCCTCTCATGTCTCTGTGTCTCTGTGTCTCTCTTGTCTCTGTGTCTCTCATGTCTCTGTGTCCCTCTTGTCTCTGTGTCCCTCTTGTCCCTCTGTGTGTCTGTCTCATGTCTCTGTGTCTCTGTGTCCTCTTGTCTCTGTCTCTTGTGTCTGTGTCTCTGTGTCTCTGTGTCTCTTGTCTCTGTGTCCTTGTCTCTGTGTCCCTCATGTCTCTGTGTCTCTCATGTCTCTGTGTCCCTCTTGTCTCTGTGTCCCTCTTGTCTCTGTCCTGTGTCTCTTGTCTCTGTGTCCTGTGTCTCTTGTCTCTGTGTCTCTCTGTGTCTCATGTCTCTGTGTCCCTCTTGTCTCTTGTCTTCTTGTCTCTGTCTCTGTGTCCTCTTGTCTCTGTGTCCTCTTGTCCCTCTGTGTCTTCTTGTCTGTGTCTCTCTTGTCTCTGTGTCTCTGTGTCTCTTGTCTCTGTGTCTCTCTTGTCTCTGTGTCTCTGTCTCTTCCCTCTTGTCTCTGTCCTCTTGTCTCTGTGTCTCTCTGTGTCTCTGTGTCCTCTCTTGTCTCTGTGTCTCTTGTCTCTTGTCTCTTGTCTCTGTGTCCTCTTGTCTCTGTGTCTCTCTCTTGTCTCTGTGTCCCTCTTGTCTCTGTGTCTCTGTGTCCCTCTTGTCCCCTTGTCTGTCCCTCTCTCTGTGTCTCTCTTGTCTCTGTGTCCCTCTTGTCCCTCTTGTCTCTGTGTCTCTCTTGTCTCTGTGTCTCTCTTGTCTCTGTGTCTCTTGTCTCTGTGTCTCTGTGTCCCTCTTGTCTCTGTGTCCCTCTTGTCTCTGTGTCTCTCTTGTCTCTGTGTCCCTCATGTCTCTGTCCTCTCTTGTCTCTGTGTCTCTTGTCTCTGTGTCTCTTGTCCCTCTTGTCTCTGTGTCCCTCTTGTTCTTGTTCTCTTGTCTCTTGTCTCTCTTGTCTCTGTCTTGTCTCTGTCTGTGTCCTCTTGTCTCTGTTCTTGTCTCTTGTGTCCTGTGTCTCTGTCTCTTGTCTCTGTGTCCTCTTGTCTCTGTGTCCCTCTTGTCTCTGTGTCCCTCTTGTCTCTGTGTCCCTCTTGTCCTCAGGGTCCTGTCGTGGGCAGTTGGTACAAAGTTTTGGACAAACTGGTTTTGGGGACGAGTAAAAGTGCAGCTCTGAAGAAAATGCTGTTTGACCAGGTACAAGTACAAGTACTACAAATACTCTAAAGTACAAATACTAATTCTACTCTAAAGTACAAGTACTACAAATACTCTAAAGTATAAATACTAATACTACTCTGAAGTACAAATACTCTGAAGTACAAGTACTACTACTCTGAAGTACTAGTACAAATACTCTAATGAATTACTTTGCCGTGACATGGCGCTGGGGGGTTTGTACATGTCTGTCTGTGGTGGAATGTTCAGCAGTTTCCATGGAGACACGTCAACAAACTCTGACAGGAGTTTTTCAGACGGACTCTGCGTCGCGTCTCCGTGGAAACCGCTGAACATTCCACCATAGACAGACATGTAGAAACCCCCCAACACGACTGGAAATGATCCGTAAACAAACGTCTCTGCTCCGTGTTTCCAGCTCGGATTCGCTCCGTGTTTCTTGGGCGCATTTCTGGTTCTGTCTGGAGCTTTGAACGGACTCACACTGGACCAGAACCTCCACAAACTCAAACGGGTCAGTCACACAGAACCAGAACCTCCACAAACTCAAACGGGTCAGTCACACAGAACCAGAACCTCCACAAACTCAAACGGGGATTTAAAACGTCTGAGGAGGTAGAAATGTTCCGCAGTTGTTCTTTAAATGTCCCGTCATCCTCAGCTCTGCTTTAGTTGTTGCCGTGGAAACAGACGGTCCAGGTGTTTCTCTGATTGGTTAATCCACCTGTCAATCATCCCCGGCTGACAGTGTGATATTTCCGTCTCTTCGTGTTTACGCTCGACTCTTTTCCTCATTTCACAAACAAACACGATCCAGACGCCGTTTTCCACAGATCTGACCCGTGACCCGCCTCCCCACCCCCCCACACGCCACGCCGCCTCCTCGCCGCCGCCCCCCCCACGCCGCCCGAAACAGAAACAAACACCACACAACCCCAGTTCCTGTTTTAGCTTTGTTTACATCACAGACGACCAATCACAGCGCAGTATTTACACAGACACATTTAGACCCGAAAACCAGAACTAAACCAGGTCTAAACCAAGACTGAACCAGGACTGAACCAGGACTAACCCAGGACTAAACCAGGACTGAACCAGGTCTAAACCAGGACTAAACCAGGACTAAACCAGGACTGAACCAGGACTAAACCAGGACTAAACCAGGACTGAACCAGGACTAAACCAGGACTAAACCAGGACTGAACCAGGACTATACCAGGACTGAACCAGGTCTAAACCAGGACTAAACCAGGATTAAACCAGGACTAAACCAGGTCTAAACCAGGTCTAAACCAAGACTGAACCAGGACTAACCCAGGACTAAACCAGGACTAAACCAGGACTAAACCAGGACTAAACCAGGACTAAACCAGGACTAAACCAAGACTTAAACCAGGACTGAACCAGACTAAACAGGACTAAACCAGGACTGAACCAGGACTAAACCAGGACTGAACCAGGACTAAACCAGGACTGAACCCTGAAGAATAAAATCTTTTTTGTTTTGAAATTTTATTTTCTGTTCTTTGTTTTCAGGATTACACCGACGCTCTGATCTCAAACTACTACGTGAGTCCTTCATGTTCTAAAGTTCTAAAGTTCCACCGTCCAGAACCTGCCTCCATGTTTGAGTCATATAGTGATCTCTCCTGGGCTGTATTCGCGTTCAGCTGGAGACGTTTGGAAACATGTGGATGATGATTTCTCGTTTCGTTCTTGATAAAACCGAAAAGAACCGAGACACAAACTCACCAAGATGTTCCTCTGAGGACGAGACGAAACGGGCCTGAAGTGTGGATCTGCAGAACGTGACGGAACTCTACACTGACTCTTTTTTATTATTAAATTAAACAAATTATAAAACACAAATGAACAGGAGGAAAAACAAAAACCACAGCGACGTGGAGATGAAGAAAAACAACACTTTTTCTCAGTTTTCCAGATCAGTTCTTGTTCCCGACAGAACCAAAGGAAGTCACCGTCCACATGTTTCCAAACGTCTGACGGTTTTGTGACGTCAGCGTGAGTCAAACCGTCCTCACAGTGAGCGGTACGAGTCTGTACGAGGCTCCGCCCACAAGACTGAACATGTTTAATTTAAAACATTTAAAAAAAACTCTGAGATAAAAACTCTCTGTCTTCTGTTTCAGCTCTGGCCTCCGGTTCAAATCGCAAACTTCTACTTCATCCCCCTGCACCACAGGTACTTCAGATGCCCTCCCGCGGGTCAGAGTGTGGTGTCAGTGTGTGTGTGTCAGTGTGTGTCAGTGTGTGTCAGTGTGTGTCAGTGTGTGTCAGAGTGTGTCAGAGTGTGTCAGTGTGTGTCAGTGTGTGTCAGTGTGTGTCAGAGTGTGTCAGTGTGTCAGTGTGTGTGTCAGTGTGTGTCAGAGTGTCAGAGTGTGTCTCTGTGTGTGTGTCAGTGTGTGTCAGTGTGTGTCAGAGTGTCAGAGTGTGTCTGTGTGTGTGTCAGTGTGTCAGTGTGTGTCAGTGTGTGTCAGTGTGTGTCAGAGTGTGTCAGTGTGTGTCAGTGTGTGTCAGTGTGTCGTGTGGTGTGTGTAAGGGTGTGTCAGTGTGTGTCAGTGTGTGTCAGTGTGTGTAAGGGTGTGTCAGTGTGTGTCAGTGTGTGTGTCAGTGTGTGTCAGAGTGTGTCAGTGTGTGTCAGAGTGTGTGTCAGAGTGTGTCTCTGTGTGTGTGTCAGTGTGTGTCAGAGTGTGTCAGAGTGTGTGGTGTGTGTCAGTGTGTGTCAGTGTGTGTGTGTGTCAGTGTGTGTCAGAGTGTGTCAGTGTGTGTCAGTGTGTGTCAGAGTGTGTCGGTGTGTGTAAGGGTGTGTCAGTGTGTGTCAGTGTGTGTCAGAGTGTGTAAGGGTGTGTCAGTGTGTGTCAGTGTGTGTGTCAGTGTGTGTCAGAGTGTGTCAGAGTGTGTCAGTGTGTGTCAGAGTGTGTGTCAGAGTGTGTCTCTGTGTGTGTGTCAGTGTGTGTCAGAGTGTGTCAGTGTGTGTAAGAGTGTGTCAGTGTGTGTCAGTGTGTGTCAGAGTGGTGTCAGTGTGTGTCAAGTGTGTGTGTGTGTCAGTGTGTGTGTGTCAGAAAGGTGTGTGTCAGTGTGTGTCAGAGTGTGTGTGTGTGTCAGTGTGTGTCAGTGTGTCAGTGTGTGTCAGAGTGTGTCAGTGTGTGTCAGTGTGTGTCAGAGTGTGTGTCAGAGTGTGTGTCAGTGTGTGTGTGTGTCAGTGTGTGTGTGTCAGTGTGTGTCAGAGTGTGTGTGTGTGTCAGTGTGTCAGTGTGTGTCAGTGTGTGTGTGTCAGTGTGTGTGTCAGTGTGTCGGTGTGTGTGTGTGTGTGTGTGTCAGTGTGTGGTGTGTGTGTGTGTGTGTGTCAGTGTGTAGTGTGTGTCAGTGTGTGTCAGAGTGTGTCAGTGTGTGTGTCTGTCGGTGTGTGTGTCAGTGTGTGTGTCGGTGTGTGTGTCAGTGTGTGTGTCGTGTTGTGTGTCAGTGTGTGTTCTGTGTGTGTGTGTCAGTGTGTGTCAGTGTGTGTGTGTGTGTGTCAGTGTGTGTCAGTGTGTGTCAGAGTGTGTCAGTGTGTGTCAGTGTGTGTCGGTGTGTGTGTCGGTGTGTGTGTGTGTGTGTCAGTGTGTGTGTGTGTGTCTGTGTGTGTGTGTCAGTGTGTGTCAGAGTGTGTAAGGGTGTGTGTGATTGTGTCAGTGTGTGTCAGAGTGTGTGTCAGTGTGTGTCAGTGTGTGTCAGAGTGTGTCAGTGTGTGTGTCAGTGTGTGTCAGTGTGTGTCAGTGTGTGTTGTGTGTGTTGTGTGTGTGTGTGTCAGTGTGTGTGTGTGTCAGTGTGTCAGAGTGTGTGTCAGTGTGTGTCAGAGTGTGTCAAGTGTGTGTGTGTGTGTCAGTGTGTGTCTGTGTGTGTGTGTCAGTGTGTGTAAGGGTGTGTGTGGTGATTGTGTCAGTTGTGTGTCAGGGTGTGTGTGTGTCAGAGTGTGGTCAGTGTGTGGTGTGTGTGAGTGTGTGTCAGTGTGTGTGTCAGTGTGTGTCAGAGGTGTGTGTGTGTGTGTGGGTGTGTCAGTGAGTGTGTCAGTGTGTGTGTGTGTGTGTGTGTGTCAGTGTGTGTCAGTGTGTCAGAGTGTGTGTCAGTGTGTGTCAGTGTGTGTCAAGAGTGGTGTATGTGTGTGTGTGTGTCAGTGTGTGTCGTGTGTCAGTGTGTGTGTGTGTGTGTGTGTGTCAGTGTGTGTGTGTGTGTCAGAGTGTGTGTGTGTGTGTGTGTGTCAAGTGTGTAAGTGTGTGTGTCAGTGTGTGTCAGTGTGTGTCAGTGTGTGTCAGAGTGTGTGTGTGTGTGTGTCAGTAGTTGTGTCAGTGTGTGTCAGTGTGTGTGTCATGTGTGTGTCAGAGTGTGTAAGGGTGTGTGTGATTGTGTCAGTGTGTGTCAGTGTGTGTCAGAGTGTGTCAGTGTGTGTCAGAGTGTGTCAGAGTGTGTCGGTGTGTGTGTCGGTGTGTGTGTCAGTGTGTGTGTCAGTGTGGTGTCAGTGTGTCGTGTCAGTGTGTGTCAGTGTGTGTCAGAGTGTGTCAGTGTGTGTGTCGGTGTGTGTGTGTCAGTGTGTGTCGTGTGTGTGTCAGTGTGTGTCTGTGTGTGTTGTGTCAGTGTGTGTGTGTGTCAGTGTGTGTCAGGGTGTGTGTGGTGTCAGTGTGTGTGTCAGTGTGTGTCAGAGTGTGTCGGTGTGTGTAAGGGTGTGTCAGTGTGTGTAAGGGTGTGTGTGTGTCAGAGTGTGTGTCGGTGTGTGTCAGTGTGTGTCAGTCAGTGTGTGTCAGTGTGTGTCAGAGTGTGTCAGTGTGTGTCAGAGTGTGTGTGTGTCAGTGTGTGTCAGTGTGTGTAAGGGTGTGTGTGATTGTGTCAGTGTGTGTCAGAGTGTGTCAGTGTGTGTGTGTGTCAGTGTGTGTCAGTGGTGTGTAAGGGTTGTGTGTGATTGGGTGTGTGTGATTGTGTCAGTGTGTGTAGTGTGTCAAGTGTGTGTGTGATTGTGTCAGTGTGTGTAAGTGTGTGTGTGTGTGATTGTGTCATTGTGTCAGTGATGTGTCAGTGTGTGGTGTAAGGGTGTGTGTGATTGTGTCAGTGTGTGTGATTGTGTCAGTGTTTGTCAGAGTGTGTAAGGGTGTGTGTGATTGTGTCAGTGTGTGTGATTGTGTCAGTGTGTGTCAGAGTGTGTCAGTGTGTGTCAGTGTGTGTAAGGGTGTGTGTGATTGTGTCAGTGTGTGTCAGTGTTTGTCAGAGTGTGTAAGGGTGTGTGTGATTGTGTCAGTGTGTGTCAGTGTGTGTAAGGGTGTGTGTGATTGTGTGGTGTGTTGTCAGAGGTGTCAGTGTGTGTCAGAGTGTGTCAGTGTGTGTCAGTGGTGTGTCAGTGTGTGTGTGTGATTGTGTCATGTGTGTCCGGGTGGTGTAGGGTGTGTGTGATGTGTGTCAGTGTGTGTCAGTGTGTGTGTGTGTCAGGTGTGTGTGTGTGTGTGTGTGTAGTGTGTGTGTGTGTGTGTGTGTGTGTGTGTGTGTCAGTGTGTGTAAGGTGTGTGATTGTGTCAGTGTGTGTCAGTGTTTGTCAGTGTGTGTAAGTGTGTGTGTGTGTGTCAGTGTGTCAGTGTGTGTGTGTGTGTGTCAGTGTGTGTGTGTGTGTGTGTGTGTAGTGTGTGTGTGTGTGTGTGTCAGTGTGTGTCAGATGTGTGTGTGTGATGTGTGTGTGTCAGTGTGTGTGTGTGTGTGTGTATTGTGTCAGTGTGTGTGTGTGTGTCAGTGTGTGTCAGTGTGTGTCAGTGTGTGTCAGTGTGTGTGTGTGTGTCAGTGTGTGTCAGTTGTGTCAGTGTGTGTGAGTGTGTGTGTGTGTGTGTCAGTGTGTGTAAGGGTGTGTGTGATTGTGTCAGTGTGTGTCAGTGTGTGTAAGGGTGTGTGTGATTGTGTCAGTGTGTGTCAGTGTGTCAGAGTGTGTAAGGGTGTGTGTGATTGTGTCAGTGTGTGTCGTGTGTGTGTGTGTGTGTGTGATTGTGTCAGTGTGTGTTGTGTGTGTGTGTGTGTGTGTCAGAGTGTGTAAGGGTGTGTGTGATTGTGTCAGTGTGTCAGTGTGTGTGTCTGGGTGTGTGTGTCAGTGTGTCAGTGTGTGTGTCAGTGTGTGTCAGAGTGTGTGTGTGTGTGTGTGAGTGTGTGTCAGTGTGTGTGTCAGTGTGTGTCAGTGTGTGTGTGTGTGTGTGTGTGTTGTGTCAGTGTGTGTCAGTGTGTGTAAGGGGTGTGTGATTGTGTCAGTGTGTCTGTGTGTGTGTCAAGTGTGTAAGGTGTGTGATTGTGAGTGTGTGTCAGTGTGTGTGTGTGTGTGTGTCAGTGTGTGTCAGTGTGTGTGTGTGTGTGTCAGTGTGTGTCAGTGTGTGTCAAGTGTCAGTGTGTGTGTGGTGTGTGTCAGAGTGTGTAAGGGTGTGTGTGTGTGTCAGTGTGTGTCAGTGTGTGTAAGTGGTGTGTGTGTGTGTGTCAGTGTGTGTCAGTGTGTGTCAGTGTGTGTAAGAGTGTGTGTGGTTGTGTCAGTGTGGTGTGGTGTGTCGGTGTGTGTCAAGTGTGTGTCAGGGTGTGTGTGATTGTGTCAGTGTGTGTCAAGTGTTTGTCAGAGTGTGTAAGGGTGTGTGTGATTGTGTCATGTGTGTCAGTGTGTGTAAGGGTGTGTGTGATTGTGTCAGTGTGTGTCATGTGTGTGTGGTGGTGTGTGAGTGTTCATGTTGTAAGGGTGTGTGTGTGTCAGTGTGTGTGTGTGTAAGGGTGTGTGTGATGTGTGTGTCAGTGTGTGTCAGAGTGTGTAAGTGGTGTTGTGTGATTGTGTGTGTGTCAGTGTGTGTGTGTGTTGTCAGTGTGTGTGTGTGTGTCAGTGTGTGTCAGAGTGTGTAAGGGTGTGTGTGATTGTGTCAGTGTGTGTCAGTGAGTGTGTGTGTGTGTGATTGTGTGTGTGTGTCAGTGTGTGTCATGTGTGTGTGTCAGTGTGTGTCAGTGTGTTGTGTGTAAGAGGTGTGTGTGTTGTGTCAGTGTGTGTTCAGTGTGGTGTGTGTGTGTGTGTGTGTGTCATGTGTGTCAGTGTGTGTCAGTGTGTGTCAGTGTGTGTCAGTGTCAGTGTGTGTCGTGTGTGTAGTGTGTGTTGTGTCAGTGTGTGTCAGTGTGTGTGTGTGTAAGTGTGTGTGTGTGTGTCAGTGTGTGTCAGTGTGGTCAGAGTGTGTGTGTCATGTGTGTCAGAGTGTGTCAGTGTGTGTCAGTGTGTGTCAGTGTGTCAGTGTGTGTCAGTGTGTGTCGTGTGTGTGTGTGTGTGTGTGGTGATGTGTCAGTTGTGTCAGTGTGTGTCTGTGTGTGTGTGTGTGTGTGTCAGTGTGTGTAAGGGTGTGTGTGTGTGTCAGTGTGTGTGATTGTGTCAGTGTTGTGTCAGTGTGTAAGGGTGGTGTGTGTGTCAGTGTGTGTCAGTGTGTGTCAGTGTGTGTTGAGTGTGTCAGTGTGTGTCAGTGTGTGTCAGTGTGTGTGTGTGTGTGTCAGAGTGTGTCAGTGTGTGTCAGAGTGTGTCAGTGTGTGTGTGTGTGTGTCAGTGTGTGTCAGTGTGTCAGAGGTGTGTGTGAGTGTCAGTGTGTGTCAGTGTGTGTGTAAGGGTGTGTGTGATTGTGTCAGTGTGTGTCGTGTGTGTGTCAGTGTGTGTGTGTGTGTGTGTCAGTGTGTCAGTGTGTGTCAGTGTGTGTTGTGTCTGTGTCGTTGTGTGTGTGTGTCAGTGTGTCAGTGGTGTGTGTGTCAGTGTGTGTCAGTGTGTGTAAGTGTGTGTCAGTGTGTGTGTCAGTGTGTGTCAGTGTGTGTCAGTTTTGTGTGTAGTGTAATGTGTGTGATGTGTGTGATTGTGTCAGTGGTGTGTCAGAGTGTGTAAGGTGTGTGTTGTGTGTGTGTCAGTGTGTGTCAGTGTGTGTAAGGGTGTGTGTTTGTGTCAGTGTGTGTGTGTCAGTGTGTGTCAGTGTGTGTGAGTGTCAGGTGTGTGTGTCAGTGTGTGTCAGTGTGTGTCAGTGTGTGTAAGTGTGTGTGTGTGTGATTGTGTCAGTGTGTGTCAGTGTGTGTGTAAGGGTGTGTGTGTCATTGTGTCAGTGTGTGTGTCAGTGTGTGTCAGAGTGTGTAAGGTGTGTGTGATTGTGTCAGTGTGTGTCAGTAGTGTGTAAGTGTGTGTGTGAGTGTGTGTCAGTGTGTGTCAGTGTGTGTCAGTGTGTGTGTGTGTGTGTGTCAGTGTGTGTCAGTGTGTGTGTCAGAGTGTGTCAGGGTGTGTGTGATTGTGTCATCAGTGTGTGTCAAGTGTGTGTAAGGGTGTGTGTGTGTGTGTGTCAGTGTGTGTAAGGGTGTGTGTGATTGTGTCAGTTGTGTGTCAGAGTGTGTCAGTGTTCAGTGTGTGTGTCAGTGTGTGTCAGTGTGTGTCAGAGTGTGTCAAGTGTGTGTGTCAGTGTGTGTCAGTGTGTGTGTCAGTGTGTGTCAGTGTGTGTCGTGTGTGTGTGTCAGTTGTGTCCAGTGTGTGTCAGTGTGTGTCTGTCAGTGTGTGTCTGTGTGTGTGTGTCAGTGTGTGTCAGTGTTGTGTCATGTGTGTGTGTCAGTGTGTATTGTGTCAGGTGTGTGTGTGTGTGTGTCAGTGTGTCAGTGTGTGTCAGTGTGTGTCAGTGTGTGTGTGTGTGTCAGTGTGTGTCAGTGTGTGTCAGTGTGTGTAAGTGGTGGTGTGTGCATGTGTGTGTCAGAGTGTGTGTGTGTCAGTGTGTCAGTGTGTGTCAGTGTGTGTGTGTCAGTGTGTGTCAGTGTGTGTAAGGTGTGTGTGTGATTGTGTCAGGTGTGTGTGTGTGTCAGTCAGTGTGTCAGAGTGTGTGTAAGTGTGTGTGTGTCAGAGTGTGTGTCAGTGTGTGTGTCAGTGTGTCAGTGTGTGTCAGTGTGTGTGTGATTGTGTCAGTGTGTGTGTCATGTGTGTGTGTGTCAGTGTGTGTCAGTGTGTGTCAGTGTGTGTCAGTGTGTGTCAGTGTGTGTCAGAGTGTGTAAGGGTGTGTGTGATTGTGTCAGTGTGTGTCAGTGTGTGTAAGTGTGTGTGTGTCAGTGTGTGTCAGTGTGTGTCAGTGTGTGTGTAAGGTGTGGTGTGTGTCAGTGTGTGTCAGTGTGTGTGTCAGTGTGTGTCAGTGTGTGTGTGTCAGTGTGTGTCAGTGTGTGTGTCAGTGTGTGTGTGTGTGTGTCAGTGTGTGTGTGTGTCAGTGTTGTCAGAGTGTGTCAGTGTGTGTGTGTCAGTGTGTGTCAGTGTGTGTCAGTGTGTGTCAGTGTGTGTGTGTGTGTGTGTGTCAGTGTGTGTCAGTGTGTGTCAGTGTGTGTCAGGTGTGTAAGTGTGTCAGTGTGTGTCAGTGTGTGTGTGTGTGTCAGTGTGTGTCAGTGTGTGTCAGTGTGTGTCAGTGTGTGTGTCAGTGTGTCAAGTGTGTGTCAGTGTGTGTCAGTGTGTGTGTGTGTGTCAGTGTGTGTGTCAGTGTGTGTGTGTGTGTTGTGTCAGTGTGTGTGTCAGTGTGTTGTGTCAGTGTGTGTGTGTAAGTGTGTGTGTGTGTCAGTGTGTGTCAGTGTGTGTCAGTGTGTGTCAGGTGTGTGTGTGTGTCATGTGTGTGTCAGTGTGTGTGTGTGTGTGTGTCAGTGTGTGTCAGTGTGTGTGTGTGTGTGTGTCAGTGTGTCAGTGTGTCAGTGTGTGTCATGTGTCAGTGTGTGTGTGTGTGTGTGTCAGTGTGTGTGTGTGTCAGTGTGTGTCAGTGTGTGTGTGTGTGTGTGTGTGTGTGTGTGTCAGTGTGTGTCAGTGTGTGTCAGTGTGTGTGTGTGTAGTGTGTCAGTGTGTGTCAGAGTGTGTAAGGGTGTGTGTGATTGTGTCAGTGTGTGTCAGTGTGTGTCAGTGTGTGTAAGGGTGTGTGTGATTGTGTCAGTGTGTGTCAGTGTGTGTAAGGGTGTGTGTGATTGTGTCAGTGTGTGTCAGTGTGTGTAAGGGTGTGTGTGATTGTGTCCCGTGTGTCACCTTCTGCTCTGGGGCAGGTTGGCCGTGGTCCAAGTCGTCGCTGTGATCTGGAACTCCTACCTCACCTGGAAGGCCAACCAGGACTAAACCAGGACTAAACCAGGACTAAACCAGGACTAAACCAGGACTAAACCAGGACTAAACCAGGACTGAACCAGGACTGAACCAGGACTAAACCAGGACTAAACCAGGACTAAACCAGGACTAAACCAGGACTACTGAACCAGGACTGACTAAACCAGGACTGACTAAACCAGGACTAAACCAGGACTAAACCAGGACTGAACCAGGACTGGACTAAACCAGGAACCAGGACTAAACCAGGACTAAAACCAGGACTGAACCAGGACTAAACCAGGAACCAGGACTGACTGACTAAACCAGGACTAAACCAGGACTAAACCAGGAACCAGGACTAAACCAGGACTAAACCAGGACTAAACCAGGACTAAACCAGGAAACCAGGACTAAACCAGGACTAAACCAGGACTGAACCAGGACTGAACCAGGACTGAACCAGGACTAAACCAGGACTGAACCAGGACTGAACCAGGACTAAACCAGGACTAAACCAGGACTAAACCAGGACTAAACCAAGACTAAACCAGGACCTGGATTTGAGCTCGACTCTGTCTGGAGAAACTTGAATCATTCACAAATTTTTTTCTGGAAACTTCTATAAAAATGCCACATGGTCGTCGCTGCAGCTGAGAAGAACCACAGAGTCCAGACCCGACCCGACCCCAGAGTCCAGACCCGACCCAGACCCCGACCCCAGAGTCCAGACCCGACCCGACCCCAGAGTCCAGACCCGACCCAGAGTCCAGACCCGACCCGACCCCAGAGTCCAGACCCGACCCCAGAGTCCAGACCCGACCCGACCCAGAGTCCAGACCCGACCCAGAGTCCGGACCCGACCCGACCCAGAGTCCAGACCCGACCCCAGAGTCCGGACCCGACCCGACCACAGAGTCCAGAGAGACCCGACCCAGAGTCCAGACCCGACCCCAGAGTCCAGACCCGACCCCAGAGTCCGGACCCGACCCGACCACAGAGTCCAGACCCGACCCCAGAGTCCGGACCCGACCCGACCACAGAGTCCGACCCGACCCCAGAGTCCGGACCCGACCCGACCACAGAGTCCGGACCATGACCAGACTCCTCACTCTGACCTCTGACCTCTGACCCGCTGTACTTGACCCTGAGGTTTGAACTTCAACATTTTGTCCGAAATTAAAATGAAAACATTAAGAACAGACCAATCAGACGCCTTGTTTCCCCGAGGCCCCTCCCCCTGGTTTTAGCAACAGGTTTGATTGACAGCTCCAGATTATCTGCTGTAACTGCAGTTGTCCATGAGCTTCATTTGACTGGAGCCTGGTCTTCACAAAGTTTATTCAGATGTTTAAAACGAACGAAGCCGCGGCTGGAGAATCGTCTGTCGCTGAGGAGGAGAAGGAGGAAGAAGAAGACAAAAGCTCAGCCCACTCCCGCATCCCTCTCACAAATCCAAAGAGACGTGGATCAAAGTCCCGAGACAGAACTGGACCAGGACCAGGACCAGGACCAGGACCAGGAGGACGACACGAGGAGCCTGAAGCATCAGCAGCATTTGAACAACAACAAACCACAAACAGGATCCAGGAAACAAACTCAGTCACATTTAACATCACAACAAAACAAACTCTTACTTTAATATTCAGATTAAATCACAATCAACATTTTCATCTGTTTACATGAACATGAACAAGACGAAGTCAGTTTGATTTAGAATTTAATTATTTTTATTCATATTTAAATCTCATGTAAACGTGGACACCACACACTCTTTCTGGACTTTTTACAAAATTTCTGCTCTGGGGAAAAAAAAAAAACTACATGAAGAAAGTTTCACCTCTTTAAGTCCAACAAGAAAATATTCAGAATTTAATCGAGTTTCAAATCATGAAGTTTGACTCATTTTAGTCTGAACTTTATTTAAGTCAAAGCTGCTGAAGGACACAGACTTTACTCCTCATGAAGTAAAAGTTTATTTAACACTTGACCTGTAGTAAAAATACATTTAACACCTGTACTGTTACTGTGTACTGTTACTGTGTACTGTTACTGTGTACTGTTACTGTGTACTGTTACTGTGTACTGTTACTGTGTACTGTTACTGTGTACTGTGTAGGTTACTACATTCCTGAAGCTCTGAGTTCTGTTGTTTCATTTCATTTTGTCAATAAAACTTTACAGGTTTGAACCGGAGACTTTTCTCTTTTTCATTAAACATTTTAACTTTAAAAAAAAAAATGTTTTCAGAACGACCTACGGGAATCTAACCCACAACCTCCTGGTGAGAGGGAGAGGTTCAGCCCTGTGCCAGTGTACACGTGTGCCAGGGCCCGTGTGCCAGGGCCCGTGTGCCAGGGCCCGTGTGCCAGGGCCCGTGTGCCAGGGCCTGTGGTGTGATGTAGCGTCGGGGAAATGTGCAGGAGCAGGTTTCTGTTTCTTTCTGTCTCTTTTGCTGTGGGAGTTTTTGGAGCAGATGTTTGGACCTGACAGAACCTGATGTTCTAATGATTCTAATGATTCTAAAGTTTGAAAGTTCAGACTTGTGAAATCTTAAAGGAGCCACACGTTTCTTTTTCTCACTGTTTTAAAAGGTTCTGCAGTCAGAGTCATGTGACACTTGTTCTGTGTTCTGATTGGACAATCTGGAACCAAAACTCCAAATTAGAAAAATAAACGAGACGACGTGAAAAATGAATCACATCAGCCGCGTTCAGCAGAAGATCTGTTTGATCTGAACATGTTTAACTCGTGTTTTTCTCGTGTTTAACTCGTGTTTATCTCGTCTCTGGAGACACAGAATGTTCCGTACTGTTCCTTTAAATCTCAGATTCATAAAAACATGTTTTAAACTTTGAAATGTTGCAGGTGTCACTTTTGTGGAGGAGGCGCCGACAGCTTCATGGTTGTTTTTTTTTGTTTTTTTCATTTACTCAGTTTCTTTTTTCTGTTCTGTTTTTCTTGTTCACAAACACATGAGCCTCTCCACAGATCTGACCTGTAACTCTGCTGCTGCTGTTCCTGTTTCCATGGAGACCAGTTCAAAAATACAAACGTAAGTTTACTGTTTGTTTGGTTTTTTACCTGTGAAACCCTAAAAAACAAGGTAAAAACCAGGTCTAAACCAGGTCTAAACCAGGACTAAACCAGGTCTAAACCAGGTCTGAACCAGGACTAAACCAGGACTGAACCAGGACTGAACCAGGTCTAAACCAGGACTCGTGTGGAGGTTTGGTCTCCTGGTCTGTCGGTGTTTTCCGGTGACGTTTGTGAAGTTGCATCAGTCGATCTAAAAGTTTAAAATCTTTTAAAGCCGAATTTATTTTATACTCTTTAAAGTCTCGTTACAAAAGGAGCTGTGCCCATGAGCAAGACACTTCACGACCATAAAAACCTCCAGAGAACAAACGTGTGTGTGACGCCGACTCTCCTGTTTAAACCTGAGTCTGTGTGTGTGTGTGTGTTTGTGTGTCTGTGTTTGTGTGATTGTGTGTGTTGTTTAGACCTGGTTTAGTCCTGGTTTAGACCTGGTTTAGTCCTGGTTTAGTCCTGGTTTAGTTCGGGTTTAGACCTGGTTTAGTCCTGGTTTAGTCCTGGTTTAGTTCGGTTTAGACTGGTTTAGTCTGGTTTAGTTCTGGTTTAGTCCTGGTTTAGTCCTGGTTTAGTTCGGGTTTAGACCTGGTTTAGTCCTGGTTTAGTTCTGGTTTAGTCCTGGTTTAGTTCTGGTTTAGACCTGGTTTAGTCCTGGTTTAGTCCTGGTTTAGTTCTGGTTTAGACCTGGTTTAGTCCTGGTTTAGTCCTGGTTTAGTTCTGGTTTAGACCTGGTTTAGTCCTGGTTTAGTCCTGGTTTAGTTCTGGTTTAGACCTGGTTTAGTCCTGGTTTAGTCCTGGTTTAGTCCTGGTTTAGTTCTGGTTTAGTCCTGGTTTAGACCTGGTTTAGTCCTGGTTTAGTTCTGGTTTAGACCTGGTTTAGTCCTGGTTTAGTCCTGGTTTAGTCCTGGTTTAGTTCTGGTTTAGTCCTGGTTTAGTCCTGGTTTAGTCCTGGTTTAGTTCTGGTTTAGACCTGGTTTAGTCCTGGTTTAGTCCTGGTTTAGTCCTGGTTTAGTTCTGGTTTAGTCCTGGTTTAGACCTGGTTTAGTCCTGGTTTAGTTCTGGTTTAGACCTGGTTTAGTCCTGGTTTAGTCCTGGTTTAGTCCTGGTTTAGTTCGGGTTTAGACCTGGTTTAGTCCTGGTTTAGTCCTGGTTTAGTTCTGGTTTAGACCTGGTTTAGTCCTGGTTTAGTCCTGGTTTAGTCCTGGTTTAAATGTAAATTAAACCTGGACTTTGTTTTTGTTGGTTTCAGCACCGCGGACAGTTCCCCCGCTCCCCGCGCTCCAACCGACCCTCCGCGGCCGCTTCAGGCGCCTCAGCCCGGGCAGAACCTCCTCGGCCCGGGCAGAACCTCCTCGGACCGGCAGAACCTCCTCGGCCCGGGCAGAACCTCCTCGGCCCGGGCAGAACCTCCTCGGCCCGGGCAGAACCTCCTCGGCCCGGGCTGAACCTCCTCACTCGGCCCCTCGGTCCCGGGTCTCTCTCCCGGGACCCGCCGCTCACACACGCGCACGTGCTGACGTCACAGCGGCGCATAAAAGCGGCGCGTGGCGGTCAGTTTGCGCGCACACCTCACGGACCGCGGGACGGCGCATCACGGACACGGACACATCACGGACACGGACACATCACGGACACGGCGTAAAGTAAGACATTTCACTGTTCTCATGTTTTTCTTTTTCATCTGCGCGTCTTTTTCCGTTAAAACAGTTTCGGGTTTTTGTCTGAACTTGTTTTCGCTTTTACGCGTGAAAGGTGAAAATTACAAACAGAACAAACGCGTGTCTTTCTGCGCAGACACAGATTTTTCAAACCTTTTTTTTTTCTTCATTTCTCACAAATGTTTGTTTTTTGTTGCGTAACTGGAGCCTGTGACGCGCGTCTCGGTTCGTGCGTTTTTACGCACAAAAAGAAACGAGAAAAAAAAACAGAAACAAAAGGTCGAAATCTGAAAAATGTCTCAAGGAAAAAACGTCCAAAAACTCCATCAATAAAACGATTTTATTAGAACCCAGGAAAAGGCACAAATGATTAAAATCCTTTTACATCAAAATCTTAAGGATTTTTTAAATTTAAATAAACATTTTATTTTTGTTGGAATCAGATTAAATTTTCCAAAATGTTCCAAACATCAACACAAGTTCATGTTTCAGTCTGAGCTCCTGTTCTCTGCTGAGTGACTGTGTCACTTTTCACATCTTTATCTTTTTTTTTTATATTTAATGAGGCAGAAAATGACCGAAGCTGAAAATTTGATTAAAACACGAACAGAAAAAAATCCCGAGTTGAAAGTGAAAGTGAAAGTGAGTTTAATCTTTGAAATGAAGCAGATCTGAAATAAAACTACAATAAAAATACAAGAATAAATACAATAATAAATATTGTGTCTCCTTCTGCCGCTGCTGTGGTGTCGATTCTTCTGTTCAGTAAAATTAAAAATAAAAATAAAAATAAAAATCATTTTCTCTTGTTTAAAAAATGTCCCATAATCCTCTGTTCTGATCTTATATTATTTCCTGGAGTCGTGTTTTATTTCATTCACATGTTTCACACAAACCTGCACATTTAACACGAGTTTTTCTCTCAAACTGAAAACACTCTGTTCCACCTGGTGATGTCATCATGAGGTGATACAGGAAGTGCTCCACTGTGTTTTTAAACTCCACACTTCACCTTCACCTGAATCATCTGGATCATTTTTATCGTTTGTTTTTAGTTTTTCTTTTGGCGAACGTCTGAATCCCGTTTTGTGTTTTTCAGGATGAAGTCTGCCTCCTTGCTCCTCCTCCTCGTCTCCTCCGTCCTCGTCTCCTCTCCTCTCTCCTCCTCGTCTCCTCTCTTCCTCGTCTCCTCCTCCTCCTCGTCTCCTCCGTCGCTCCGCCCCGTCGCCCTGCAGCTCCTCCGGCTCTTCCGCCCGCGGCTGCCCCCCCCGCGCCGCGCTCGCCCGCCCCGGGACCCCCCGCCGTCGCCCTGGAGACCGACGACGAGGCGTTCGGTGGCTCGGAGAAGAGCAGGAGAGACGAGCCTCCCCTCTCCATAGACCTGACGTTCCACCTGCTCCGGAACATGATCCACATGGCCAAAGTTCAGAGTCAGAGGGAACAGGCGCTGATCAACCGCAAAGTCATGGACGAGGTCGGAAAGTGAACGCACCACTGACCCTGAACGCACCACTGACCCTGAACGCACCACTGACCCTGAACGCACCACTGACCACTGACTGAACGCACCACTGACCCTGAACGCACCGCGAGCACCTCCCCACTGACCCTGAACGCATCACCCACTGACCCTGAATGCACCACTGACCCTGAACGCACCACTGACCCTGAACGCATCACCACTGACCCTGAACGCACCCACTGACCCTGAACGCATCACCCACTGACCCTGAACGCACCACGAGCACCTCCATTGACCTTGAACGTACCACAGATACTCACAGAGACCCTGAATGCACCACTTGTGGGAAGCCTAAATCAG
>NW_026571036.1:177500-192500 GCF_026225935.1 Boleophthalmus pectinirostris
CCTCATACCCCCTCTACCCCCTACCCCCTCATACCCCCTCATACCCCCTACCCCCTCATACCCCCTCATACCCCCTCGTACCCCCTCATACCCCCTCCCCTATACCCCCTCTACCCCCTCATACCCCCTCATACCCCCTCATACCCCTCATACCCCCTCCTACCCCCTCGTACCCCTCTCGTACCCCCTCCTACCCCCTCATATACCCCCTCGTACCCCCTCCTACCCCCTCATACCCCTCTACCCTCGTACCCCCTCATACCCCCTCGCATACCCCCTCATACCCCCTCATACCCCCTCATACCCCCTCATACCCCCTCATACCCCCTCATACCCCCTCATACCCCCTCGTACCCCCTCATACCCCCTCATACCCCCTCATACCCCCTCGTACCCCCTCATACCCCCTCATACCCCCTCCTATACCCCTCATACCCCCTCATACCCCCTCATATACCCCCTCGTACCCCCTACCCCCTCATACCCCCTCATACCCCCTACCCCCTACCCCCTCATACCCCCTCTACCCCTACCCCCTCATACCCCCTCCTACCCCCTCGTACCCCCTCCTACCCCCTCGTACCCCCTCGTGCCCTCGTACCGTGGCAGAAGTGCAGGTTTTGTAGTTTGTGGCTCAGATTTTCGACGTCGATGGAAAAATGACTCATGTTTTCAAATCCGAGCTCCAAACGCGGCAACTCAGGTCCAAGACCAGACTCAGACATCCTGAAACCAGACCAGACTCAGACCAGGACCAGAGACCAGAGACCAGGACCAGGACTAGACTCAGACCAGGACCAGAGACCAGAGACCAGGACCAGGACTAGACTCAGACCAGGACCAGAGACCAGAGACCAGGACCAGGACCAGGACTAGACTCAGACCAGGACCAGAGACCAGGACCAGGACCAGGACTAGACTCAGACCAGGACCAGAGACCAGAGAACTCCCCTGGAGCCAGCCAGGCCTGGTTCAGTCCTGGTTCAGTCCTGGTTCAGTCCTGGTTTAGTCCTGGTTCAGTCCTGGTTTAGTCCTGGTTCAGTCCTGGTTCAGTCCTGGTTCAGTCCTGGTTCAGTCCTGGTTTAGTCCTGGTTTAGTCCTGTTTTAGTCCTGTTTTAGTCCTGTTTTAGTCCTGGTTTAGTCCTGGTTTAGTCCTGGTTTAGTCCTGTTTTAGTCCTGGTTTAGTCCTGGTTTAGTCCTGGTTCAGTCCTGGTTCAGTCAGTCCTGGTTCAGTCCTGGTTTAGTCCTGGTTTAGTCCTGGTTTTAGTCCTGGTTTAGTCCTGTTTTAGTCCTGGTTTAGTCCTGTTTTAGTCCTGTTTTAGTCCTGGTTTAGTCCTGTTTTAGTCCTGGTTTAGTCCTGTTTTAGTCCTGGTTTAGTCCTGGTTTAGTCCTGTTTTAGTCCTGGTTTAGTCCTGGTTTAGTCCTGGTCCGGTCCTGGTCCAGTCCTGGTTTTGTGGACTTACTCTTTGAGGATTTCTTGCGCCGTCTGTGAAGAGGAAACATCAGTTTGAGTTTTATTAAAATTCAGTCGTGTCGTGTGAGTCGAGTCCAAAGGCCACTGGGTTTTTACGGTTTTTACGTCCTCGTCCTCGGTCCCGTTTGTCCCGTCGTCTCGTTTATCGACGTCGTAAACATTTAAAGTCTGAATATTCACCGTGTCTGAGGCGGTGACGCAGGTGCAGCTCGGAACAGAACAGAACAAGAACAAGAACAGAACTGAAGCATCTGGGTTTAAAGACCCAACACGGAACTTTTCTGTGGATCATTCTGTTCTGACTGCGACGTTTTACACCTAAGTATGGATCTAAACCAGGTCTAAACCAGAACTAAACCAGGTCTAAACCAGGACTAAACCAGGTCTAAACCGGATCTAAACCAGGTCTAAACCAGAACTAAACCAGGTCTAAACCAGGACTAAACCAGGTCTAAACCAGAACTAAACCAGGTCTAAACCGGATCTAAACCAGGTCTAAACCAGAACTAAACCAGGTCTAAACCGGATCTAAACCAGGACTAAACCAGGACTAAACCAGGTCTAAACCAGGACTAAACAGGACTAAACCAGGACTAAACCAGGACTAAACCAGGTCTAAACCGGATCTAAACCGGGACTAAACTGGGACTAAACCAGGACCGAACCAGGACTAAACCAGGACTAAACCAGGTCTAAACCAGGACTAAACCAGGTCTAAACCAGGACTAAACCAGGACTAAACCAGGTCTAAACCAGGACTAAACCAGGACTAAACCAGGACTAAACCAGGACTAAACCAGGTCTAAACCAGGACTAAACCAGGACTAAACCAGGTCTAAACCAGGACTAAACCAGGTCTAAACCGGGACTAAACCAGGACTAAACCAGGACTAAACCAGGTCTAAACCAGGACTAAACCAGGACTAAACCGGGTCTAAACCGGGACTAAACCAGGACTAAACCAGGTCTAAACCAGGTCTAAACCAGGACTAAACCAGGACTAAACCAGGTCTAAACCAGGACTAAACCAGGACTAAACCAGGACTAAACCCAGGACTAAACCAGACTAAACCAGGTCTAAACCAGGCTAAACCAGACTAAACCAGGTCTAAACCAGGTCTAAACCAGGACTAAGCCAAGACTAAACCAGGACTAAACCGGATCTAAACCAGGACTAAACCAGGACTAAACCAGGTCTAAACCAGGACTAAACCAGGACTAAAACCAGGACTAAACCAGGTCTAAACCGGATCTAAACCGGACTAAACTGGGACTAAACCAGGACTAAACCAGGGACTAAACCAGGACTAAACCAGGTCTAAACCAGGACTAAACCAGGTCTAAACCGGGACTAAACCAGGACTAAACCAGGTCTAAACCAGGATCTAAACCGGGACTAAACGGGACTAAAACCAGGACTAAACCAGGACTAAACCAGGACTAAACCAGGTCTAAACCAGGACTAAACCAGGACTAAACCAGGTCTAAACCAGGACTTAAACCAGGTCTAAACCAGGACTAAACCAGGTCTAAACCAGGTCTAAACCGGGACTAAACCGGGACTAAACCAGGACTAAACCAGGACTAAACCGGGACTAAACCAGGACTAAACCAGGACTAAACCAGGACTAAACCGGGTCTAAACCAGGACTAAACCAGGACTAAACCAGGACTATGTATGTCACATGATTCAGTCTAAATAAACTTCACGGTGTCAGAGAGGAGAAAATCATGTTGTGTGTTTAAATGAGGTGAAGGACAGTAGCTGCTCACCTGGATGAAGGTGCTCATGTGCGGGTGCTCCATGTTGTGGATGCCTCGCTCCACCAGGGCCACCCCCACCCCGAGGTGCTGCCCGTGCGCACGTATGAGAGCGCGCACGTGCCTCTGCCGCTCGTCCTGCTCCTCGGTGATCAGGCTGATCAGCTCCTGCTTCCTCTGCTCCAGGATGTGCACCAGCCCCTCCACACTCTGACACACCAGCTCCCGACGACCGCGCCCGTTCTCCTGCACGGCACACAGGCGGACGAAGAGTTTACGAAGACGGTTACGAAGACGGTTATGAAGAAGTTTAGTTTACAAAGAAGTTTACAAAGAAGTTTACAAGGAGTTTACAAAAAGTTTACAAAGAAGTTTACAAGGAGTTTACAAAAAGTTTACAAAGAAGTTTACAAGGAGTTTACGAAGAGTTTACGAAGAGTTTACAAAGAGTTTACAAAGAGTTTACATAGAAGTTTACAAAGAGTTTACGAAGAAGTTTACAAGGAGTTTACAAAAAGTTTACAAAGAAGTTTACAAGGAGTTTACAAAGAAGTTTACAAAAACTTTACAAAGAAGTTTACAAGAGTTTACAAAGAAGTTTGCAAGGAGTTTACGAAGAGTTTACAAAGAAATTTACGAAGAGTTTACGAAGAGTTTATGAAGAAGTTTACGAAGAGTTTACAAAGAAATTTACGAAGAGTTTATGAAGAAGTTTATGAAGAGTTTACGAAGAGTTTACGAAGAGTTTACGAAGAGGTCTACAACGTGTTTATGAAGAGTTTGCACTGAGTTTACAGAGTCAACTATAGTAGTGGTAGAAGTAAACGCAGTAATAGTAGTGGGAGTAGTAAACACAGTAGTAGTTGCAGTAGTGGTAAAGGCAGTAACAGTAGTAATAATATTTGTAGTACCTCGACCGTCCTGCAGATGTCCTCCATCTGAGAGATCAAAACCTGGATGTGGTCGTTAACGGCAACGAGCCCTGCGATCCCGTCACTCAACTCACACTGAAACAAACGCACAAAATACAACAAACTGTGTGAGCACAGTCTTTGTACACACAGTCTGAAGACACAGTTCACACGTGTGAACTCTTGTGTGTGATCAGCACATTTCCCACAGACACACTTCACTTTATTCACACAGGTGCAGAACATCATCGTTTTTCACCTCACGTGATCAGAAAAGTGCTCAGGCTCTTCGGCGTCAAGAACATGAATCATACGTCGTGATATAACAAATACAAATAAATAAATGAGAACAGAACTCAACACCCCCCACATTTCTACACAAACACAATCAGGCCCCAAACACAAACATCTCAACATTTAACAACTTCAGTTTGGCTGCTGGTTTTGTCTTTACATCTGCGTCCATCTGACCTGTGGCATCGTCCTCCAGGTTTATCCTGTCGTCATTTAACACACAACTCACATCAGGCTGTTTCATGTCCACACGTTTACGTTTGCAGCTTCGTCTGTGAGCTGGATTCTGTGCTGAAGCTTTAGCTCCCTGGTTTTTCTTATAAATCTTACAGAAATATTTGCGACCATCAGAAGAGTCCAGGGTTAGGGTCAGACACTTGGCCGCAGAGGTGGACACAGCTACAGTCAGTGTTTTTTATTCTTTCACCACACGACTGGTCCGTCCGGGGTTAAACTGATGTAATAACCTGTTGTGTTTTTTCGGTCACTCACATCAGCAGCGCAGTTTGTGTCACTGTAAGATCAGTACGTTTTCTTCTACGTGTTTCTTGAAGAACTTTCTGTGCCTTTTAAATAACACAAAGTGTGTTTGACACAAATCCACTGCTCTGAAGTTGGTTTAGGAAAATACTGAGACAGACTCAGGTCTGACCTGGTACAGATTTGTCAGAAAGATTAAGGACATGCATCGTTTTACATAAAAAATAAAATAATAAATAAATAACAGAACAACTCAACAAAACACAAGACAAAACTGTTTTTCACAGAACAACAGGTTCATGACACCGAGAGTCAAACAGACCTGCTGTTCACTGAAACCATGTGACTCTGGTCAGTCCTGGTTTAGTCCTGGTTTAGACCTGGTTTAGACCTGGTTTAGACCTGGTTTAGACCTGGTTTAGTCCTGGTTCAGTTCTGTAGTGAGACTGAGTCAGTCGCCCTTTACGCTGCATCAGATCCACATTAGTCAGCGTGACTTTCCTCTTCTCACTTCAGTTTCATTTACAACAATTAAAACAAAGACACGATAACGAAAACAAGAATCAGAGATAATAAATGATTAAAGAGGAAATAAAAAACTTCAAAATAATTTTACTCAGGTAGAAGTACAAAGAAATTACTCAAGTAAAAAAGTATTTGGGAAAAATATTTCTTCAAACCACCAAGAAACTGAAATAATGTAGGAAATGTTTATGGATATTTTAAATAAAGGTTTAAATAAATGTTCTTGTCACTATCTGGTCCTCGGCTGAAGCTCCAGTTTGGGTTTGAAGCTCTAACCTTTTACATTTTCTGCCTCATTCTGAAAACAGAATTGTGACAAATAAAATGTTGGTTTATTTGTTGGTTTGTGAGTTTGATCAGTTTTATGTCGGTTCTCGTAAAAGTCCAGGTTCTGATCTTTTTCTTCTTCAAACACGACGCTGAGGCTCATTACTCAGACTCTGATTCAGAAGAAGTGACAGACGCTCAAATGTCAACAGCTTCAAGAGAAGAGATCTGGTTTAGACCTGGTTTAGTCCTGGTTTAGACCTGGTTTAGTCCTGGTTTAGACCTGGTTTACCTGGTCCTGGTTTAGACCTGGGTCCTGGTTTAGTCCTGGTTTAGACTGGTTTAGTCCTGGTGGTTTAGACCTGGTTTAGACCTGGTTTAGACCTGGTTTAGTCCTGGTTTAGACCTGGTTTAGTCCTGGTTTAGACCTGGTTTAGTCCTGGTTTAGACCTGGTTTAGACCTGGTTTAGTCCTGGTTTAGACCTGGTTTAGTCCTGGTTTAGTCCTGGTTTAGATCTGGTTTAGACCTGGTTTAGACCTGGTTTAGTCCTGGTTTAGACCTGGTTTAGTCCTGGTTTAGACCTGGTTTAGACCTGGTTTAGACCTGGTTTAGTCCTGGTTTAGACCTGGTTTAGACCTGGTTTAGACCTGGTTTAGTCCTGGTTTAGACCTGGTTTAGTCCTGGTTTAGACCTGGTTTAGACCTGGTTTAGACCTGGTTTAGTCCTGGTTTAGACCTGGTTTAGTCCTGGTTTAGACCTGGTTTAGTCCTGGTTTAGTCCTGGTTAAGACCTGGTTTTGTGTTTTGTTTCATTCACATCTTTGTTATTAGTTTGTCTACAAAGTTTTATATTTTTATTTAATTTTTATAAATTTTACTTTTTGTTTTTGTCGCTCTGAGTCTCCTCTCCCTTTGCTCTTTGTGCTGACCCACTCCCCCTTCAGAGCACTGTCCCACTAATGAAACTCCTGCACAAACATCAGGTTTGTCCAGTCGCTGTGTTCTGTTTTGTGTTTTTGTGTTTTTATGGAGAATTGTGGTGTGGGAGCCTGGGGGCGGAGCCTCGTACTGCTAATCATAAAAAGGGTTTGAGTAGGGCCTGGGAGAGATCACTAGATGACTCAAACGTGTGATGACTCTAAACCCTCTTCAGGTGTGTTCTTGATGAGGAACAACATTAGAACATGAGAGAACGTTGGTACCTTCTTGTGGTGGTAGACGTGGTTAGAACATGAGAGAACGTTGGTACCTTCTTGTGGTGGTAGACGTGGTTAGAACATGAGAGAACGTTGGTACCTTCTTGTGGTGGTAGACGTGGTTAGAACATGAGAGAACGTTGGTACCTTCTTGTGGTGGTAGACGTGGTTAGAACATGAGAGAACGTTGGTACCTTCTTGTGGTGGTAGACGTGGTTAGAACATGAGAGAACGTTGGTACCTTCTTGTGGTGGTAGACGTGGTTAGAACATGAGAGAACGTTGGTACCTTCTTGTGGTGGTAGACGTGGTTAGAACATGAGAGAACGTTGGTACCTTCTTGTGGTGGTAGACGTGGTTAGAACATGAGAGAACGTTGGTACCTTCTTGTGGTGGTAGACGTCGGCGAGCGGTGCGACCTCACAGTCCTTGTGAGGTCCGAACACTTTGCAGAGGGAGCAGGTCGGCGTCTCACACCTGCAGCAGTAAATGTTGATCCGTTCCTCTGGATGTTCTGGACAGAAGACGGGCGACGGGCCGGAACTCGACCTGCTCAAGGGCACAACAACAACAACACAACAACAACAACAATAACAAGAACACACACTGACAACCTGCTCAAGGGCACAACAACAACAACAAAAAATATTCCAAACCAAGACTGGACAAGAGTATTTCTTAGGAAGTATTTTTTTTGGAGTATTTTTTTGGGAGTATTTCTTTTGGAGTATTTCTTTTGGAGTATTTTTTTGTGGAGTATTTCTTTTGGAGTATTTTTTTGGGGAGTAATTTTTTGGGAGTATTTCTTTTGGAGTATTTTTTTGGGAGTATTTCTTTGAGAGTATTTCTTTTGGAGTATTTTTTTTTTTGGGAGTATTTCTTTTGGAGTATTTCTTTTGAAGTATTTTTTTGGGGAGTAATTTTTTGGGAGTATTTTTTTGGAGTATTTTTTTGGGAGTATTTCTTTGGGAGTATTTTTTTGGGAGTATTTTTTAGGAGTATTTTTTGGGAGTATTTTTTTGGGAGTACTTCTTTGGGAGTATTTTTTGGGAGTATTTTTTTGGGAGTACTTCTTTGGGAGTATTTTTTGGCAGTATTTTTTTGGGAGTATTTGGGAGTATTTCTTTGAGCGTATTTCTTTTGGAGTATTTCTTTAGGAGTATTTCTTTGAGAGTATTTATTTTGGAGTATTTCTTGGGGAGTATTTTTTGGGAGTATTTTTTTGGAGTATTTCTTTAAGAGTATTTCTTGGGGAGTATTTCTTTGAGAGTATTTCTTGGAGAGTATTTTGTGGGGAGTATTTCTTTGAGAGTATTTCTTGGAGAGTATTTCTTGAGGAGTATTTCTTTGAGAGTATTTCTTGGGGAGTATTTTTTGGGAGTATTTCTTTTGGAGTATTTCTTTGAGAGTATTTATTTTGGAGTATTTCTTGGGGAGTATTTTTTGGGAGTATGTCTTTGGGAGTATTTCTTTGAGAGTATTTCTTGGAGAGTATTTCTTGGAGAGTATTTCTTTGAGAGTATTTCTTGGAGAGTATTTCTTTGAGAGTATTTCTTGGAGAGTATTTCGTGGGGAGTATTTCTTTGAGAGTGTTTCTTGGAGAGTATTTCTTTGAGAGTATTTCTTTGAGAGTATTTCTTTGAGAGTATTTCTTGGAGAGTATTTCTTTGAGAGTATTTCTTGGGGAGTATTTTTTGGGAGTATTTCTTTGAGAGTATTTCTTGGAGAGTATTTCTTTGAGAGTATTTGAGAGTATTTATTTTGGAGTATTTCTTGGGGAGTATTTTTTGGGAGTATTTCTTTGGGAGTATTTCTTTGAGAGTATTTCTTGGGGAGTATTTCTTGGGGAGTATTTCTTTGAGAGTATTTCTTGGAGAGTATTTCTTTGAGAGTATTTCTTGGGGAGTATTTTTTGGGAGTATTTCTTTGGGAGTATTTCTTGGGGAGTATTTTTTGGGAGTATTTCTTTGGGAGTATTTCTTTGAGAGTATTTCTTTGGGAGTATTTCTTTGAGAGTATTTCTTGGAGAGTATTTCTTGGGGAGTATTTTTTGGGAGTATTTCTTTGGGAGTATTTCTTTGAGAGTATTTCTTTGGGAGTATTTCTTTGAGAGTATTTTTTGGGAGTATTTCTGGACGTTTGTTCAGTTGACAAGTTAAACTCGTCTTTGTCGTCGTCTGTGGAGTTTTCAACTTTTCAACTGAACTAAAGTTTATTCAGGTGAAAATCGTGAGTTAAATGAGTTTTTCACAGACAAACGTCACAAAGACAATTTATATGATTTAGTTTTACTCCAGTTTCTCCAGACCTGAAGCCACAGCTGCACTGAGACACACTGACAGAGAGAGAGGCACAACACACACACACACACACACACACACACACACACACACACACACACATACACACACACACACACACACACACACACACACACACACACACACACACACACACACACACACACAACACACACACACACACACACACACACACACACACACACACACACACACACACACACACACACACACACACACACACACACACACACACACACACACACACACACACACACACACACACACACACACACACACACACACACACACACACACACACACACACACACACACACACACACACACACACACACACACACACACACACACACACACACACACACACACACACACACACACACACACACACACACACACACACACACACACACACACACACACACACACACACACACACACACACACACACAGCACACACACACACACACACACACACACACACACACACACACACACACACACACACACACACACACACACACACACACACACACACACACACACACACACACACACACACACACACACACACACACACACACACACACACACACACACACACACACACACACACACACACACACACACACACACACACACACACACACACACACACACACACACACACACACACACACACACACACACACACAACACACACACACACACACACACACACACACACACACACACACACATCACACACACACACACACACACACACACACACACACACACACACACACACACACACACACACACAACACACACACACACACACACACACACACACACACACACACACACACACACACACACACACACACACACACACACACACAACACAGACACACACACAAACACACAAACATCACATCTACTCCTCTCCTCAGCATCTCTACTTTCCTCTCCTCCTCTCATCTCCTCTCACCTGCCTTACACCTGTCTGTCTCACCTGCCTTACACCTGTCTCACCTGCCTTACACCTGTCTGTCTCACCTGCCTTACACCTGTCTCACCTGCCTTACACCTGTCTGTCTCACCTGCCTTACACCTGTCTCACCTGCCTTACACCTGTCTCACCTGCCTTACACCTGTCTCACCTGCCTTACACCTGTCTGTCTCACCTGTCGTGTTGTCTGTAGATGTCGATGATGTTTTCCACCAGCAGGTTGCGCTGGAGTCCGTAAACTCCGTGTCGGTCGAGCAGAACCTCGTGACGACAGGAGGGACAACGGAACCTGCCCCCCCCGGACGCCCCCGACGACCCCGACACCCCCGACCCCCCGACACCCCCGACACCCCCCGGGACTGAGGAGAGAAGAGGAGCAGATGTACATTATTAAAGCCTCACTGTGGGACATTTCCTCACATTAGAACAGGTTAAAGCCTCATTACTGTGACAAGTCAAACTGTTCACTTTTTTTTACACTTTAAACACCTTATTCAATGTGTTAAATTTTTATTTGACGTGTCAAATAAAAATTGAACTCGTCAAATGATCCACAGAATAAAGATCCTCTGTGATTTTTCCAGTCAGTGAAAATCCATGTGTCATTCATTCGTTTGTTTTTCAATATAAAAAAAAAAACAAAAAAAACAAACAAGTTTTCTTCATTATTTGCCTCCAAAACGAAAATGAAAAAACAGATAATGATTTGTTTTTTCAGTTTTTGATTTTGTGTTTAAATGAAAAATGGAAAAAAAAATGGACGAACCAGGACTAAACCAGGTCCGACTAGACTAGAACCAGACCAGGACTGAGACCAGGACTGAGGCCAGGACTGAGACCAGGACCAATCCAGGACCAGGCCGTGATTGAGACTGGGACTAGACCGGGACTGAAAGCGGTTTAGTCCTGGTTTAGTCCTGTTTTAGTCCTGGTTTAGTCCTGGTTTAGTCCTGGTTCAGTCCTGGTTCAGTCCTGTTGTAGTCCTGGTTCAGTCCTGGTTCAGTCCTGTTGTAGTCCTGGTTCAGTCCTGGTTCAGTCCTGTTGTAGTCCTGGTTCAGTCCTGGTTCAGTCCTGGTTCAGTCCTGTTTCAGTTTAAGTCACGGAAACTTGAAACAATCATTATCTGTTTTTTCCATTTTTCATTTAAACACAAAATTGAAAACTAAAAATACAAATCGTTTTCCTTTTTTTTTTTTTGTCATTTTGGTTTTGGAGGCAAATAATGAAGAAAACTTTTATTTTTTCATTTTCTTATTTTTGGTTTTATATTGAAAAACGAATGAACGAACGACACACAGATTAGTGAAGTTAAAGTGTTTTCAGTCAAACATGGACCAAAACAAAGAGTCTAGAACATTCTGACCCCGACGTCTCTGAACATTTTACTGTGATAAAACAAACCTCACACTGTTGAAGAGTCACATTTAACCCGACTCGTCCTCCTCCGTCTGTTCATCTTTTCAGTTTGTCTTTAAACACCTGAACATTTCTCTGTCCGTTTACGTTTGTCTCATGAAACATTCAACACAAACTGCAGCTCTTTCACTTTTCTTAATTCATGTTTGCAACTCAACAGAAAGAAAAGTGTCTGCATGATGTTCAGCAAAAAAACAACTGATCTACAGCGTCCAGTGTTTGTGGACGAGGTGGAACTCAGCCTCGTCAAAGAGTTTAAAGACCTGGACTGACGTTGGACCCGACACTGACATTTAGAAACACATGAAGCGCCAAACAAAAACTGTTCATTTTAATTTAGTGAATTTTAGACAAGTAAAGATCTTTTATGACTTTATATGTGGCACGAATGTTTTTACTCCATGATTGTGTCTCATATCGACGACTGCAGAACCACACGGTCACTCGCTGCTGCACAAAACTCAAACACATCAAATCACTTTTTAAAAAGCCATAAAAATATTGAACAAGAAACGATTCTCATTTCACCACTGCACTATTTTAGACAAGTAGAATTTGCTTAATTTTAATAATTTGATTGGTTTTAATCTGGATGTTTTGTCTATAAAGTTTTGCATGGACTTGCCCCTCCTCCATTACAGGATTTTATTAAAGTAAAGACTGTGAGTGGAACTAGGACCACAGCCCGAGGAACTGTGACGTCCACACAGACTCACACACTCACACAAACTGTGTCTCAGTCAGAGGAACAACATGTTGGAACAATCTGTCACTGTCAATAAGACAAACTCCAACTCTTGCCACCTTCAAGTCCAACTTAAAAGAGCAGCTAAAGAAAAACCAGACTTGTGGACACTTTTAGTTTAGATTTGTTACTTGTTTTTGCTTTGTTTAAGTTTGTGGTGTTTCCTGCCGACGGACGACAGATGGAAATGTTCAGTCTTGTTATAATCTGTCGTATTTACACTGTGATGTTGTAGATGTTCAATAATATGCACTGTCCCTATTCAATAAATAAATCAATTAATTAATTAAAAAACATTCTGTGTTATTACATTTTTCTCCCACTAGATGGAGCAATAAGACGAGGACTCAGTGATTGTTTTACATGTCGAACTGTGAGATTTGAATAAACCTGTTTTTTGTAGAAAGAACGTCCCAGCTGAGCACATTAGACCAAGAAGCTTTTGTTAGGAGCATTTTTTTCACAGGTTTTCACTGAAGGCCTCATCACTGCGTCACATTTACACGGCTGGAGTCTCTGGGGCGGTGGACGGACCTTCTCTCCCTGAGGCCCTCAACAACTTTTGTGCAGCTCTAAACACATCTTCTCCTTCCAGGTTCACCGTAACATCTGGTGACTCCACTCAGTGTAACGACATGGGAGAGGAGGAGAGTCCTGCAGCAGGTGAACCTGGAAGGAGAAGATGTGTTTAGAGCTGCACAAAAGTTGTTGAGGGCCTCAGGGAGAGAAGGCTCCTCTGGGCACCTGGTCTCCTTCTTTTTATAGTTCGTTGTTTCTCTGATGTCTCGTCTTATGGCACCATCTAGTGGGAGAAAAATGTAACAACACAAAAGTAAAACAGCAGCAGAGTTTGTTTTACATGTTGTGAGATTTGAATAAACCTGTTTTTGTAGAAAGAACGTCCCAGCTGAGCACATTAGACCAAGAAGCTTTTGTTAGGAGCATTTTTTTCACAGATTTTCACTGAAGGCCTCATCACTGCGTCACATTTACACGGCTGGAGATCAACCTGACGCTGCAGTGGGACAGTGGAAACTCTGGGTCTTTCCACGTCCCACTGCATCAATCCCGACTGAAGGAGCGTTTGTAAAATCAGGAGTTTGTAAAATCAGGAGTTTGTAAAATCAGGAGTTTGTAAAATCAGGAGTTTGTAAAATCAGGAGTTTGTAAGAACGGCCTAATGAGAGAAACGTCAGTGTGCACAGGGAGGTCAGGGGGCGACTCTTCTGGACTCTTTGTTTTGGTCAGTGTTGGGCTAAAATCACTTTAACTTCACTGACTGGAAAACTCACCACGAGGACCATTATCGTAGGGATCATTCAACGTGTCGAATGAGAATTTAACAAGTCAAATAAAATGAAAATACACGTCAAATAAAGTGTTAGAAACAGACGTAAATGTGAAGAGTTTGGCTTGACGTAAATTACAGGACATTTAAAGGACAAGTTAAAGCCTCAGTGCGGGACATTTCCTCACATTAAGGGTTGGGGTTAAAGCTTCAGTGCGGGACATTTCCTCACATTAAGGGTTGGGGTTAAAGCTTCAGTGTGGGACATTTCCTCACATTAAGGGTTGGGGTTAAAGCTTCAGTGTGGGACATTTCCTCACATTAAGGGTTGGGGTTAAAGCCTCAGTGCGGGACATTTCCTCACATTAAGGGTTGGGGTTAAAGCTTCAGTGTGGGACATTTCCTGACCTGGAGCACGTCGGTCGCACACTTTCGGCACAGGTTGTGTTGACACGGAAGAATCACCACAGGTTTGGAAAAGAGCTCCAGACACACGGGACACAACAGCTGCTTCTCCAGGTCCTCCATCACAGACCAGGACCAGGACCAGGACCAGGACCAGACCAAGACCAGGACCAGGAACAGGACCAAGACCAGGACCAAGACCAGGACCAGGACCAGGACCAAGACCAGGACCAAGACCAGGACCAGGACCAGGACCAGGACTTTAATCTGTGATTTGTTTTAATCTGAAGAGAAACAGACTTAAGTAAAATACTCTGTAACTTTACTTTTACTGTGTAACTTTACTTTTACTGTGTAACTTTACTTTTACTGTGTAACTTTACTTTTACTGTGTAACTTTACTTTTACTGTGTAATTGTACTTTTACTCGAGTAATACACAGATGTAACTTTATTTATATTTTATTTAAGTCAGATGCCCCGACAGATTCTCTTTAAAATACTCTCATCTGACGAGTACTTTTCCCAAATACTTTTTGACTCTTGAGTAATTTTTTGGGCAATACTCTGTACTTCTACTCGAGTAATATTATTTTGAAGTTACTTTTACGCAAGGACAATATTTGACTCTGAAACCTCAGAAAAATCATCCTCATCCTCATCATTTTCTACGTGTAAATATTTGAAAATAAAATCCGTGGACTTACTTTATTACTTTAAAACTTTAATACTTCTTTTTCTTTTTCTTCTTTTTCTTCAATCTGAAGTTTTAAAAAGTTCCAAATAGAAACAGCCACAGTGTTTCAGATCTTCACTATTGTTTGAGTCAGAGCGTCACTGTTCCTGAGAACTTCAGCTGTTCACAGACCTTCAGGGTTTCGATCTGTAGTGTTTCAGATCTTCAGAGTTTCAGATCTTCAGAGTT
>NW_026571036.1:197500-237500 GCF_026225935.1 Boleophthalmus pectinirostris
AGGAAATTCTGTTCAATTTTAGACTCAAACTTTATTGATCCACAGGAACCGATTTGTTCACAGTCACAATAAAATATAATAAAACTAATAATATAAATGTGATAATAAAAAAAAAAAGTTGCAGAAAAAAACAAGAGGCACATGAAATAAAACAGAATTATATAAATGTAAAAGTCAAAATAAAAAAAAATAAAAAGAAATAAAATATAAAATCATAGCTAAATACAAGAGGACACAGGAAGACAGAGTAACAAGGATATGATTGACAGGACATTGTAGGGAGTATTATTTGTGACATGAGGGTGGGTTGTACAGTTGTAGGGAGTATTATCTGTGACATGAGGGTGGGTTGTACAGTTGTAGGGAGTATTATCTATGGTACCGTGACTCTGGAAGACCTCTTGTGTGGTACCAGTGCCTAAGACGCCGCACACTGAAGACCTCAGCAGCTTCAGGTCAGTGGCTCTAACCTCCCATCTGATGAAGACACTGGAGACACTGGTCCTTGGCCACCTCCACTGCACCGTGAGCTCAGCGATGGACCCGCTGCAGGTTGTGTACCGGCCTGGAATCGGAGTGGAGGACGCGTCATCTACCTGCTGCACCGCTCACTGTCTCACCTGGAGAACCCCGGCAGCACTGTCAGGATTCTTTTCTTTGATTTGTCCAGTGCTTTCAACACCATCCAGCCACTGCTCCTGAGGGACAAGCTGGAGACTGAAGGTGTGGACTGTGACCTGGCAGACTGGACTCTGGACTACCTCACAAACCGGCCCCAGTTTGTGAGATCCAAGAACTGCGTGTCTGACCTCCTGACTGGCAGTGTGGGGGCGCCCCAGGGCACTGTCCTCGCGCCCTTTCTTTTCACCCTCCACACTGCAGACTTCAGACACAACACGGACAGCTGCGTCCTGCAGAAGTTCTCTGATGACTCTGCCATCATTGGCTTCATCAAGGATGATAATGATGTGGAGAACAGAGGACTAATACAGGACTTTGTGGACTGGTGTCAGCAGAACCACCTCATCATCAATGCAGGGAAGACCAAGGAGATGGTGGTGGACTTCTGCAGACGTCACTCTACTGCCCCCTCAGTGAACATCCAGGGAAGGGACATTGAGACAGTGGACTCATATAAGTACCTGGGTGTTCATCTGAACAATAAACTGGACTGGACTCACAACACAGATGCACTGTACAGGAAGGGCCAGAGCTCTATCTCCTGAGGAGACTCAGGTCTTTTGGAGTGGGGGGGCCACTCCTGAAGACCTTTTATGACTCTGTGGTGGCATCAGCCATCCTGTACGGTGTGGTCTGCTGGAGCAGCAGCATCACAGAGAGGGAGAAGAAGAAGCTGGACAAGGTCATCAAGAAGTCCAGCTCTGTCCTGGGCTGTTGTCTGGACTCAGTGCAGGAGGTGGGGGACAGGAGGGTCCTGACTAAGGTCCCTGCAGGAGGCTCTGTCCCCCGCAGGAGGCTCTGTCCCTGCAGGAGGCTCTGTCCCTGCAGGAGGCTCTGTCCCCCGCAGGAGGCTCTGTCCCCCGCAGGAGGCTCTGTCCCCCGCAGGAGGCTCTGTCCCCCGCAGGAGGCTCTGTCCCCGCAGGAGGCTCTGTCCCCCGCAGGAGGATCTGTCCCCCGCAGGAGGATCTGTCCCCCGCAGGAGGCTCTGTCCCCGCAGGAGGCTCTGTCCCCAGGAGGCTCTGTCCCCGCAGGAGGCTCTGTCCCCGCAGGAGGCTCTGTCCCCGCAGGAGGCTCTGTCCCCGCAGGAGGCTCTGTCCCCCGCAGGAGGCTCTGTCCCCCGCAGGAGGATCTGTCCCCCGCAGGAGGCTCTGTCCCCCGCAGGAGGCTCTGTCCCCGCAGGAGGCTCTGTCCCCCGCAGGAGGATCTGTCCCCGCAGGAGGCTCTGTCCCCCGCAGGAGGATCTGTCCCCCGCAGGAGGCTCTGTCCCCCGCAGGAGGCTCTGTCCCCGCAGGAGGCTCTGTCCCCGCAGGAGGCTCTGTCTGTCCCCGCAGGAGCTCTGTCCCCGCAGGAGGCTCTGTCCCCGCAGGAGGCTCTGTCCCCCGCAGGAGGCTCTGTCCCCGCAGGAGGCTCTGTCCCCGCAGGAGGATCTGTCCCCGCAGGAGGCTCTGTCCCCGCAGGAGGCTCTGTCCCCGCAGGAGGCTCTGTCCCCCGCAGGAGGCTCTGTCCCCGCAGGAGGCTCTGTCCCCGCAGGAGGCTCTGTCCCCGCAGGAGGCTCTGTCCCCGCAGGAGGATCTGTCCCCGCAGGAGGCTCTGTCCCCCGCAGGAGGATCTGTCCCCGCAGGAGGCTCTGTCCCCCGCAGGAGGCTCTGTCCCCGCAGGAGGATCTGTCCCCCGCAGGAGGCTCTGCCCCCGCAGGAGGATCTGTCCCTGCAGGAGGCTCTGTCCCCCGCAGGAGGATCTGTCCCCGCAGGAGGCTCTGTCCCCCGCAGGAGGCTCTGTCCCTGCAGGAGGCTCTCTGCTCTGGAGCAGCTTCAGTGAGACTGATTCACTCTCGCTGTGTGAAGGTTTCACAGGTTTTTCCTTCCTGCTGCTGTCAGACTTTACAACAAACACTGTTCACACTGAACATGTGCCAGTCAATCATATCCATGTGCAATTATTTTTAAGTCTATTTTTAAATTATTTTTAAGCTATTATTTATTATCTGTGTTACCTTTTCCTGCTGTTCTGTAATAGTGCGTTGCAACACTGGAATTTCCCCACTGTGGGACTAATAAAGGCAAATCTTATCTTATCTTATCCGATAAATATTCATGTTTACATTGTGGTGTTTAAATCTGTAGCTCGGTGTTTTTCTTCTTCAGCTCGAACTTTCCTCTGAAACTGAAACTGACGGATTTATTTAAAATCTCTAAAATTCATCTCTGTGAATTGATTCTTTTTCATGAACTTCTCCTGATTTAAACTTTGTCCTGAATCGTGAAACTGAACAAACAAACAAACACGTGCGTGATGTTTTTATCCACAGGGTTTGACAGAAGTTTGACTTTTTACCTTTTAATCGTTTGTCCCTGAATAAACGCCGGGAGCGCAGGTTCACTACGTCATGACGTATTTCACTGTGGTCACGTACGTTCGTCAAGTGACCTCACGTACCCGGAAACACGCGACACACGCGGATTTACGCAACAATAAAGTCTGAAGAAGAATAAATATTTTAAAATAACAGTTTTAAACCAACACAACAAATGTATCTCACGTTTATCTCGTTCTGTCATGAATAAATTGTAACTCAAGAAACTTTTATTTCCACGCGTGACCCTCAAAAACCGCGCGTGTTTCTTTTATTCTGAAATCTGTGGCCGGAAGTGTGGGTGCGCGCAGGGACGTGCGTGACGGTCCACGCGGGTGGCAGACTTCCACGCTGCTGGCGGCGCGTGGAACAACCGTTTTCCCTCCGCTCCGCGAGACCCGCGCCACAAAAAACACAAAACCGCATTTTTACAACGAAATCTGACGCGTTTCACTTCCGCTTCACGCACGCGCACCTCCACATCCGCGTGGGACCGTGCGTGAGCCGCTTTGTGCGTGTTTGACCGGTGCGTGATTCGCCGGGTGCGTGACTCTGCGGGGCTCAGTGTGTGTGGCGCGTGGGGACATGGCCACGCTCATCCTCGAGGACGGGAGCACGTTCCGCGGGCGCCTCTTCGGAGCGCGCGTGTCCGTGTCTGGAGAAGTGGGTGAGTGGAACGAGCACGCGCCGAACTCCACACGCACCGAACTCACACGCACCGAACTCCACACGCACCGAACTCACCACGAACTCCACATTCAACACTCTTCATTCTCTCTCTCACGCGCTCACGCAGACTCTACCTGAGTGTGACCTGTGCGCGCGCGTGGGGGGGGGGGGGGGGGGTGCGGTGACCTGCAGTGACCCACATTCCACCGGAGGAGCCCCTTCCCCGGCCCCCACCCCCACACACACACACACACACACACACACACACACACACACACAGAAACACACACACACACACACCCCCCCCACACCTCTGCCCCTCACCCCGGAGCTTTACGAGTCAGATCTGCTGAGAGGAGAGCGAGGAGCAGGAGGAGTAGTTGTAGTAGTTGTAGT
Organism: Boleophthalmus pectinirostris; assembly: GCF_026225935.1. Classification (NCBI taxonomy): domain Eukaryota; kingdom Metazoa; phylum Chordata; class Actinopteri; order Gobiiformes; family Gobiidae; genus Boleophthalmus; species Boleophthalmus pectinirostris. The sequence goes on from NW_026571036.1 coordinate 201,600, forward strand.
AGTTGTAGTAGTTGTAGTAGTTGTAGTAGTTGTAGGAGTAGTATTCATAGTTGTAGTATTCATAGTTGTAGTAGTATTTGTATTTGTAGTAGTAGTGGTAGTAGTATTTGCAGTGTAGTAGTAGTAGTAGTAGTTGTAGTAGTATTGTAGTAGTAGTAGTAGTGGTAGTAGTATTTCTTGTTGTTGTAGTATTTATAGTATTTATAGTAGTAGTATTTGCAGTTGTAGTAGTATTTGTAGTAGTTATAATTATAGTTGTAGTATTTTCCTCTTGTGAAAAGCTGAGATTTAATATTTTCTTATTTTTCAGTTATTTAAACTTGTACATTTATATTTATTTCATTTTGTCTCCTGCTTTTTTTTTCTTCTTTATATTTTATGATGAGTGTTTTTGTTTGTTTTCTTGTTTTTCTTTTCTTGTTCATATTTTCTGTTTTTTTGTGACTCTGTTCTGTTTGTTTCTGTGGATCAATAAAGTTCAGTTCAGTGTTTGTTTTGTGGGGCAGAGTTTGTACGAGTCAGATCTGGTGCGCGGTGTTGTTGTTGTAGTAAGAGCAGCAGTAGTTTGTCAGTTGTTATGAGTCAGATCTGGTGCGGCGGCGTCACGTTTGGCCCTGGTCCAGTGGTGATTAACTCCAGAGGAAGTGAACGTGACGTTCTGTTCTGTTCTGTTCTGTTCTGTTCTTTCTCTTGTTTCTAAACACACACACTTTCCCTGAAATGACCCGCGGCTCTGAGTCTGCGCCGCGTCAGGGGCGCCCCTGTCAAAACTACACCCTCTGTCTCCATGGAAACAGACGGGAGGAAAAGTTACACACTGGAGCTTTAAAAGATCCATGTCACAGAATCGTCTGCTCACAAACCTGCACATTTAACTCAAACTGAAAAGAACAAACTGTTCCACCTGATGACATCACAGGGTGGAACAGAACGTCTGAAGCTTTGTAGATGTGACAGACTCAGAATAAACAAACAAACACAAGGAACAACTCTGTTTTCCAGGACGGAACAATAGAACAATAGAACATTTTAGAACAATAGAACATTTAGAATTTTAGAACATTAGAACATTTTAGAACATTAGAACATTTAGAACAGTAGAACATTTAGAACATTTAGAACAATAGAACATTTAGAACAATAGAACATTTAGAACAACAGAACATTTAGAATTTTAGAACATTAGAACATTTAGAATATTAGAACATTTAGAACATTAGAACATTTAGAACAATAGAACATTAGAATATATAGAACATTTAGAACATTTAGAACATTAGAACATTTAGAACAATAGAACATTAGAACATTTAGAACATTTAGAACATTTAGAACAATAGAACATTTAGAACATTTAGAATATTAGAACAATAGAACATTTAGAATATTAGAACATTTAGAATATTAGAACATTTAGAACATTAGAACATTTAGAACAATAGAACATTTAGAACATTAGAACATTTAGAACAATAGAACATTTAGAACATTAGAACATTTAGAACATTAGAACATTTAGAACATTAGAACATTTAGAACATTAGAACATTTAGAACATTTAGAACATTAGAACATTTAGAACATTTAGAACATTAGAACATTTAGAACATTAGAACATTTAGAACATTTAGAACATTTAGAACATTAGAACCTGTTTAAAGTTCAGTTTTATAAACAGTTTTGTGTTTGTTTATTGGAGGTCAGAGGTCAAAGGTCAAAGGGTGAAATTTTAAATTGTTTCTAAAAATGTGTTTAACCTCTAACCCCCTCCCCCCTGCTCTTCTTTATCCCTCCTTCTCTCTCTCTCCTTCTCTCTGCTTTCTGTTTCTCTCTTCATCCCTCTCCTCTCCTCTCTTCTCCTCCCTCGCTTCTTTTTCTCTTCTGTCCCACCTATGACCTCATCTGTTTCTCTTTCTCTCTTCTCTCTCTCCTATCGCTTGCTTTCTTTCTCCTCTCTTGTTCTCTCTCCTCCCTCCCTCTTTCTTCCTCTTTCTCTCTCTTTCTCTGCCCCCTCGCTCCGTCTCTCTTCTCTTCCGTTCTCGTTCTCGTTCTTGTTCCGTCTGTGGTTCTGTGTGTCAGTGTTCCAGACGGGGATGGTCGGTTACCCTGAGGCGCTCACAGACCCGTCGTATCGTGGGCAGCTGCTGACGCTCACTTATCCTCTGATCGGAAACTACGGCGTCCCCAAAGACGGCGAGGGCGACTTCGGCCTCAGCGAGGTACAAAAGTCAAAGAATCGAAAGTTCAGAGAAAAACTAAACTTAAACATCAAGTTTTGGTAAGAAATCCTCAACATGAAACCTGTTCTCTCCTCCTCTGTTCTCTCCTCCTCTGTTCTCTCCTCCTCTGTTCTCTCCTCCTCTGTCTGTTCTCTCCTCCTCTGTTCTCTCCTCCTGTTCTCTCCTCCTCTGTTCTCTCCTCCTCTGTTCTCTCCTCCTCTGTTCTCTCCCGTCTGTTCTCTCCTCCTCTGTTCTCTCCTCCTCTGTTCTCTCCTCCTCTGTCTGTTCTCTCCTCCGTCTGTTCTCTCCTCCTCTGTTCTCTCCTCTCTGTCTCTCCTCCGTCTGTCTCTCTCCTCCTGTCTGTTCTCTCCTCCTCTGTTCTCTCCTCCTCTGTTCTCTCCTCCTCTGTTCTCTCCTCTCCTCCTCTGTTCTCTCCTCCTCTGTCTCTCCTCCTCCTGTTCTCTCCTCCTCTGTTCTCTCCTCCTCTGTTCTCTCTCCTCCTGTTCTCTCCTCCTGTTCTCTCCTCCTCTGTTCTCTCCTCCTGTTCTCTCCTCCTGTTCTCTCCTCCTCTGTTCTCTCCTCCTCTGTTCTCTCCTCCTCTGTTCTCTCTCCTGTTCTCTCCTCCTCTGTTCTCTCCTCCTGTTCTCTCCTCCTCTGTTCTCTCCCTCTCTGTTCTCTCCTCCTGTTCTCTCCTCCTCTGTTCTCTCCTCCTCTGTTCTCTCTCCTCTGTTCTCTCCTCTGTTCTTCTCCTCTCTGTTCCTCCTCTGTTCTCTCCTCCTCTGTTCTCTTCTCTCCTCCGTCTGTTCTCTCCTCCTCTGTTCTCTCCGTCTGTTCTCTCCTCCGTCTGTTCTCTCTGTCTGTTCTCTCCTCCGTCCGTCAGTGGTTTGAATCTTCTCGTATTCACGCCTCGGCTCTGATCATCGGGGAGCTGTCGGAGGAACCGAGTCACTGGAGCTCGGACCGATCCCTGGACCAATGGCTCAAAGAACATGGAGTCCCTGGAATCCAAGGTCAGTCCCAAAGTCGAGGTCCTCACGAGGTCGGTCCGGTCCTCACGAGGTCGGTCCGGTCCTCACGAGGTCGGTCCGGTCCTCACGAGGTCGGTCCGGTCCTCACGAGGTCGGTCCGGTCCTCACGGTCGGTCCAGTCCTCACAAGGTCTGGCCCCAACCTCTGTCCCAAAATATGAAATATGTAAATGCACAGATTCAAAAATGAAAAGATAAAGGTTTGTAAAAGTGCAGAGGGGTTAGAGTTGGTCTGGACAAATGAACTTCACTCTTTGGATAAACTATAAAAGAGTTTAGAGTTTAGAGTTAGAGTTTAGAGTTAGTGTTGAGGGGGTTAGGGTTTAGAGTTAGAGTTTAGAGTTAGAAGTGTACGGGGTTAGGGTTAGAGTTAGAGTTTAGAGTTAGTGTTGAGGGGTTTAGAGTTAGAGGAGAAATGAGCTTCACTCTTTGGATAAAGTCTAAAGTGTTTTTCCGTTTGTTTCTGGTCCAGGGGTGGACACGCGCTGCCTGACCAAGAAGATCCGGGAGAAGGGGACTCTCCTGGGGAAGCTGGTGGTGGACGGGACCACGGAGGACAGTGTCCCCTTCGACAATCCAGACCTGAGGAACCTGGTGCAGGAGGTCTCCATGAAGGTACGACCGACCGCGACCGACCGCGACCGACCGCGACCGACCACATTTATGAAATTAAGAGCTCGAGTCGTGTGGAGACGAGTCAAACTACCATTTATAAATATATCGAATATCAATAGTTCTGTATTTATTTATCTTCTGCAGCTGTTTTCTTCATCCTCATCAGTTTGAGACTCACTGTTACAGAGCGTAAAACAATAATTATAACTTTTAAATCATCTGGATTTAATTGTTGTAAGTTTTTATGCAGGGAGTCGCAGAAATGTGACGTCATTTCACAGGCCGATCATTTTGTCAGTTCTTGTTGAAATAAATTTTCACAGAAACAGATGAAGATTTGATTTGTGATGTTTTATTTTTGTTGTGTTTTCAGGTCGAGTCGTTCTCTCCCAAACAGAATCATTAAGTGTCTTGAATCTGTTGCTCACAGAAAACTGCAGCTTCAACACAACATTTAGAAAAACTTCCACAACTGGGAAATAAATTTGGACTTGGAACAAAAATGTAAAGAGGAAGGATCTTCTTCTGCAGGACTGAAGGATCAGACACGTGTGAGCAGCAGATTCAACACACTAAATGATTCTGTTTCAGACTGAACGACTCAGCCTGAAAACACAACAAAAATAAAACATCACAAATCAAATCTTCATCTGTTTCTAAACATTTTGTGAAAATTTTAGGTTATTTTAACAAGAACTGACAAAATGATTGTCCTGAGAAATTATGTCACATTTTTAGGACCCCAGTATAATTGTAAAAATTAGTTTAAAAAAAATGTGCCATCTCCAGAATTTAATTCATAAATAAATCACTTGTATGTGTGTTGTTGTGTGTTGTTGTGTGTTTTTGTGCGTCCTGTAGGAGGCTCGTGTGTTTAATCCATCTGGGGATCTGCGCGTCACCGTCGTCGACTGTGGAGTGAAGTTTAACCAGATCAGATGTTTGGCCCAGAGAGGAGCCAGAGTCACGGTGGTTCCCTGGGACTCGCCCCTGAACCCACAAGGTCTGAGCTGAAACTTCCTCTCAAACTCCAGAGACCCTCGACTGTTTAAAGCCCCACTGAGTCACTTTTAAACAGAAAATACACTAGAATAACATTATTATTTTACCTCAGTGTTGCTTTAAGCGTCAGACTCGCTCTTCTTCTGTTCACGTCTGACTCGTTTGTTTCCTGACGTAGATTTTGACGGCCTCTTCATCAGTAACGGCCCCGGAGACCCTCAGCTCTGCTCCTCCACCATCCAAAACCTGCGCAAAGTCCTGACCCTAAACCAGGACTCGGATCGTAACCAGACTAAACCGGTGTTTGGGATCTGCCTGGGACACCAGCTGCTGTCTCTGGTCATCGGAGCGAAAACCTACAAACTCAAGTCAGTGTTTGGTCTTTAGTGTTTGTAGTTTTGATTTAGTTGAACAGACCAGACTCTGAGATTAGAGTCATGTTCTAACTCCTGGACTTGTTTTATTTGATTCACCCTCCTCACAGGCCACGCCCCCTCGCTGTGGTTGTGATTTTCTTTCTTCGTGTGTTTATTTTATGTTTTATACGTCACCAAACTGCTCTAAGGTTCAGATTTGTAGCCGATATTTATTTTCAGTTTGAACATTTTGGGTAAATTATCAATAACAAAGTGTTTTTTTAGAGAGAAATGCTGAATAAATGCATCGTGTAACTAAAAAATAATCGTTTGAATGATCGTGTTTTCAATTTTGACCAAAATAACCGTGATAATGATTGAACAAGTCCAGAACTGAGTGACTGTTACAGGTTTAAAGACTTTTTAAAAAAAATGTTATTTTTTACATATTCTAGATAAATTACAACTCAGTGGTCATGTTTTTTTTTTTGGAATGAATAATGAATTCTCTTCTGACGTCGAGCTGGCAGGATTGATCTTTTTTTGATCCTCTTTTGCCCTGAGGTCGTTGGATTATGGACATTACACAAATTTGTGAACCCACTGAAATCTGCGTTATTGTCAAACTGAACTAAATCCTGACAAAGTCCTGACCTGAACTCTCTCAGGTCAAAATACTTGACGAGGATTTATCGATTTATGTGTTTATCTTTTGAAAAACGGGGTCTTTGGTTATCTTTTCGTTTACTCTTGTTTAGTTAAATAATCCTGTTAACGACTTTTGGGGGGATTTATTGTAATTACATCTCAGGTGACTAAATCCAAACCTGTTCTGTGATTCATATGTAAATATTTAAATGTGTAAAGTCCATCAACAGCCTGGACTCTTCTGTGCCGCTGATAAACGACTCAAACGACGGTCGTGGTCGTGGTTACACTCGCGTCCTTCTCCTCGACTCCTCGACGCAGAGAGGAGGAGATGATCTGGAGGACACCTGCTCTGTGTCCCTGAGTCTGTGTTTGGGGACAGTGAGGCTCGTTTACACGATCTGAACCAAAGCAAAGTTTTATCTCTGAGTCTGAACACAAACAGAGCTGAAGGTTTGAGGCTGCAGCAGCTTCAGAGTCTGTGAGACGAGGTTCTAACTTTAAGAAATGAGTTAAAGCTGCTGCAATCCAATCAAATGAACTGAACTAGAGAAATGAATCATGCAAAATTGTTTGTAGAATGTGACTGTCAAACCCAGATCTAGTTTCAGTCCGTCCTGTCCATGAACGAAGAGATCAGACGTTCTTCTTTCTGCTCCTTTTCTACAGTTTTCTTGTGTGTTTAAAGTGAAGAAACAATAAAAAGTTGAAGTCCTGAACTAAACTTTACTCCTCCAGGTTTTAAAACATGAATAAAAATCTAGAGCTACTGTAAGTTTTTTTTCTTCTGGTTCTTGTCGCTCCTCAGATACGGGAACCGAGGCCATAACCAGCCGTGCGTCCACAAAGGAACCGAGCGCTGCTTCATCACGAGTCAGAACCACGGATTCGCCGTCAACCCCGAGACCCTCCCCCCCGACTGGGACGTCCTCTTCACCAACGCCAACGACCGCAGCAACGAGGGCATCGTCCACAACCAGCTGCCCATGTTCAGGTACCTCCAGCTGAAGACCATCTGACGACCTTCTGCTCCTCAGACCCTCTGCTCTCCTCCTCCATCTGACCCTCCTCTGCTCCATCTGCTCCTCTGCTCCTCTGACTCTCCTCTGGTCTTCTCTTCGTTTTGTGCAGTGTGCAGTTCCACCCGGAGCACATGGCGGGCCCCACAGACCTGGTTTCTCTGTTTGACGTGTTTCTGGAGACGGTTCGAGAGCACAAAGAGGGAAAAGTCACTAAAACCGGTACTGGAGCCTCGTCCTGTTTAAATATGTGTAATAAATATTCTCCTGACTCTGATGTTCTGATGTTGTGCTGAACGTTCTTTCTTCTTTTCTCCAGTGAAACAGCGTCTGACAGAGCACCTGACCTTCTCCGCTGCCCCCAAACCTGAAGACGTCGTGAGGCCTCGGAAAGTCCTGATCCTGGGCTCTGGAGGTCTGTCCATCGGGCAGGCGGGAGAGTTCGACTACTCCGGGTCTCAGGTCTGAACGCAGCCAGTTCATTTATGTAACTGTGGTTCTATGAGTCCTGAGTGACACCAGGGGGCGGGGCTTAAGGTCATTCAGCCCATGTGCAGTATTTTTCAGACTATAAGACACACTTACAATCCTTTAATTTTCTCAAAAATCGACAGTGCACCTTTATAATCCGGTGTCTTATGTATTCATTCTGGTTGTGTTACTGACCGTGAACCGATTTTATGTGTTTACACGATGCTCAAAAATCTGTCAAAATGTTTTAGACTGTATTTCTGCTTGTAATTGATCAAAGTCGTACTGAGTGTTCCACCGGTTCAGTTTTGAATCGTTCTTAACATTTGGACACAAACTGAAACAGACTTTTCCTCGTCGTTTGTATTTTAGCTTTAGTTCAACTTAACTTTTCTTTCTACAAATACATTTAGATTAAAGTAATTCTTTCTTCGTTCTGTTTTCAGGCGATCAAAGCTCTGAAGGAGGAGCGGATCCAGACGGTTCTGATAAACCCAAACATCGCCACAGTCCAGACCTCCAAAGGTTTGGCCGATAAAGTTTACTTCCTGCCCATCACCGCGGACTATGTGACCCAGGTCAGTCTGAAGGAAACCGAAGACAAAACACAAGGATTCTGTTCAATAAACCCAACTTTTGTACAATTAAAAATATTCCAAATGTCATTTTTCCAATAAGAAGGAGGAGGAACATCTGGACCTTCTGCCTGGACTTGTCTCTCTAGTTCTGTTCTTCTCTTTTACAAATTCTGCTCAGAGTTGATTTTCTTATTTGATAAAACAAATACAGAACGAATATTTCCAAACTGTGTTCTCTTCCTGCAGGTGATAAAGAACGAGCGTCCGGACGGCGTGCTCTTGACCTTCGGGGGTCAGACGGCGTTGAACTGCGGCGTGGAGCTCACCAAGCGCGGCGTTTTGGAGCGGTACAAAGTGAAAGTGCTCGGGACGCCGGTGTCCTCCATCGAGATGACCGAAGACCGAAAGATCTTTGTGGAGAAGATGGAGGAGATCAACGAACACGTGGCTCCTAGCGAGGCCGCCTTCTCCGTGGAGCAGGTGAGAACGTCTCTGTGAACGAGACTGACTCTGAGTGAGAACCATCTTGACCTTCTGACCCTCTCCTCTGCTCCTCCAGGCCGTGGCAGCTGCAGAGAGGTTGGGGTACCCTGTCCTGATGCGGTCGGCGTTTGCGTTGGGGGGACTGGGCTCCGGGTTCGCGAATAATCGAGAGGAGCTCACGTCTTTGGCTTCGTCTGCGTTCGCTCACACGTCTCAGGTCCTGGTGGACAAGTCTCTGAAAGGCTGGAAGGAGATCGAGTACGAGGTGGTGAGGGACGCCTACGACAACTGCATCACGGTGAGGAACTGTGGGGAACTGAGGGTCTATGATGAACTCTGAGGAACTGTGACGGACTGTGAGGAATTTTGAGGGACTCTGAGAAACTGAGGGTCTGTGCGAGTGTTCTGTACTTTCTCTCACACCTGCCCGTCTGTGTTCCGTGTCTCAGGTGTGTAACATGGAGAACATCGACCCTCTGGGCATCCACACGGGCGAGTCGATCGTGGTGGCGCCGAGTCAGACGCTGAACGACCGCGAGTACAACATGCTCCGCCACACGGCCATCAAAGTCATCAGACACCTGGGCATCGTGGGCGAGTGCAACATCCAGTACGCCCTGAACCCCGAGTCCGAGCAGGTACGACCCCTGAACCCCGAGTCCGAGCAGGTACGACCCCTGAACCCCGAGTCCGAGCAGGTACGACCCCTGAACCCGAGTCCGAGCAGGTACGACCCCTGAACCCCGAGTCCGAGCAGGTACGACCCCTGAACCCCGAGTCCGAGCAGGTACGACCCCCCTGAACCCCGAGTCCGAGCAGGTACGACCCCTGAACCCTGAACCCCGAGTCCGAGCAGGTACGACCCCTGAACCCGAGTCCGAGCAGGTAACCCTGAACCCGAGTCCGAGCAGTCGAGTACCCCGAGCAGGTACGACTGACCCTGAACCCCGAGTCCGAGCAGGTACGACCCCTGACCTCTGAACCCCGAGTCCGAGCAGGTACGACCCCCCCTGAACCCCGAGTCCGAGCAGGTACGACCCCTGACCCCGAGTCCGAGAGCAGGTACGACCCTGACCCTGAACCCCTGAGTCCGAGCAGGTACGACCCTGAACCCCGAGTCCGAGCAGGTACGAGCCCCCCTGAACCCCGAGTCCGAGCAGGTACGACCCTGAACCCGAGTCCGAGCAGGTACGACCCCTGAACCCTGAACCCCGAGTCCGAGCAGTACGACCCCTGAACCCCGAGTCCGAGCAGGTACGACCCCTGAACCCCGAGTCCGAGCAGGTACGACCCCTGAACCCCGAGTCCGAGCAGGTACGACCCCTGAACCCCGAGTCCGAGCAGGTACGACCCCTGAACCCCGAGTCCGAGCAGGTACGACCCCTGAACCCTGAACCCCGAGTCTGAGCAGGTACGACCCCTGACCTCTGAACCTCGAACCCTGAGTCCGAGCAGGTACGACCCCTGAACCCCGAGTCCGAGCAGGTACGACCCCTGAACCCCGAGTCCGAGCAGGTACGACCCCTGAACCCCGAGTCCAAGCAGGTACGACCCCTGAACCCTGGACTCGTCTGCCTGAGTTCAAAGGTCATGTAAAGTCTCTTCTGTACACTCAGGGTCGTTTCTTTCTCTATTTCCAGTATTACATCATCGAGGTGAACGCCCGTCTGTCCCGGAGCTCGGCCCTGGCGTCGAAGGCCACAGGATACCCGCTGGCGTACGTGGCGGCCAAACTGGGTCTGGGCATTCCTCTGCCACAGCTCAGGTGAGTCTGGGTCCAAGTTCTGGACTTTCAGTATGTTAGACTTTAGTTTTATAGTTTGAGTTCAGGTCCAGTCCTGGTTTAGTCGTCACACTTGTTTCTTTATGAAGTGGTTTTAGATTTAAAAATGTCAGGTCAGACAGACGTACACTTGTTTTTCTTCTTCTCATTTCTTGTTAAACTTTTCAGAAACTCTGTGACGAACTCGACCACGGCGAACTTTGAGCCCAGTCTGGACTACTGCGTGGTGAAGGTGCCGCGCTGGGACCTGAGCAAGTTCCTCCGAGTCTCCACCAAGATCGGGTCGTCCATGAAGAGCGTGGGTGAGTTTCGGCGTCGGGGTTGGGGGAGGTTCCTGCTCGTGTTTGTTTGTTCTGAACCGTCTGTGGGTCTGTGCAGGGGAGGTGATGGCCATCGGACGCAGCTTCGAGGAGGCGTTTCAGAAAGCGCTGAGGATGGTGGACGAGAACTGTGTGGGCTTCGATCACACCATCAAACCCGCCTCAGAGGAGGTGAGAGACGAGTCCGTGTGTGTGGAGGAGAGTGTGAATCGAGTCAGTTTTTCTGTTGTCTCCTGACCAGCGTCTGACACAATTAAACTCAGTTTTTCCTTTGGTCTAATGACACTCGGAGGGTTTAGTTTGTTCCTCTGACACAGAGACACAAAACGCAAACTCAGAAACAGTGAAAATAATAATGAGACTTTATTGATCACGTATTTAAAATGTTCAGTTTAAAGTGCAGCATTTCATTTTGCTTCACATTTCACAAATAATAAGTTTGAATTTGGATCTAAACTAGAAGTGCAGAGTCTGATCTTTAAACACTTAAGCGTCTCGGAGCCACTGGAGCCACTGGAGCCACTGGAGCCACTGGAGCCACTGGAGCCACTGGAGCCACTGGAGCCACTGGAGCCACTGGAGCCACTTGAGATGGGAAACAGGAAACCGCTGAAGCAGTTGTGTCGTTGTGTCGTTGTGTCATTGTGTCGGTTCGGTCAGGTCCTGTTGGACTTTGGTCGGGTTTTCGTGCTCTAGTGCAGACGTGTGGGTGAAAAATTAAAACTTAAATGATGATTTCACTTGTTTAGTTCCATTGTTTAAGAATGTGAATCTCTTTCTTGCCCAAAATAACAAAACATAAATAAAAAGCCACGAAAGTCCTGAGTGTAACTGTGGTTCTATGACTCCTGATAATGAGGTGCGACACAGAATCGACTTTTTGTCTCGTTCTCTTATGTTCACAAACCTGCCTGAACAGTTTTTAGTCATCCATGCATGTTTGAGTAATCTAGTGATCTCTCCTGAGCCGTATTCAAACACTCCTTACGTTTAGCAGTATGAGCCTGTACGAGGCTCCGCCCACAAACCTTCGTTACCTCTTCTCCCTCAGCACTTAAATAAACCAAACTTACAGAAGTGTAAAGTTCAGCTGTACAAACCTGCAGCGCTGAGCAGTTTTCATGTAAATGTTGTTGTTGTTTTTGTTCAGGAGCTGGAGACGCCCACAGACAAACGCATCTTCGTGTTGGCGTCCGCGCTCAGAGACGGATTCTCTGTGGAGCGACTCTACGAACTCACCAAGATCGACCGCTGGTTTCTGCACAAAATGAAGAACATCGCCGACCACGAGAGGCTCCTGGAGACCTTCAACCAGGTGGAGCTCGAACTCTCACACTAACGCTACTGTTTAAGGGCCTACCAGCAGGGGGCGCTGGCACAGCACTGTTTTAGGAAGGATTTCATCTGTCGTGTATCTGTGAGATTGACTAGTGGTGACTCCAGGTACTGCAGAATCTCCCATAGAAAACAATGTACCTGACCCCTGACCCCTGACCTGCATGTTTCTGATGTCACACGTTTGGTGGTGTGACATCAGGATTCAGGAAGTAATGAAGAAGTAAAAATACTTTTGAGCTCAGACCACTGAAAAACAGATTCATGTTCAGATCTGATCGACCTTTTCCACAGCAGCTGGAAGTTTAAATGTTTGTGTAAATGTCTGGAGCGTCTCAGATCACCACAACTTCAACAACAACAAGATCCACAAAGAATAAATATTCTTCATGAAGAATTTATCCACAATTTTAAAGAGAAGAAAGAACAAAACTTGAAGGAAACAACAAGCGAATAAAGAATGTTTATCCTTTGTGGAGTTTGTTGGTTGAAGATTTGGTGATGGAGCAGATTTATGAAACTGCTGGAGAATACGACACACACTTACACACACTTACACTCAGACATTTACACACATTTACACACACATTTACACAGAAAAACATTACCCGAAAGTTCCACAAACCTACAGGACGGGACTTTGGCCGATGTGGAAAAGGTTTATTCTACTTCTGTGGTTGTAGATTGAGATTTGTGTTTGTGATTTGACCTGTTGTAGTATTTGACCCATATTTGACCCATATTTGACCCGTTTCTCTTCAGGACGAGAGCGCGATGCCCCCGGAGGTGATGAGGAAGGCCAAACAGCTCGGCTTCTCAGACAAACAGATCGCTCAGGCCGTGCAGAGGTGAGGAACCACACGAGCAGGAAGTAAATACAGGATTATGTTTGTGTTGGAATCGACTGAGGCCGAGTCTGGTGTCGTCTGAGAAAATGCATTTTTGATTTTGTACAGTATAATGTCATGTGGTGTCATGTGCGTTGTACTAAAGTGCGTCTCTGCTGCCCCCTGTAGCACGGAGCTGGCGGTGCGGCGTCTGCGCTCTCATTGGTCGATTCTTCCGGTGGTGAAGCAGATCGACACGGTGGCAGCGGAGTGGCCGGCTCACACCAACTACCTGTACCTGACGTACCACGGCTCCTCCCACGACCTGACCTTCGACCAGCAGCACGTCATGGTCATCGGCTCCGGCGTTTACCGCATCGGCAGCAGCGTGGAGTTCGACTGGTGCGCGGTCGGCTGCATCACGGAACTGCGCCGGGTCAGTGACGTCAGAGTGAACTGGAGTTTAGTTTCATTCACACTTTCCATTTTCGTTTTGTTCTTTGTCTCGTTGCTGCAGATTTGTCTTTTTATATTTTGACTCTTGTTTTTGTGCAGATGGGCTGTAAGACGATCATGGTGAATTATAACCCCGAGACCGTGAGCACGGACTACGACATGTGTGACCGACTTTACTTTGATGAAATCTCCTTCGAGGTGAGACTCTGCTCCAAAGAAAAACTACATTTGCTGTTAGATTTTTTAATGACTCTTGGGCCACTGGTTAATAAACAAAAAAGTAATCTGTCCTCTTGAGTCTGTCCTCTTGAGTCTGTCCTCTTGAGACTGTCCTCTTGAGACTGTCCTCTTGAGACTGTCCTCTTGAGACTGTCCTCTGTCCTCTTGAGACTGTCCTCTTGAGACTGTCCTCTTGAGTCTGTCCTCTTGAGACTGTCCTCTTGAGACTGTCCTCTTGAGTCTGTCCTCTTGAGTCTGTCCTCTTGAGTCTGTCCTCTGAGACTGTCCTCCTGAGTCTGTCCTCCTGAATTATCCTGCAGACGGTGATGGACATCTACGAGCATGAGAACCCCGAGGGTGTGGTCCTGTCCATGGGTGGGCAACTGCCCAATAACATCGCCATGTCTCTGCACCGGCAGCAGTGCCGCATCCTGGGCACGTCGCCCGAGTTCATCGACAACGCAGAGAACCGGTTCAAGTTCTCCCGAATGTTGGATGCCATCGGGATCAGCCAACCGCAGTGGAAGGAGCTGTCCGACACCGAGGTAAGAGGCGGACTCTCCACAGTCAGAGGTGTGGTTCTGCAGGGCAGTGGGGTCTCGTGAAGCTGTGGGTTCTGTCAGGTGGTGGGGTTCTGCGGGGCGGTGGGGTTCATACTCTTTCTGTCCACAGTCGGCGGTGGGGTTCTGTGAGGCGGTGGGGTTCATGTTCTTTCTCTCCACAGTCGGCGGTGGGTTCTGTGAGGCGTGGGGTTCATGTTCTTTCTCTCCACAGTCGGCGGTGGGGTTCTTGGGGTTCTGCGGGCGGTGGGGTTCATACTCTTTCTGTCCACAGTCGGCGGTGGGGTTCTGTGAGGCAGTGGGGTTCATGTTCTTTCTCTCCACAGTCGGCGGTGGGGTTCTGTGAGGCAGTGGGGTTCATGTTCTTTCTCTCCACAGTCGGCGGTGGGGTTCTGCGAGGCGGTGGGGTTCATGTTCTTTCTCTCCACAGTCGGCGGTGGGGTTCTGCGAGCGGTGGGGGTTCATGTTCTTTCTCTCCACAGTCGGCGGTGGGGTTCTGCGAGGCGGTGGGGTTCATGTTCTTTCTCTCCACAGTCGGCGGTGGGGTTCTGTGAGGCAGTGGGGTTCATGTTCTTTCTGTCCACAGTCGGCGGTGGGGTTCTGTGAGGCAGTGGGGTTCATGTTCTTTCTCTCCACAGTCGGCGGTGGGGTTCTGTGAGGCGGTGGGGTTCATGTTCTTTCTCTCCACAGTCGGCGGTGGGGTTCTGTGAGGCGGTGGGGTTCATGTTCTTTCTGTCCACAGTCGGCGGTGGGGTTCTGTGAGGCAGTGGGGTTCATGTTCTTTCTCTCCACAGTCGGCGGTGGGGTTCTTGGGGTTCTGCGGGGCGGTGGGGTTCATGTTCTTTCTCTCCACAGTCGGCGGTGGGGTTCTGTGAGGCAGTGGGGTTCATGTTCTTTCTCTCCACAGTCGGCGGTGGGGTTCTGTGAGGCAGTGGGGTTCATGTTCTTTCTCTCCACAGTCGGCGGTGGGGTTCTGTGAGGCAGTGGGGTACCCGTGCCTGGTGCGTCCCTCGTATGTTCTGAGCGGAGCTGCGATGAACGTGGCCTATTCAGACAAAGACCTGGTGAAGTTTCTGAGCAACGCTGTGGCCGTGTCCAAGGAGCATCCGGTCGTCATCTCCAAGTTCATCCAGGAGGCCAAGGTCAGAGGAACCTCCAGAGTCATGGGCATCTCAAACATCTCCACTGTCGTATCTCCTCACACGTCTTTGTTTTGTTCTTCAGGAGATCGACGTGGACGCGGTGGCTCAGGACGGCGTGGTTTTGGCGATTGCCGTCTCCGAACACGTGGAGAACGCCGGAGTCCACTCGGGAGACGCCACGCTGGTCACGCCGCCTCAGGACCTCAACCAGAAAACCATCGACCGAATCAAGTCCATCGTCCACGCCATCGGGCAGGAGCTTCAGGTCACGGGACCCTTCAACCTGCAGCTCATCGCCAAGGTACAAACACGCCACGAACTCGCCTCGAACCCGCCAGTCTATTTCAAACTGTTTGTTTCTCTCGGATCTCATCGAGTCTTTCTCCGTTTTTTTTTCAGAGTAAATGATTTTTAAATATGATTTTGTTGTTGTTTTTTTGTGTCTGTTTCCAGGACGACCAGCTGAAGGTGATCGAGTGTAACGTTCGAGTGTCACGCTCGTTTCCCTTCGTCTCCAAGACTCTGGGCGTGGATCTGGTCGCCCTGGCGACGCAGGCCATCATGGGCGAGGAGGTGGAGCCTGTGGGACTGATGACCGGGAAGGGCGTGGTCGGGGTCAAGGTGAGACTGGACCACGGACTGGACCACGGACTGGACCACGGACTGGACCACGGACTGGACCACGGACTGGACCCGGGACTGGACCCGGGACTGGACCCGGGACTGGACCCGGCCTAAACCTTGTGTCCGTGTGCTGCAGGTCCCTCAGTTCTCGTTCTCGCGTCTGGCCGGAGCAGACGTGGTTCTGGGCGTGGAGATGACCAGCACTGGGGAGGTGGCGTGTTTTGGAGAAAATCGTTACGAGGCGTATCTGAAGGCCATGCTCTCCACCGGCTTCAAGATCCCCAAGAAGAACATCCTCCTCTCCATCGGCAGCTACAAGGTACGGACCCACGGGGACCCAGCTGTGGGACGTCCCTCCGTCCTCTACAGTCTGTGGTCTCGGTCGTCCTTTCAGAATAAGAGCTCTTGTGTTGTCCTTTCAGAATAAGAGCTCTTGTGTTGTCCTTTCAGAATAAGAGCTCTTGTGTTGTCCTTTCAGAATAAGAGCTCTTGTGTTGTCCTTTCAGAATAAGAGCTCTTGTGTTGTCCTTTCAGAATAAGAGCGAGCTGCTGCCCACGGTTCGGGCTCTCGAGTCGTTGGGCTTCGATCTTTACGCGAGTCTGGGCACCGCCGACTTCTACACGGAGCACGGAGTCAAGGTCAAACGTCCGAACACAACGGTCATAAACGTCCGGGTCTCCTCCTCTGTGTCGGATATTTACTCTCCTCCTCCTCTTCCTCCTCTTCCTCCTCTTCCTCCTCTTCGTCCTCTTCCTCCTCTTCCTCCTCTTCGTCCTCTTCGTCCTCTTCGTCCTCTTCCTCCTCTTCGTCCTCTTCGTCCTCTTCGTCCTCTTCCTCCTCTTCCTCCTCTTCGTCCTCTTCCTCCTCTTCGTCCTCTTCGTCCTCTTCCTCCTCTTCGTCCTCTTCGTCCTCTTCGTCCTCTTCCTCCTCTTCCTCCTCTTCGTCCTCTTCATCCTCTTCGTCCTCTTCGTCCTCTTCGTCCTCTTCGTCCTCTTCCTCCTCTTCCGTCCTCTTCCTCCTCTTCCTCCTCTTCCTCCTCTTCGTCCTCTTCCTCCTCTCCTCTTCGTCCTCTTCGTCCTCTTCGTCCTCTTCGTCCTCTTCGTCCTCTTCCTCCTCTTCCTCCTCTTCGTCCTCTTCGTCCTCTTCCTCCTCTTCCTCCTCTTCGTCCTCTTCGTCCTCTTCGTCCTCTTCGTCCTCTTCGTCCTCTTCCTCCTCTTCCTCCTCTTCCTCCTCTTCCTCCTCTTCGTCCTCTTCTCTCTTCCCTCTTCTCTTCCTCTCCTCCTCCTCTTCCTCCTCTTCGTCCTCTTCGTCCTCTTCGTCCTCTTCCTCCTCCTCTTCCTCCTCTTCCTCCTCTTCGTCCTCTTCCTCCTCTTCCTCCTCTTCGTCCTCTTCCTCCTCTTCGTCCTCTTCCTCCTCTTCGTCCTCTTCGTCCTCTTCGTCCTCTTCCTCTCTCAGGTGAAGGCGGTGGACTGGCCGTTCGAGGAGGAGGAGGACAGCGCGTCTCAGGACAAACAGCCGAGCATCATGGATTATCTGGAGGAGAACCACTTTGACCTGGTGATAAACCTGTCGATGAGGAACAGCGGGGGGCGTCGTCTCTCCTCCTTCGTCACCCGAGGATACAGGACGAGGAGGATGGCCGTGGACTTCTCCGTCCCGCTCATCATCGACATCAAGTGCACCAAGCTCTTCGTACAGGTGAGAGAAGGGGCGGGGTTTAGACAGGTGAGGGGGCGGGGTTTACGGGTTTAGACAGGTGAGAGGGGCGGGGTTTAGACAGGTGAGGGGGCGGGGTTTGAGGGGCGGGTTTACGGGTTTAGACAGGTGAGGGGCGGGGTTTACGGGTTTAGACAGGTGAGGGGGCGGGGTTTACGGGTTTAGACAGGTGAGGGGGCGGGGTTTATGGGTTTAGACAGGTGAGGGGGCAGGGTTTATGGGGGGTTTTAGACAGGTGAGGGGGCGGGGTTTACGGGTTTAGACAGGTGAGGGGGCGGGGTTTAAGACTTTGTTTGAAACATGCTTGTGTTTGTGTTCAGGCGCTGCATCAGATCGGCCTCAGTCCCCCCGTCAAGACTCACGTGGACAGTATGACGTCCCAGACTCTGGTCCGACTGCCCGGTACGAGAAACAAGAGAAACACAAGAACCTTAAGAACCTCAGAGCCTGACACCCTCTGCTCCTCCTCTGCTCCTCCTCTGCTCCTCCTCTGCTCCTCCTCTGCTCCTCCTCTGCTCCTCCTCTGCTCCTCCTCTGCTCCTCTGTTCTTCCTCTGACCTTCTTGTGTTCTTCCTCTGTTCTTCCTCTGTTCTTCCTCTGACCTTCTTGTGTTCTTCCTCTGTTCCTCTGTTCTTCCTCTGACCTTCTTGTGTTCTTCCTCTGTTCTTCTTCTGTTCTTCCTCTGACCTTCTTGTGTTCCTTGTGTTCTTCCTCTGACCTTCTTCTGTTCTTCTTCTGTTCTTCCTCTGTTCTTCCTCTGACCTTCTTGTGTTCTTCCTCTAGGCCTTGTAGACGTGCACGTTCACCTCCGTGAGCCCGGGGCGTTGCATAAGGAGGACTTTTCTTCGGGGACGGCTGCGGCTCTTGCGGGAGGAGTGACTCTGGTGTGTGCGATGCCGAACACGTCGCCCGCGGTAACGGACGCCGCCTCGCTCGCCCTGGTGCAGAAGGTGAGGGAGAACACCAGAACTCTGAGCTAGAACCTCACCGGGTCGTGTTTCAGTAACTCTGTGTGTAATTCTCTCTCGTTGTGTGTTTGTGTTTTCGTGTTCAGTTGGCGAAGGCCGGGTGCCGCTGTGATTACGCTCTGTACCTCGGCGCCGCCTCAGATAACGCCTCCTCCCTCGCTGCCATCGCGCACCAGGCGGCCGGCCTCAAGATGTACCTGAACGACACTTACTCCACCCTCAAGATGGACAACGTGTCTCTGTGGATGGAGGTCTGGTGTCCCCTGTTCCTCTGACCCGCTCCTCCTCCTCCCATCCTCTCCTCCTCGTCTTCTGCTCTGATCTTTCCTCGTTAACCTCCTCGTTTTTCCTCCTGTAGCATTTTGAGAAGTGGCCGAAGTCTCTCCCGATCGTGGCTCACGCCGAGCGTCAGACGGTGGCGGCGATTCTGATGGTGGCTCAGCTTTACCAGAGGCCGGTGCACATCTGTCACGTGGCGAGGAAAGAGGAGGTACGTCCTTCTACATGAGACACTGCGGTTTAGTTTACTTTGACAACAGTTCAGTTTTTTCTTCTTTTTTGTTAAAATAACTTCAGTAATGATCCGCAGAACCATAGAGACACAGACACTCTAGGTTTAGATGTACATATGTATGTATATATGTATGTATATATGTATATATGTGTGTATATATGTATGTATGTATATATGTATGTATATATGTGCGTGTGAAGGAGCAGGTGTAAATTCTGGTCTGTTGCTCGTGTTCAGATCCTGCTGATTCGTGCGGCGAAGCAGAAGGGCGTGCAGGTCACCTGTGAGGTGGCGCCTCATCACCTGTTCCTCTGTGAGGACGACGTCGCCGAGATCGGAGTCGGACGAGCTCAGGTCAAACCCGCGCTGTCCTCCAGAGAAGACCAGGAGGCGCTGTGGGACAACATGGACATCATCGACTGTTTCGCCACAGACCACGGTAAAGACCTGGACGAGACCCGGGACCCGAGACCCGGGACACAGGGCAGAAGGAGGACTCCTGATTGGAAGGATATAAAATTATTGAATATGTTGAAGAAATGTCCTCACAAAATCCTTCAAATCAGCTCAGATCATTTCCCTGAAACCCACAAAAAGTACGACAACAAAAAAGGACATGATGACAAATAAAAACTACATTTGAATCTCAGGCTCAGTGGGACACGTGTAAAGTATTTCCTGTCTCAACACTGTCTCTCCCCCTTGTCCTCTGTCTCTGTCCCTGTCCCCTGTCCCTGTCCCTGTCCCTGTCCCTGTCCCTGTCCCTGTCCCTGTCCCTGTCCCTGTCCCTGTCCCTGTCTTTGTCCCTCTCTGTTTCAGCTCCTCACTCGGTGGAGGAGAAGAACAGCTCTAAACCTCCTCCGGGTTTTCCGGGTTTGGAGACGATGCTTCCGTTGCTGCTGACGGCGGTGAGCGACGGGCGCCTCACGATGGACGATTTGATCAAACGACTTTACGAAAACCCGAGGAGGATTTTCAACCTGCCGGCCCAGGAGAACACCTTCGTGGAGGTGCGTCCGGGCACACGGGACCGGGCTTTTATTCTGAAGAAATATAGTGAATTGTTTGTAAATGTTTTGTTCTGCAGGTGGATCTGGAGCAGGAGTGGGAGATCCCGGAGTTTATGCAGTTCACCAAATCCAAATGGACGCCGTTCGCGGGCAGGAAGGTGAAGGGCAAAGTGCGGCGGGTCGTTCTGAGAGGAGAAGTGGCCTACATCGACGGACAGGTCAGAGCCGCAGGACGACTGTCTCCTGCGGGATTTAAACTCCAGATACTAAAGATTATGTTCTAACCTTCTCACTGTCTCTACATCACATTTACTGAGACACTTACACCTGTCATTTACACCTGTCATTTACACCTGTCCTGTGCTCCGGCAGGTGCTGGTTGCCCCTGGTTACGGTGAAGATGTGAAAACATGGCCGACCCCGACCCAGCCGCCCTCGGAGCTCAAAGAGACGCCCATGGTAAAGAACTCATGTCAACTCAAGTCATGATACAAACACATGTCTCTATGTCTTTGTCTCGTGTCTCCGTCTCGTGTCTTTGTGTCTTCGTCTGGTGTCTTCGTCTCGTGTCGTGTCTTGTCGGTGTCTCTTCCTGTGTCATGTCTCGTGTCTCCTTCTCATGTTTTGTCTCTTTTGTCCTTCAGACCCCTGAGCGTCTCAGACCGACTCCTCCCCGAGACTCGGTCCGGAGCCGAGCCCAGAGCCCACGCCGCGCTCTGCTGCCCCCTAGAGTCCACCGCACGTCTGACCCAGGACTGCCCCCGGGTACAAACACACACACACACACACACACAACAAACACACACACACAAACACACACACACAAAGACACACACACAAACACACACACACAAAGACACACACAAAGACACACACACAAAGACACACACACACACACACACAAGACACACACACACACAACAACACACACACAAAGACACACACACAAAGACACACACACAAAGACACACACACAAAGACACACACACACACACACACAAGACACACACACACACACAAAGACACACACACAAAGACACACACAAAGACACACACACACACACACACACACACACACACAAAGACACACACACAAAGACACACACTTCCATCACAAACCAGGAAGACGTTTGGAAACCTGTGATGAAACTTCCTCTGGGCTTGAATGTCCCAGTTTTCTTCATCTTCGTGTCATTGTGTCGTTCCTTTATGTTCGGCTCATCAACAATTCAAACACACCTCAGTTTTCCCCATTTCCCCACAGACGCACAACAGACGCACAACAGACGCACAACAGACAACAGACGCAACACAACAGACGACGACAACAGACAACAGACGCACAACAGACGCACAACAGCACAACAGACAACAGACGCACAACAACAGACGCACAACAGACAACAGACGCACAACAGACAACAACAGACAACAGACGCACAACAGACAACAGACGCACAACAGACAACAGACAGACAACAGACACAACAGACAACAGACGACAACAGACACAACAGACAACAGACGCACAACAGACACAACAGACGCACAACAACAGACACACAGACAGACGCACAACAGACGCACAACAGACGACAGACGCACAACAGACGCACAACAGACGCACAACAGACAACAGACGCACAACAGACGACACAAGCACAACAGACAACAGACGCACAACAGACGCACAACAGACAACAGACGCACAACAGACGCACAACAGACGCACAACAGACGCACAACAGACACACAACAGACACACAACAGACACACAACAGACAACAGACACACAACAGACACTAGGGCTGTGCAAAAATATCGGAATATCGATATATCGTATCGTTTAATGTGATGATACAGCATCGATATCGTGGGCTGCTGTATCGAGGAGGATTTTTAAGTGTGTTTTACTAAATTATTTTGTTCCAGCTACAGTTTTGTTGCTTGTGGAGTGAAAGGAAACTCATTTATGCGACACATTTGACATTTTCACTGTTTTGAGGAATAAAATATTTGTGTTTCATATGAACTTTGCACAAGAAGAAGAAGTGGTTTAACAAAGACTTTTAGTGTCAGACATGATTTGGCCTTTATTTTTCACTGAACCGTATCGAATCAATATGAAATCTATCATATCGAATTGAAAGTGCACTGTATCGGGATCTGTATCGTATCGTCAACTTCTTAATGATACCAGCTCTAACATGTGATGAGACGATTCAAACAGCACAGGCGTCTGCAGTTTACGTTTTACCACTGACACTTTTACTTCAGTGGGTTTATCACAGTCGCTCGAGTCCAGAGTCGGAAAAACACCTGAAGTTTCACCTCATGTTTCCAAATGTGAATAGAGCAGATCTTTAGTTTTAGTCCGACCTGTGACCTGTGACTTGTGACCTGTGACCTGTGACCTGTGACCCTCCTCTCTCCTCAGAGCTGGTGATGCTGCCTCCCTCTGTCCTGCCTCCGTCTGGAGACTCGTACTCTCACCCTCCTCCTCTGTCGCGCCTCCTCTCTCCTCAGGCTCAGGCCGCTGCAGTACCTGCCTCTCACCTGCAGGTGTCTCCACTGCTGCACCCTCTGGTGGGGCAGCACATCCTGTCCGTGCGCCAGTTCACCAAAGACCAGGTCAGTGCTTCATGAGTCTGAGTTTAAAAGTTTAGAATCCACACGCAGGGCTGTTCTTCTGTGTCCTGCAGACGCTGATCAGTGTCACTTTGTCGTCTTGTTTTTGTCTCACCTTTTTATTTTTCACCTGTTTTTGTTTTTCAGATGTCTCACCTGTTTAACGTGGCTCACTCTCTGCGTCTGATGGTGCAGAAGGAGCGCAGCCTCGACATTCTCAAAGTAAATCTACAAACCTCAAACTGGAGCACAAACCTCTGCTCTCCCAGCTGACCCGCCCCCCCTTCTGTCCCCGCAGGGTCGCGTGATGGCGTCCATGTTCTACGAGGTGAGCACTCGCACCAGCAGCTCCTTCGCCGCGGCCATGTCTCGTCTGGGAGGATCCGTGGTTCACTTCAGCGAGTCGACGTCGTCGTGTCAGAAGGGAGAGTCGCTGTGCGACTCCGTCCAGACCATGAGCTGCTACGCCGACGTCCTCGTGCTGCGCCACCCGACGCCCGGAGCCGTGGAGGTGAGAACAGGTTACAGTCTCCAGTCTCCAGGTCTCCAAGTCTCCAAGTCTCCAAGTCTCCAAGTCTCCAAGTCTCCAAGTCTCCAGGTCTCCAAGGTCTCCAGGTCTCCAGGTCTCCAGGTCTCCATGTCCACGTTCAGTCTGCAGCCTGAAGTCCCACAGATCAGATGTTTGGTCCCTCTGCTCCTGTATCTGATCTTTTAATGACACAGATAGGATTTTTTTCAAATGTTGCTGCTGCTGCCCCACAAAATGCCAAAAACCAACCGTCCAAAAATAGTTTTTGTTGCTCCTGTGAGTCGATGTGAAACTGAGAGAAAAACGAGGAGGATAAATAACTTCAATTCTCTTACAGTAACAACAAAAAGAATCAGTTTTAACCTTAATCGTCACTGAACATTTACCAACAACTTTGGTGTCACATTAAACACCTCTCCTCTCTCTCCTCTTCCCTCTCCTCTCTCCTCTCTCCTCTCCTCTCCTCCTCCTCTTCTTCCCTCTCTTCTTCTCTTCAGTCTGCCTCTCGTCATTGCCGTAAGCCGGTGATAAACGCTGGAGATGGAGTTGGAGAACATCCGACTCAGGCTCTTCTGGACGTTTTCACCATCCGAGAGGAGCTGGGCACCGTCAACGGGATGACCGTGAGTTTATTTACTTTTATATACTTTTATACTTTTATATACTTATATATAAATTATACTTGTATACTTTATAAAATCAACACATGGCTGAGTTTAAATTCTAAGTGTAAAAACTTTATCTACTAATGTTCTGTTACTACAGCACAGTTCTTCTGTCTCAAATGGAGCACAGCCTGTTCCCTCTGTGTTTTTGGACCTGATTTGAGTTCATTTTAAGCCCTTTGGTCCAGAGTTCTTCCTTTGGTTCTTCCTCTTTGACCTTCTGTGTTCAGAACGTCCTGATGATTCCCCAGGAGTTTAGAGTTTTACTCATGATCAATGAGGATAAACAGGTTTCAGTATCGGTATTGGCCGATTATTATCCAGGCTCTTTGATATCATTAACTGCTGATCCTGATACTCATACTCAAAGTGATATTCGATACCAATATTCTGAGTGCCTTTTGAACAGATTCATGAGTCAGAACTGAAACAGAAGAGCGTTAAATATAAATAATGAGTTTATTTCCCACATGAAAATCTCACAAAAAGTCAGTTTCTTTAACTTGAGAAACACTGGATTTAAAAAACAGTCCACATCTTTTCTTCTTTGTGTTTTGTCAGATCACGATGGTCGAGGATCTCAAACTCGTTCTTGTCTCGACCTCAAACTCGTTCTTGTCTCAACCTCAAACTCGTTCTTGTCTCGAACCTCAAACTCGTTCTTGTCTCGACCTCAAACTCGTTCTTGTCTCTTGTTTTGTCAGATCACGATGGTCGGGGACCTGAAACACGGTCGCACCGTTCACTCTCTCGCCAAACTCCTGACGCAGTATCGCATCACGCTGAGATACGTGGCCCCCAAGAACCTGCACATGCCACCGGAGATCTGCAGCTACGTGGCCTCCAAAGGAATCAAACAGGTCTGAGCTGCTTTTAATGTGTCATTACAGCGGTACGAGACTCCGCCCACCACCGCGGGACTGAAACATCTCAGTGTTCTTTAACTCTGAAGTGAAACACTCGAGTGAAACTGGGAAACAAACAAATAAAATGTTCATTAGTTTTGTAAAATCAAAAGAGAAAAACAGCAGAACGAAGCTCCACAAACTGCAGCTTTAACAAGTCCCGACATTTCCACGAGTTTTCATTCGAGTTTTTCATTCTGTTTGTTCATGAGCTCGTTAAGACACATGAAGAGGTTTTACTGTGCCATATTAATACCTGTGTGTGTGTGTGTGTGTGTGTGTGTGTGTGTGTGTGTGTGTGTGTGTGTGTGTGTGTGTGTGTGTGTGTGTGTGTGTGTGTGTGTGTGTGTGTGTGTGTGTGTGTGTGTGTGTGTGTGTGTGTGTGTGTGTGTGTGTGTGTGTGTGTGTGTGTGTGTGTGTGTGTGTGTGTGTGTGTGTGTGTGTGTGTGGTGTGTATCGTGTATCTGTGTTTGTGTTGGAGCAGGAGGAGTTTGAGAGCCTGGAGGAGGCGCTGCCCGACACAGATGTTCTGTACATGACCCGGATCCAGAAAGAACGATTCTCCTCCGAGGAAGAATACAGAGCGGTGAGACACTAGGGGACTCTGTGGGGACTCTGTGGGAGACTCTGTGGGGACTCTGTGGGGACTCTGTGGGGACTCTGTGGAGACTCTGTGGGGACTCTGTGGGAGACTCTGTGGGAGACTCTGTGGGGACTCTGTGGGACTCTGTGGGAGACTCTGTGGGAGACTCTGTGGGAGACTCTGTGGGGACTCTGTGGGAGACTCTGTGGGGACTCTGTGGGAGACTCTGTGGGGACTCTGTGGGGACTCTGTGGGGACTCTGTGGGGACTCTGTGGGGACTCTGTGGGAGACTCTGTGGGACTCTGGGGACTCTGTGGGGACTCTGGGGACTCTGTGGGACTCTGTGGGGACTCTGTGGGGACTCTGTGGGGACTCTGTGGGGACTCTGTGGGGACTCTGTGGGGACTCTGTGGGGACTCTGTGGGGACTCTGTGGGGACTCTGTGGGGACTCTGTGGGAGACTCTGTGGGGACTCTGTTGGATACCCTGTGGGAGACTCTGTGGGAGACTCTGTGGGGACTCTGTGGGAGACTCTGTGGGACTCTGTGGGGACTCTGTGGGGACTCTGTGGGGACTCTGTGGGAGACTCTGTGGGGACTCTGTGGGGACTCTGTTTAAATCTGTTTAAATCTGTGGGGACTCTGTGGCAGATTCTGTTTTTAAGAAATATCCAAACTTGTGCTCTTCAGATGTTTCTCCTTCTCATTCTGTGTTTGAGATCAACTCCACAAACAGATTCATCTTCTGGTTTAACGTCCCTTCAGCTGAAACACTCGGGACTGGGGACTGGACCCGGACTGGACCCGGACTGGACCCGGACTGGACCCGGACTGGACCCGGACTGGACCTTTAGTTTCTTTTTCCTGACAGAAGCTGAACTTTGAGTCAGTTTTTGTTTCATGTGGAGAAATTCAGGAATTAGATCTGAATTATAATCCAGGACACACACCTGCACCTGACACTCTCACCTGTCTCTCACCTGTCTCACCTGTCTCACCTGTCTCTCACCTGTCTCACCTGTCTCCCACTGTCTCACCTGTCTCACCTGTCTCCCACCTGTCTCTCACCTGTCTCCCACCTGTCTCTCACCTGTCTCACCTGTCTCCCACCTGTCTCACCTGTCTCCCACCTGTCTCTCACCTGTCTCACCTGTCTCACCTGTCTCCCACCTGTTCCCACCTGTCTCTCACCTGTCTCTCACCTGTCTCCACCTGTCTCCCACCTGTCTCCCACCTGTCTCCCACCTGTCTCCCACCTGTCTCTCTCACCTGTCTCCCACCTGTCTCCACCTGTCTCTCACCTGCACCTGTCTCACCTGCTGTCTCCACCTGTCTCTCACCTGTCTCTGTCTCACCTGTCTCTCTCCACCTGTCTCCCACCTGTCTCACCTGTCTCCCTGTCCACCTGTCTCCACCTGTCTCACTGTCTCTCCTGTCTCTCACCTGTCTCCCACCTGTCTCCCACCTGTCTCTCACCTGTCTCTCACCTGTCTCCCACCTGTCTCACCTGTCACCTGTCTCCCACCTGTCTCTCACCTGTCTCCCACCTGTCACCTGTCTCTCACTGTCTCTGTCTCACCTGTCTCCCACCTGTCTCCCACTGTCTGTCTCCACCTGTCCCTGTCTCTCACCTGTCTCTCACCTGTCACCTGTCTCCACCTGTCTCCCACCTGTCTCTCACCTGTCTCTCACCTGTCTCCACCTGTCTCCCACCTGTCTCCTCACCTGTCTCTCCCACCTGTCTGTCTCCACCTGTCTCCCACCTGTCTCCACCTGTCTCTCACCTGTCCTGTCTCCACCTGTCTCTGTCTCACCTGTCTCATCTGTCTCACCTGTCTCTCACCTGTCACCTGTCTCACCTGTCTCCCACCTGTCTCTCACCTGTCTCTCACCTGTCTCACCTGTCTCACCTGTCTCCCACCTGTCCCACCTGTCTCCCACCTGTCCTCACCTGTCTCTCACCTGTCTCCCACCTGTCTCCCACCTGTCCACCTGTCTCCCACCTGTCTCTCACCTGTCTCCCACCTGTCTCACCTGTCTCACCTGTCCACCTGTCTCACCTGTCTCTCACCTGTCTCTCACCTGTCCTCACCTGTCTCTCACCTGTCTGTCCCACCTGTCTCTCACCTGTCCTGTCTCCCACCTGTCTCTCTCACCTGTCTCTCACCTGTCTCCACCTGTCTCACCTGTCTCTCCCACCTGTCTCCCACCTGTCCACCTGTCTCCCACCTGTCTCTCACCTGTCTCCACCTGTCTCACCTGTCTCTCACCTGTCTCACCTGTCTCACCTGTCTCTCACCTGTCTCCCACCTGTCTCTCACCTGTCTCTCACCTGTCTCCCACCTGTCTCACCTGTCTCCCACCTGTCTCTCACCTGTCTCACCTCACCTGTCTCTCACCTGTCTCTCACCTGTCTCACCTGTCTCACCTGTCTCACCTGTCTCCCACCTGTCTCCCACCTGTCTCCCACCTGTCTCCCACCTGTCTCACCTGTCTCACCTGTCTCACCTGTCTCTCACCTGTCTCACCTGTCTCCACCTGTCTCTCACCTGTCTCTCACCTGTCTCTCACCTGTCTCTCACCTGTCTCACCTGTCTCCCACCTGTCTCCCACCTGTCTCACCTGTCTCACCTGTCTCCACCTGTCTCACCTGTCTCACCTGTCTCTCACCTGTCTCCCACCTGTCTCTCACCTGTCTCTCACCTGTCTCACCTGTCTCACCTGTCTCACCTGTCTCTCACCTGTCTCTGTCTCACCTGTCTCACCTGTCTCACCTGTCTCTCACCTGTCTCCTCACCTGTCTCACCTGTCTCACCTGTCTCTCACCTGTCTGTCTCACCTGTCTCACCTGTCTCACCTGTCTCTCACCTGTCTCACCTGTCTCACCTGTCTCACCTGTCTCCCGTGTTGTAAACCCGTTGGACTGTGCTGATGTCGTGGACTCTGATGTTTGTGTGTTAAATGTTTCTTGTTCAGAGCTTCGGTCAGTACATCCTGACTCCTCACATCATGACCGGAGCCAAGAACAAGATGGTGGTGATGCATCCTCTGCCCCGAGTCAACGAGATCAGGTCAGTCCCGCTTTAGTCCTGTTTAGACCCGGTTTAGTCCTGGTTTAGTCTGACCTTCTGTGTGAACGTGGCTGCACCTTCAGCCTCATTCACTTCGATGTTTTTCTGCAAAGCTCAAAACCACAGCAGCAGCTCCTCCTCCTCCTTCCTGATTGGCTCTTTCCAAACATGCTCCTGGTTTCAGCTAGAACAGCTAACCTCAATGAGCTTCATTTGACTGGAGCTGAACGCTGTGGAAACAGGTCCAGAAATCCTGGAAAAGTCCTGTAGATTTAATTTGTTTCCCTTCGCTCCAGTGTTTGTTCAGTTTTCATGAGTCTGTTCTGATTATTTCTGAACGTCTTTTGTTTAAAAGAAACGACAGTAAATGTTCAAAAACTATAATCCCAAAACCATAAGGAGAGAGGAAACGGTTCATGTTTCAGATTTAGAACTAAAAGTCTGATCAGTTCTACACATGGAGGTGCTGGAAAGTCATGGAAAAATTCACTTTAGTCATGAAAAAATCATGGAATATTTTGGACATTTTGTCAGTGAAAAAGCGTGAGACCCTGGACCTGACTCCCGAGTCTCCTGTTCTTAGGATGTAACTAATCCAAAATATCATGATATCGTATCGTCAGAATAATACATCGAATCTCAAATGTCTGTGTTGAAATTCATTGTTATGATGCAGAAATGTCTAAAAGAAACAGAATAAACTACAGAGACCATGATGCTTTGCTTTGTTTCAGTCCAATTTACACAATGAAATAAATTATGAAGAACTTTAAATCTTAAGTCTCTGGTTTACGACAGAAAGTTTAATATTCACAATGTTTTTTATCTCTTCAAAATATCACAATAAATATACACACACACAGACACACACACACACACACACAGAGACACACACAGACACACACACACAGACACACACAGACACACACACAGACACACACACACAGAGACACACACACACACAGAGACACACACACACACACAGACACACACACACACACACAGAGACACACACACACACACACACAGACACACACACAGACACACACACACACACAGTTGAGACTTTGACGTGGTTGTGGTGTGTGTTTCAGTGCGGAGGTGGACTCAGATCCTCGTGCGGCGTATTTCCGACAGGCGGAGAACGGGATGTACATCAGGATGGCTCTGCTCGCCACCGTGCTGGGACGATGAGCCTCTGCACACGGCTCACACACACGGCTCACACACACGGCTCACACACACGGCTCACACACACGGCTCACACACACACACACGGCTCACACACGGCTCACACACACGGCTCACACACACTCACACGGGCTAAAACAACACACACTCTGCACAACATTCTTTTTTGTTTACTTCATTTTCTCTGATAAGTGTTTGATTTACTCAGAAGTATTACAATATTTTAGCAACTTTGCAAAACTGTGACCAGATCTGGACATTCCAAATACTGCCCTGGTACTACACTTGTACTACACCAGTACTACACCACTACTACACCTGTACTACAAATACTACCCTGGTATCACACTGGCACTAAACTCATACTGTCCATTCCAATTCACTTTGTTCCTGTGGCACATTTCACAAACAGTTTCCAAAATGCTGCACAACAACAATAATAATGTAATAATAATAATAATGATGTAGAATTCCTCAGTCGATTTGGTAAAATCCACGATAAAAAGAGAAATTCAATTTGTCGACTGGACGAAAGTTTATTTGGTCAAAAACATTTTTCAACTTGTCCAATCTGTTTCTTCACTTCTGTCAGACACTGGTGACACTGTCTTATATCTGCCAGAAGGGGGCGCTCACTACACACACACTACTCTGACACACACGCACACACACACACACACACACACGCACACACACGCACACACACACGCACACACACGTTTACAGTTTGTGTTTGTTGGAGGATGCACAGACGAGACGAGAGAGCAACACTGGACCTGAGTCTGTTGTTCATCTGCACATAAAATCCTGGAGTTGCTCCCGTGAGGTTCAGAGTCTGAGGAAAGATTTTTGTTTGGGAGGAGTTCAAGAGGCTGTTTTTGTTAAGAGATGGAAACAGACTCAGACACCGTTGAGTAACAACTCCGTCCTCAAACCTAAAACAAAACAAATACAACTAGAGGAGGAGGTCAGGTCAGGACCAGAGGTGTGAAAACTCCAGTATGACCTGAGTGACTCTGCTGATAAGATCCACACTCATGCAGGTCAACAGATCTAACAAACAAACTGTAAACACATGTACATGTGTGTGTTAGTGTGAGAGTAATGTGAGTGTAGTGAGCGCCCCCTTCAGGCAGATATAAGACAGAGTCACTGAACTAAAGTGAAGAAAACAGTTTGGACGAGTTCAGAAAACAGATTCAACCCAAATAAACTTTTGCCCAGTCGACAAATTGAATTTCTCCTTTTGCCAGTATAATGATAAAATAAACACTTAGATTTAATCACACTAGTCTGAAAACAATAAAACCAGTAAATAAAATAAGAGCAGAAACTATGGAATAGCAATAAATAAATAAAACCAATAAAACTCCTGCGGTGTGAGGTCGGTCACAGAGAAAGTCCTGTCCTCCAGGGTTTAAGTCTCGTCTTAGGTCCCACGAGCTCGGACCTCGGACCTCAGCGCTGTCCCCAAACTGTCCCAGAATCATTAGTTTTTCCATCGAACGCACAATCACTGAGTTTAAACCTCCACCTGCACATTCCGCGCTTCGAGTGTTTACTGTTTACATTTTTTTTCAGAACACACATTTCTTTAGAACACTTAACTCTTGTCTCAGGTTTCATTATGATTCTGTCGTTTCGCTGTGGCACAAAGGACCAAACTCTTGTTTCCAAACCGTTTCTTGTGATTCTGCTGTTTGGGTTCTGATCCAAATCCTCGTGTTGTTTTTGATGCTGGTGTCGATAATGTAGCAATGAACTGGAAATTCATTCAATTTCATAATGTTTTTCTATCAGACTTTTTCAATAAATACAAGAAAATGGGAACGATCTTTGTGCTGTTGTTATTTAAGTTTAAAATCAGATCCAGACTGAGATGAACGTGAACAGAGGAGGAAGAGGACGACGAGGAGGGACACTGAGTGACACTGAGCTTGAGTAAAAGACACTGTGGTTAGAGCTGAGTTTATTTTTATTTTTTTTTCAGCAACAAACAAAAACAGAATTATTTGGACACAGGAGTCACACTTCACAATATAATAAAGAAAAAATATAAATGGTGATAAATTCTAAAGTTGCAAAAAAGAGCAAGAGACGTGTGAAATAAAACTCAGTTA
This sequence comes from Boleophthalmus pectinirostris, assembly GCF_026225935.1. Lineage (NCBI taxonomy): Eukaryota > Metazoa > Chordata > Actinopteri > Gobiiformes > Gobiidae > Boleophthalmus > Boleophthalmus pectinirostris. Next base: position 233,185 of record NW_026571036.1, read on the forward strand.
TTTAAATGTAAATGTAGAGAGAAAATAGAAAAGTAATGAAATATAAAATCACAGCTTTATGAGGTCACAGGAAGACAGCAGATGATTGACAGGACACAGGTTTATCAGTTACATAAGGGTGAGTTGTACAGTTGTAGGGAGTATTAATAATTTAAGGACAAGTGAATTGTAGAAAATAACTTATATTTTTCATATTTTCTCTTTTAAAAACGCATGCTCACCTGGGACAGACATAAGAGCTGGCAAGTTGATTTGTTACTCATATAATAAAATTTTCTTATGTATTTATTTTGTAGGCCTATTTTTTTAACTTTTATTAAGTGCTGCATGTGATTATTATTAATACAATTGTTATTAATATGACTATTAATATCAGGCCTACCTACAATTTGTAATTTTTCATTCTCCTTTGCCTGATGTTTCCTACCTTTGATGCTATTATTAGAAAATAAATAAAAGGAATATCAGTGGTATTTCAAATTAAACCAAAGTGTGCTTATGTAAACCAAAAGTAACGATACACAGCTGTGAGGAGTTACAGTTGTAGGGAGTATTATCCGTTACATGATACTCCCTACAACCGTACAACAAGTTAGTCGTCATTTTGATTTTTCTTTAAAAAAAAAAATATACATATATATAATCTCTTTTACCTCACCTGAAGAAGCAATAATTTGAAGACAAGTTAATTGCAGAAAATAACTTGTATTTTTGATTTTTGTTCTATTTTAAATCGAGCGCCCAGACTAAAAGTGTGTTTCCCTGGAGATGCCGGGGATTGAACCCGGGGCCTCATACATGCAAAGCATGCGCTCTACCACTGAGCTACATCCCCACACTGACAGTCGAGTCTGTCTGTGTTTATATCATGTACACAGACCGAGTTCTGGCATCACAGATTTATACATGTTCAGACTCATATAAACACAGAAATACACAGATGACACTTGAAATATCAAATATATCTGAGTATTTCGTAGATTTCACGGTTTAAAATCTGTGTTTTGTGGCGTTTTTCCGGTGGCGCCGCCGCAGTTTGACCGCTGAGAGGAGCGGGAGTGCGCATGCGCGGGCGGATAGCGGGCCGCTCTTCGGCTTTGAGGCTAACGACGCTTTTTCTGCGTATTTACCGTGAAATAAGAAGAAAAGTCCCATGTCTCTATGATCCAGACAAAACCGCAGCGATCACCGCAGCGACCCGCACCACAGTCAGTCCACACACGGTAAGACACTCTGCGCTTTAAACACGTTTCTGCGCCGCTAGCTTATTGTGAGAGCTGTCACGTATCCTTCCGCCGGACTCCGCTGAGAAATACACTGGTTTAAGGAGGACTAGACCCTGTGAGTAAATCAGCACAGAGCGCGCGTTTCCACAAAACATCTTCAAAATTGTACACTCTGTGATGAAATATGAACATTTGATTCAAGCCGAATTCGCTAATAGACCGTTTGTAATTGAAATCAAGTAATGCGACATATTCTGCTTAAAACTATCTTACAAATATTTGTAGAAATGTGTAGAATTTACTGAAAGGTGACGCCATTTTTAAATCAGTTGTTGCACGCTCGTGTGCTCGTGGAGCGCGTGAACAAAGATGAAAAATGCACCAATAAATCTGATCATCAATTTAAATTCTACTTTACACTTGGATTTGACTGTCATTTCAAAGTAAAAGCCGTAATTTCCTGCAGAAATAATTCAAATGAAAGATATTTAAGAGGTTCTGAAGGTTATTAGAGCGGAGTGTGAAGTGGAATGAATGAAAAAGGGCAGATTGTGGTGATTAAAGTGATTTTTGTTGTGTTTTTATTCACTGTAAAACACAGAGTCATTGTCCATGTGTCGGATTAACAGAGGATTAAACCAAGGACACAGAGACACGCACATTTAACATTTAACACGCCCCAACAAACAAAACCTCCTAAAAAACAACACCGAGCCACACAACACTTCACACTCAAACTGCACACGAGACCCAGGAGCAAGTCTGAGGAACCTCCAGTTCAACTCCAACTCCAACTCAAACTGAAGCTGAAGCTGAAACTGAAGTGAGTCTGAAGAGAAGCAGAGGCGCAGACTCAGGATCTGTTGGATAAGTGCCTTAGTTAAAGCCACAGATGAACTTAAGACCCACAAAAGCTCCAGTCCTAGAAAGTCAAACTGGACTGAGACCGGAGGGACCGGGGAGACCGGGGGGACCGGGGAGACCGGGGGGACCGGGGGACCGGGGAGACCGGGGGGACCGGGGAGACCGGGGGGACCGGGGAGACCGGGGAGACCGGGGAGACCGGGAGGGACCGGGGAGACCGGGGAGACCGGGGGGACCGGGGAGACCGGGGAGACCGGAGGGACCGGGGTCCAGAGAGACTCTGTCCCTGCAGATTTACACAAAACCACTCATTTGTCCCAGTTTTATACAAGAAATGTCCCAGTGTCTCTATTTCTGATCAATTTGATCTAAACCGGGACTGAACTAGGACTAAAATAGGACTATAATAGATCTAAACCAGGACTAAACGAGAGCTAAACCAGGACCAAACTGGGACTGAACTGGGACTAAACCAGGACTAAAATAGGTTTATTTCAGGTCTAAAACAGGACTGAACCAGGTCTAAACCAGGTCTAAACCGGGTCTAAAAAGGGACTATATCAGTTTTTTTTCAGGTCTAATCCAGGACTAAACCAGGACTATCTTGGGTTAAATCCTGCAGTGTGTAAACTCCATCAGTGGTTCAGTAGAATCCAGGACAAAGGAGAAAAACGAGTTTGTCGACTGGACAAAAATTTGTTTGGTCAATTACGTTTCTCAGCTTCGTCCAGACTTCTTCTTCTTCTTCTTCTTCTTCTTCTTCACGTCCAGTCGATAAACTCACTTTTCTCCTTCGTCTTAAATCCTGCAGACTGAATTTCTTTAATCTCAGTTTTTACTCTGATCCACACGAGAGTCGAGGACAAAGACGACTCACACTTTTTAGTTTTATTTACACAAACATCCAAACCCGAGTCTGGTCCCCCTAAAACATCTCCTCAAACATCTCCTCAAACATCTCCTCAAAAACAAGACTCCTCTGGGCAAAAAGAGAAACACACAAACTAAATGATGATTCTGAATTTTTATTTTAAGAGTAAAACCAGGACCAGACCAGACGTCTCATGGACTTCACTTGTTCTGGATCTGTGGGTCTGTGAGGAGCTGCTTTGGTCCCAGGTTCAGCTCAGGGTAGTTCTGCTCTAGACCTGGTTTTAACTTGGTCTGGTCCTGGTCTGGTCCTGGTCCTGGTCTGGTACTGGTCTTGGTTCTTGTGTAGATCTGAAGTGAGAGGAGCTTAAACCCTCGGCCTCCTGCGTCAGAACAAAGCTCTGATTGTTCTTCTAAACGAGACTTTTGTCAGACGCTGGGATCATGTGAGGACCAGAGCCACGACCGGAGCCACGACCCACGACCAGAGCCACGACCAGAACCAAGACCAGGAGCTTTTATGGACTTCAAAATAAAATGATGAGACAGAACTGAAGCTGGAGGAGACGAGAACACGACGGGAATAAAGAGGAACATCTGTGGAGATTCAAAATGTGCATGTGAAGAAGAACACAAAAGACCTGGTCTAGTCCTGGTTTAGTCCTGGTTTTAGTCCTGGTTTTAGTCCTGGTTTTAGTCCTGGTTTTAGTCCTGGTTCAGTCCTGGTTTAGTCCTGGTTTAGTCCTGGTTTAGTCCTGGTTTAGTCCTGGTTCAGTCCTGGTTCAGTCCTGGCCCGTTTATTTGATGGAGAGTGAAGTTTGTGGTTCGTCTGACGCTCTGGTCGATCACGTCTCACGTCCATCTTCTCTGATATTAAACCTGATCCTCTGACGTTTTCTGAAGACTGCGTTTAAAGAAAGAGTATGGAACTTTCCTGGGTGTTACAGAGGGACTATTAAACTTCTGTGGGCTTTTCACATGTCACATGTTTAGATCAACATGTTCATTTTACTGTTTTGGAAATGTTTGATTCGTCCAAAACAACAGATTTTACTTAAGTTTTTTTTTTCGTATTTATGGAGAATTGTGGTGTGGGAGCACATGGGCGGAGCCTCGTACAGACTCGTACTGCTGCTAATCGTAAGAAGAGTTTGACATAGAAACGTGGGCGACTCTAAAACCTCCTGAGACGGTTTGTGATGAGGGAATTTATTAGAGCAGCGATTCAAACAACATGGAGGAAAATAAAATCCAGATTTAGCATCAAGTTCCTCTCAGCGTTGGATTTATATTTTATACATGAACAGAGGGTCTCAAAATAATCATTCTGCAGGCCAATAATTCTGTCAGTTCTTG